>NC_139239.1:66975835-67322137 GCF_977018435.1 Lepisma saccharinum | reverse complement strand
TATGTCAGCGTTTCATTAAAAAAATACAACTGATGAAGTTTTATAATGCCAAAATAATCTGTTTTGCTTGTTAGAACCTATTTTAGGTTGATGAGCTAAAATTAGTCTTTTTTTTTAGATCTTTATATCAGAGAGAGGTATTTGCTCTGGCGGTGATGAAAAAATTCAATGACTAAGATGTTTGAAACAGTTCAAATTTCCTGAAAAATAATGATTACTATCCGTGACAAAAATATTAAGCCCTCGGTGTGCGTGCTTGTAAAACTGTACTCCTTCGGAGGAAAAATTAAAATATAGCTCATTGGAAAGCTAAAAGTGTCTGCCTTTAGACAAGAGCAAGACAAAGTGATTTTAACTGTTTCCTATTCAGACAAAAATGTTTGTAAAAGTGTAGTTTTTCATGTAATTTCTACATTAGTCTGATTCAATTGTGTGTAGATTCGTGTAAAACCGTCGTAAAAATATGATTTTTTTTTGTGATTGAAACTTGGTTATGTGGAAATATCTCAGCCAAATATAGTGGTACTATCAGCTGTGGAACAGCCACAATTAATGATTAATTATGATGTTGCAATCTCGGAAATGGTCATAAAATGCATATCAAAATGATGGCTGTGGAATAGAAATCAAATTTCCATATCTCATTCTTTCACACTGTGCGAATTGAAAACAACAGAGCGAATTGTTTTTCTTGGCAACAGGTTCCCACACAAATCACATCGTTGCTAAGAATGTGAGCTTTGTTGCCAAGCGTTTCCATTTGCCCTTTAAACTTCTCGTCCAAGCAGCTTTGACACAGGAAATGAGCCTAAAGCAATGTGTTGCGCATAGGAAAGCATTGTAGAGATGCCAAAAGTGTCTTTTGTCACTTCTGTGTGACATATTCCTGCCATGAATATTGCCTGAACACCCACATAGCCATAATAATTCTTACGTGCATTCTGTCCAGGCAGTCAGTCTCCCACAAGTTCGCGTGTTTGTTCGTTCATACAGTATTGAGTGATAGCGGTTCTGTGAAGTGATTTTTTTGTTGCATGATAATGGCAAGACTGTAATATCATAGTGGTGGAAAAGAAATGATAGTCAGTGCCAAGAGATATTTCTACCAGGAGAAACAAATGGGCACATCTCATGACATAAACCAATGTGTCAAGTGCAGGGCAGAGTGTTTGGGGGTTACGTCAGCACAGTAAATAAGGTATGTAAAGAAAAAGGGAACAAAAATTTGCATCGACCCAATATTTTATTGGGTGAGTTTTTGCAAGATGTGGTGAGAGGAAAGATACACGACTTTTATTTTAATTATCCAGTTCAACAGAATCCATTATAAATAGCATTTTATACTTTTACCTTTCACTCATTATATATTAGTTATGTTGCTAGTTTTTTTGTCCTGTCTCTCTAAATGAACCCACAACTCCTTGCTTATTACAATAGTTGCATCTGTGTAAGAGACCAAAATATGAAAGCAATATTTCAGATGGAATGTATAGCAATACGTTAAATGCTGAAACCACCACCACTACTCAATACAATGCTTAAGTGAATTTTGTGAGATAAACACAATTTACATGTGTTTTTGCTCGAAATATATTTTAAAATGTTAGTTGGCGTGAAGGCTTCAAATGCGCAATTTTTTAAATATAATTTTTATGCATTGCTATCACTAGTATGCACTTCACTCTATTTCCGTTGCTTATGAAATCGCTGTACACAGCAGGTGCGTTATTATTGTATACAGAGAAGACTGGATGGATCTCATCGAACATGGTTGCACTCAATATATCTGTTTAAATGTGCGACATAAAAGAATACTGGGAAAATTAGTAAAATTACGTTCATATAAAGCTGAGTGGAGTTGTTTTCTCTTTAAGTTCACTTTTATGCATAGGTGCTAATCGGGACTGGACTTTACAGTTTAAAGTGGGATCTGAACCACTATATACCTCCACCGGGTATCGAAGGAGACGACGTTCATATGAAGTTAACAGCTAGAAGAAATCCCCCCCCCCCAAAAAAAACTGCAGCACAGCAGGACTCCATTTCCAATATGAGAAGTATTTCATTCATTATTTTATGCTGCGACAATACTTTGGACCGGCTACACGGAACGCACTTGCTCAATTCTCGCAGCAAAGTGCAGCGAAACGGCAATGCTGTGGAAGTCGCCTGCAGCCTGTGGAGTCTGAGATTGGCCACACCCGAGCATGTCATGCACCCGTTTACCATATTAGGAGTGCGAAAGAATAATTAATATCTGGAATGATATTTGAGGTACACACACCAAACTTCTGGAATTTGATCATATGCGTTATATCAACAGTTTTTTGCAATTTCATTGCATTTGTAATTATGCATTTCAAGTTTGCACGTTTCCCTAAAATGCCAATTTTTTAAGCATCTAGTAAAAATATGCATTTGATTTTTTTCTACAGAGGTGCTTCAAACTTCAAGTACACAAAATCTTAAAATTATATGTACAGTTGATTATGAACTGTATGGTGGTAAGTTCCCCATTCGTGAAAATTATAAGAAAAAACTACACTTTTCAGTGAAGTTTTTATTATAGTAAGATAACAAAGTTAAGATTAATTTCCAGATAACGCTTATTAAAAAGTAGATACTTGAAGCTTTCCAATGAGGTATATTTGAATTTTTTCCTCCCAAGGAGTACAATTTTACAAGGACGTAAACCGAGGGCTCAATATTTTTGTCACGGATAGTAGGTACAACATTAAAAACAAAATTTCAAAAGAACCATAGTTCAACACGACAAACCCCCAGTTGTCATTTGTAGGTTTCCGTGATGGGGTTATGCTACTCATTCGTAGCTCGGTAATTTCCTCCCGATGGTTGGTGGCCACCGGTCCCATACATAGGCCGAAATATCTGGATAAAAATGTTATGGTTCCTCCCAGGAGACTCGAACCAGCATCCCGTAGTCAGAGCCCAAAGCTTTAGACCGCATGGCCAGAGTGTGGGACAACACTGTCAATATATTTTCCTGAAAAGTTTAATGTTCCTTTTGACCATCCATCTACATTTCCTAAGTAACTAGAGCCTTCCCACGGTATATTGCCACTTTTTCAAATTAATATGAGGGTAAGTTATAGGGCTAGAAAAACTGACTGACAAGTACTTGCCTGACTTTTGGTGGTGGATTTTCAGACACTTAGTCCATTGTTTCCCAAGTGTTTGCATGCCAGCAGAAAAGAAGGTTTCTATCTGCTTTATCATCATTGGTAACAGTGACAAGCGATGATTTTTGAGGAGCCTGAAGAGATGGAATTCTCTAGGCACTAAGTCTGGCTTATAAAGTGGATGTTCCAAGCATTCCAGACAAAAGTAGCACCAACAGTGTGTTGACGATGCAAATTTACCAATTGTTGAAGTATTGGATCAGTTGGTACAGGGCTTATCATGTCCGATATTTATCACTATACACTGTATGCATTTCTTTATGCACTTCACCTGTGGTCAATTCTTTGGTTCACAGAAACTGCACTACTACATGCTGTTCTCACCTAACACATCTGCCATATTTAACTCCCTCCACTTGGCTTGAAGCGATCTTGCCATTGCCCTTGAATTTAAAATGCTTTTCATACTGTGAGGATTTGCAACTTATACAGTGATTTTTCTTCTGTACATCTCTACCTGTAGCTGTTATGGTGATTTTGTATTAAGCAAAAATCAATTGGAGGGAGAAAATGTTCAATCCATCCCCATTCTTCCTTTGGGGACCATAGTTAAGAAACGTAAGATGCAAACATTAGTTCAGAAAAAGTACCGGAAATTCTTAAATAAAACACACAATTTTCATTTATTCATCAATATTATTTTGTCGCCTTCAAAGTAGGCCCCATTTGATGCAACACACATATGCCAGCATTTTTGTCAGTCTTGGAAGTACTTTTTATAGTACCCAATTATACGGCAATTTTAGTTTCGGGAACATAAAGAAGTCACATGGGACCAGATCTGGTGAATATGGTGGTTCATTGATGGTATTTATTGTGTTTTTGGCCTTAAATTTGGTCACAACTGTCACTCTATGCGATGGCGCATTATTGTCGTGTAAAATTAACGAATTGTTCTTCCACAAATCTGGCCATTTTTGACGATTTTCTCACGCAAACGCTTCAATATGGCCAAATAGTATTCTTTATTGACCGTCTGTCCCTCTGGAACAAATTCATGATGCACCAAACCACGAATATTGAAGAAAACAATGAGCATCCATCACCTTGACTTTTGAAGAACTTTGATGTGTTTTTTTTTTTTTCGGTTTCGGCTCGTCTTTGTCCTCCATTCTGATGACTGTTGACTTGTTTGCATGTCAAAATCGTAGATCCATGTCTCGTCACCAGTTATGATGCGTTCCATGAATGGGGGATCAGAATTGGCACAATCCAGCGTGTCTAAAGAGACTGCTCACGGAACTGTTTTTGAAGAAATTCAGCTCTTTTGGAACAAGCCATGCGGCGACGCGTCTCATGCCCAAAATATTCACCAAAATCGAACGAACAGACTCGTGAGAGATGTTAAGGTCACTAGCTATCTCTCTTAAGCTGGAATGGCGATTATTGAGCAGAATTTCCTTCACTTTTTCGATGTTTTCATCGGTTGAAGAGGTCAAAGGTCATCCAGAACAAGGCATGTCTTCGACAATCTCTCGACCCTCCTTGAACGCTTTGACCCACTCGTAAGCCCGTGGTTTTGATAAAACTAATTCACCATAAGTCTTTTCTAACATTTTTAGCGAGTCAGCACACAAAATTCCGTTCGCAACACAAAATTTAAGGCAAACTCTTTGTTCAATAATTTCGTTCATTGTAAAAATCATGATGCATGATTCAACCAGCTGCTGTAAACAAACTTGTTGACAGGTCGCTCATGTTTGGCATAGTAATTAAGTACAGTGCTAGCAACTTACGGAAAAAAAGATTTTTAAAAAATTATTAGCGTGGGCCTTTCAAATTACAAATTCCCGGTACATTTTTGACAGAAGTATGCATGAAATATTTCCCTTAATTATAAGTAGACCTCGATTTTTTCTAAAAACTGCACTTTTAGGTTCCTAAAACAGGTTCTAAAAATCTTAACCCTGTACCTGGGTGGATGATCTCCCACCTCAGAAGGTGGGAGTGAGGCCGACAATCGGTAGGTAGACCATGGCCAGGGTTCCCACACACCTGGAAATCTCAGGGAATTTGAAAAAAATACAAATCTCAGGGAAAATTTTGTAATTGATTAATGGTTCCCAATGAAGCAAAACTGACGGATTATAATATGCTCCTGTCTGTGGATAATCCAGGCTGTTTTGGCATTTCTCTTTCAGCAAAGAACTCGTATCTATTTGTTTATCTGTTTCTTGCTTTTAAATGTGATTCCAGGGCTGGTGACCAAGTGTATACCCTCATAAATTTTGCACTTTTTAAAATTTAATTAGCCGATTTCGATCTTTTACATGACGTAAAATATATTTCAAGATGTGGAAAACGCATAATAAAGATAACCTGATGCCCAAAGTTAACGAGTGTTCATCTGGTTTCCCTTATTAGGGAGTAGTTTTAAGTTTTTTCTTCCTTCTTTTTTTTTTTTTACAAAATAGTAAAAAAAATGGAGTGTCTTGTTTAGGGAAATATTTATTTTCTGCCATCTTTTGTGTACAATATTGTTGATTGTGTATTTACTGCATTTAGAACAGAATTTTAAATATTTACTTACTATACGACGTATGCTTTTAGAAGGAACATGAGTTCAGCCAATACGCTGCCAGCGCTCTTGCGCTGTTGTCAAACCAACTGCTAGCGGAAGGGGAACACAGAGAATTCGTTGTGTCCAATATTCAACTTTTTATGTATAATGCATGCACGTGATACTTGAGTACAATGAAATATATAGTGAAGAATTCTACACAGGATTATATCATATCACTGCAGCTATAAGAGAAACTCGTACCTGAAAGAAGTTTCAAGGTATTTATTGTAGAGGAACTGCAAGGTCATCATCATCATCGCTCGTTTCTGTTTTCTGGCATGTTTCCCAGGAGATTTGAATAGGGGATCGCCGATTTCTGTGGTAGATACTTTACCCTGTTTTATATTGCGCAACACAGTAAAAACAAATACACCAGACGCTTTAGCCGTAATTTCTCGACTCTGAGAAAACACTGTTTCAGCATGCACTTCTTCCGACGCCAATTCATTGAAGTAAGAATATACTTTAAAAGTAAGATTTCTGTCTTGTGAACGTAATATTTTACCCTCGGTGCCTGTACTACTGGTACTACGTTTCGAGAGTAACGTTATTAATTTGATTCGTTTTACTTTGCTTTTCTGTCACTTTTGGCTAATTGCGAAGATGGGAATGAGTGCTGATATAATGAAATTGATGAATGGACATTCATAAACATCCATGTCCAGGCCGCGATTCGAACCCGGGACCCCTCGCGTCGTATCGCGATATGCTAACTACTGCACCATAGGAGCCGGCACGACATTATTTAATAACACTCACAGAACACAAACTATTGCACAACTATCGAACATAATGTCTGTATTACACAGCGTGCTACGACACCAGGGTTCTCGGGTTTGAATCCCGGCCCGGATATAGGTGTTTGTAAGTTTCCCTTCATCAATTTCATCATATCACCACCCATCCTCATCTTCGCGATTAGCCAAAAGTGGCAAAAAAGCAAAGTAAAATAAATCGAATCAATCAATCAATAAGGGCTGTATTGAATCCTCTCACAACTGTTCTTCGTGGCGTATGGGTATAATTATCTTACACCGCCCTTGTTACGAAAACGCTGAACTCAAACTGACTCGCAATGTTTGTGAACGCCCACAACAATGAAGGATTATTGTGTATATTCAGCCGAATTTGACACCCATAACTTTACCAAGACACAACAACTCAGCGGGGTCAACACGGTGGCAACGAAAAAAAACCCAGACTGAACACGGATGGAAAACGAAAGGGTCATTGTGTGTGTGTAGAGACGTGTTGTTCCCGTGTTTCTTCGAGAAGCTATAACTCCGGCTGTAGGCAACGGAAATTCATGGGACATGGACGGTCATGTTCAAAATGTCGTCTCCCATCTTATGATTAACCTTAAAGTGGCGAATTTTATGCAAACTTCTTGCACGCAAGAAAAAATACAGAACACAGCATTTAATTTGCTCGCCCCAGTCTTCTAACTGTACAACGTTGCACTGCTGCCACTGGCTGGTCGCCAAGGACAAGCTCTCAGTAGCTCCGCCCGATATCGCTTCTAAAAACGTGCGTCATATAGTGCCATAGATGAATTATGTACTGTTCATATTTTAAGTTTTTGATCATGTTCAACTATTGTTATAGTCATGACATGACATGTGAATTTTTACATGCCTCAAAAGCTCACATATGTGTAAAATGGAATTACTTGTAGGACCAGCAGATCTACATTAATATCATGTAGTAAAATAGTTTTCTCAACAGATATGCCAGTAATTTAATATCATGAGGTGAAGGCCAGTGTATACTTAACCCTCCATCTCACTTGCACTTGCAACTGTCACTAACTTAGCATTACGTACTAGCATTCCTCACTTCTTCATCTTAGATTAGGCTCGTTTTGGAGCACTGTTAAGTTGGTTTTGATTTTATCACATGGCAATGCATATGTGGAAAGTGGGTTTTCTGTAAATAAGCAGGTTTTAATAGAAAACTTGAAAGAAGAGTCTGTTGTGGCTATTCGGCAAGTTTATGATGCAGCGAAAGTGGTAGGAGGAGTGTCAAATGTAGAAGTAAGCAAAGATATGATCCAGAGTGTTACAGGTGCACGTACGAGGGTCACTATTTATATTTTGAGCCTTGGCAACATTGATTGAAGTTAGGCACAATTTGACGTTTGCACGGAATCGTCTGGCATTATTGACCATAACGTACTTCAAATGTTTTGTCAATAGCTTCATTTGTGTTGTTTATGTTGCCTTGGAGATTGCGCGACAACAATAAAATGGAATGAACACGTGAACATTTTCGTGCGATGATTTTTTACGATTTTCGACGTGGATTATCAAGACAAGAGTGTATCGATCAACTTACTTCCACATTTGGTGATGAAGCCCCATCCTTTGCCACTGTGAAACGCTGGTATAATGAATTTAATCGTGGCCGCCATTCGCTCACCGACGAGATTCGCGAAGGTCGTCCAAAATCAGTTGTTGTTCAAGAAAACATTGATGCTGTGCAAAACCTAATACTGCAAGATCGTCATTTGACATACTGTGAGATTGAGGCAACCATAGGCATTAGTTCCACCAGCATATATAAAATATTACATGATCATTTAGCTGTGAGAAAGGTATGTTCTCGTTGGATCCCACACAATTTGACAAAAACTCGAAGAGACGCCCGCGTCAATTGGTGCAAACAAATGCTCAATAAATACAATCGTGGTGCTTCAAAAGACGTATACAAGATTGTAACAGGTGACAAATCATGGATATATGCATATGAGCCGGAACGTAAACAACAGTCGACTGTATGGGTGTTTCAAGATGAACCCAATCCAACAAAAGTTGTTCGCGCTCGAAGCACATCGAAACAAATGGCCGCCTGTTTTTTTCGGGAAAACTGGTCATGTGGCAACTGTGCCTTTAGAGGAACGTAGAACGGTCAACTCTGAATGGTACACAACAATTTGTTTTCAAGATGTCTTCGGTCAAATTCGGAAAACAAACAAACGCCGTCGGATCATTCTTCATCAAGACAATGCCAGCTGTCACACATCTCGTCTAACAACCGACTTTATGAACAGTCAAAAAATCGAATTGATGGGTCATCCGCCGTACAGTCCTGATTTGGCACCCAATGACTTCTTCTTGTTCCCGAATGTCAAGAATAAATTGCGTGGACAACGATTTTCGTCGGCGGAAGACGCCGTTGATGCGTTCAAAAACCATATTATGGAGGTGTCTCAAGAAGATTGGAAAAACTGCTTTGACAAATGGTTCGAACGAATGCAAAAGTGTATTGACCATAAAGGAGAATACTTTCAAAAACAATAAAGCAGTTTTCAATGCCAAATTCCTGTTTTTTCATTGTTAGGCTCAAAATATAAATAGTGACCCTCTTATTAGATACGACGAAGCATTGCAGAAGATGAGAAAGAAATGTGATCACAAAGACGACAAAAGGAAATAAATGAAACGTAAAGCAAGTGAGATCCGTGCTTTACAAGCCAAACAACAAAAGATGCAAGAAGCAAAGGCTATTTCAGAACAATTAAAAAAACTTGAAGCTTCTGAGAAGTAAAGTTTCTTAATTTGCTGTATCAGACATTAAGTACATTTCTTGTTTTATATTTCAGTCTTGGTAATTTATTATTCCTTTTTAAATCGGTACTAATAATTATCACTTCATTTTTGTATGTTTTAAAAATTCCAATAATTTGTTTGTCTTAACTATTATTGTACGCATTACAGATTAATTGATATTCTATCCATTTATAAACATGTATGAAAAGTGTGAAAATATTTCAATGTTCTATATCAGATATGTTAGAAATTGTTTCAGAGTTGTTTAAAGTTCTAGAAAACTGGTCATCTTTGTTCTTAATTACATGCAAAGAAGTGTAATTTTATTTTATTATTGAACTAGTTTTGTTATTTGCATCAGAAAACAACAGTAATAAAGAAGGTGAGGATGGTATGGCTATGAGGGGAAATGGAGGAGGTCATTGTAAAATTATAGTAGTCTTTTTACTGTGCATTCAATACTCTGGAAAAAATATGAGGATTCTCGAAAACTCAGGGAAATCTCAGGGAAAATGGATTTGGAGTTTGCGTGGGAACCCTGCATGGCCCTCACAGGCTGTTGCACCACGGCTTATTTTATTCATGCTTTCCTTGTATTGTTCTCTAATACAAGTTACATGTTATCTTACCTCATACTTCTTGTATTTCAGGATTTGTATCAAGAATTGGTGCAGAATCTACTGCAACAGCAACAAGACCCCATCATAGCTCAGAGACTGGTCAAAGCTTTTAATGATCTTACCATGACCGTTCCACTAGACACATCGAGACAAAACAAAGCAAAGTTCAGAGATAATTTTGAAAAATTTATTGTAAATGTCCGTGGATTTCTGGTGGTAAAATAAGCACTGCCAATATGTTTTATACTGTCTTTAAACCAATGCATTTATATGTCATGTTTTGTACAATTGTGTATAAGAATAATAATTTATTTGATTCTTTTTACTGTGTGTCTCTTGTTTCTGATAATCCCAGGTAATGGATGAAGTAATAGCTAATTCATTTTTCTCTTTCTCCCGATTATTTTATTTATTTTACACAAAAACTGTTTGGAAAATACACTTGTAATATCCTAGATACGAGGGCTGTACCAAAAGTAATGTAAAAGCAGTAGTAGCAAAAGTAGGCATAACTTTTTTATTAACTGGTTTATGTCATTTACATTGCACATGTAGGTGTAGAGATACTCTTCCTTTATACAAAGGTACTACTCAACATGGTCTCCATCATAAATGATGCATTTGCATCATTGTTGTAAAATTCAGGTGTGCACTGTTGTACCCACTTCACAGCCACTTTCATCTCATTTGTGTCGTCAAATCATTGTCCCTGAAGGCTCTCCTTCATTGGACCAAACAGGTGAAAGATGTGCAATGGATGGGGATCACCAAGCTAGTGTAACCTCAATGTCAAAATTCTGAAAATGCAAATTGAAAAGAAAAGAAGGATAAAAAGAGAGAGAACCTAAAGCAGAAATAGCAATTGTCTTCCTGTGGAAGACCTCTTCCCCCATGTTACTCATTCACACCATTATTTAAGCCCTTTGCACTTAAGATTATCTGGTAATTATAAAATCCCAAAATAATAAAGTCTATCTTGTAAAATTAGGGTGACCAGACATCCTCTTTTATCCGGACATGTCCTCCTTTTTAGGTGTCTGTCCGGCATCCGGGCGGATTTTTTAGAAATCGGTAAATGTCCTCCTTTTTTAGAAAGAGTATAGCATCGACTGTAGCAAATGTTCTGCATAGAGAATGCTTCCACATATAATGATATTCATATCACTTGGGGCCCATTAAATATGAGTGCAATGCTCACCTAGCATCTGGGAACTGAACATGATCACTTTCCTGACTGAGTCATTAGTAGGGGTGTGCGGGATCCAGAAAAGTCGGTTTAAAAAATTTCCGTCCTGATCCCGACTTCAGGAAATGATTTCCAGACATTTCGAGATCCCGAGCAGTTCAAAACTTCCAAATGGTCGTTTTAAAAAGTGGTTAATTCTTGATGTTTCCTGCATTGTAAGTGTCTTGACACTTCTCTGAAATTGTTAGCTTTTATTTCAGAAATCGAAAGAAAGGGAAATGACGTCAAATTTGCGATTTCCACAGCGTAGGAATTGTTTTATCATTACCCGTTCCTGAAAATTTCTTGGGAAATTGTGGATTTTACCCATCCAGAACGTCGGGATTTAAAAAAATTCCCCATCCCGACTAAAAAAATTTCTGTCCCACACACCCCTAGTCATTAGTATGTATTATTGTAACTCGTTGCTTCGCAATCTGAGACTTGTGAAAAACATGTAATTTGAGCAGTTCCTTTTTGATTGACTGATATGGTTTATTTTAATTCACTTTTGTGCCACTTTTGCTAATCGCGAAGATGAGGATGAGCGATGATATGATGATTTTGATGAAGGCACCCTCACAGAAGGGAAATTTATTAGAAATGGGAAAATTTTCAGGGAGAAGCACCTTTTGTGTTTCGGGGGAGGGGGGGGGGGTGGTTGTGTATGCAAGTGTGCATACACAAAATGCCTAATTTGAGGTCACAGAGGAATTTTCCTGGCATTGTTGGAGAAAGTTATATGTATGACTATTTTCAAAGATTTGGGTGATATCATTCAATAAACATTTCATATTTACTTGCTGATGAGACGAAATAGTTTTCCAAATGGAAGAAATTTGGTAATTCCTAACAAAGGTAAGCCTTAAATTTTTTTTTTTTGTCATTAAAACTAAAATTTGCCTGAATTTTCCAGAACTAAAGCAATGTGAAAATCTTAATCATAGAAGGAACAGTAAATATGCATGTAAAAATAACCGATTTTAAATTAATAACACCGAATTTTGGACTAAACCATGAAAAATAATACCGAATTGCAGTAAAAAATAACATCGAAATTCAGTTGAAAATAAAACTAAAACTTCACGTCCCTAATTATGAGTAATGGCAAATGAGTTGCCATTTTTTGTGGTGTCCTCTTTTTTATGACTTTGTCCTCCTTTTTCACCATGCTCTGTCCTCTTTTTTACATGTATGTGTCTGGTCACCCCATGTAAAATGTCACTGTGTGCTCATGCTACTCCTGTATTTGATTATTTTCTTTTTAACTTTCATATTCCATTTCTAGCAATAAGTTGAACAAAAATATATAATGAAGATGATAATAATAATAGTAATGAAATTTTGAATATCAGCACAGGAGATATAGGTGACTTCTGAGATTACTGGGCAATGATAGTTCTTGAAACCAAGCCTTTTAAAAATATATACATTGGTAAACAAATTTCATAGTCTGCATAAACTTCTATTTTGACAGAAAGTGGAATCTGTTGATGATTCAAGGTTGGAAACTAATACTAGTCACAATGTGCAAACTGTTGCATAAAAACACACACAAAAATTCCATTCAGGAGGGTCATAGAATTGACTTCACAACCACCGAGATCATCAATAAATCATCAAATTACTGGGACTTTCTCATCAAAGAAGTAATTGTCATTCATGGGGAAAGGAAACCCTCAACATGGACAAGAGACTCAAACTGGACCCAGCCTCGTTAGCGATTCGTGATTAAAATTATCCAATATGACATCTGGTGGGACTTTCCGGAACTACTCTAAGTAGGATGCAATGTTGTTTTGAAGTCGTTCAAATCATGGAAACTTTTCGAAAGAGTAATGTCTACTGTTCAGTTTTTGGCTCTCAATCATTTTGTGGGTCAGGACAAGTGAAAAGTTTACATGTGTTTCCACCCTGTGTAATCAACAAAATGAAATTTGTGAGTAAATCAGGGAAAACAGAATTGATTGACAGAAGATTTGCATGGAGGATCGGGATAGCATTGAAATGCAGCAAGGAAATTACGAATAATGCATGAGTCCAGTGGCGTGCCAAGGGGATGGGGGGTTGGTGGGGCTATTCCTAAAAATAAGAACGTCAAAGGTAGGAAAGTATGACAAAATAAGGGCCGAGTACCAAGAAAAAGTATACGTAACCCCTCCCTTTCAAAAATCTGGGGCACTCCACTGCACGAGTCTGTTCACTTTATATTCTGAAAGATGATTCTATTACTTTATATTGTTCTTTATGAATAAAACACTTTTTTCGAAAACAATGTATTATGCACGAAAATTTGGGACAGGTGCAAGGTGATTAAGTGCGAAGATAAAAAATAGTTCGAGAATTAATTAACGTCTGTAATCATAAAGGTAACCAGAAAAAGAAAATCGACATGCCAATGTCGTTGTTTCATTTAGTAAGTCCTTTTCCAGTGAAGATAGCCTTGATGAAATTGTGAATTCTATTATTATTATTAAACCAGCTTGCCTCTTTGGGGAAAGAACTGCAATGGTATGTTTATATTTTTCTCCTGCCCAAGCTTTGCAAATACAGGTGAATAGCTTTATTTTGAAATTATTTCCGAGAGCTGCAGATGAAACTGCACTGCTTTGAAGAACCAGTGTGTATACATTGGTTTCGTCTGCGTTTTCCATGTTATTTTTGCCTATCATCAATAAATGCTTCATTCTCAGCATAGCTTCACCTTCTTTATAGTTCCTGGAATACACAATGCATTCGCAATATTTAAAAATATTGCATAATTTAAACGTTTCTTCTATACCAGCCACACCAACATGCTGCTTTTACGTACTACTACTGAATGTAAACAAAGATTTATCCTACATAGAGTGGCCATATTGGAAGCAACACTAGCGCTCAGGTGGTAATTTTAATCGCGAATAGTCAACTGGGAGCGTTGATGTCAGAGAAACGCCACCTACACCAGACCCCTCCCACACCAATTATATATGACTTCACCCTGACTTAGACTTATCTCTGCACTTCAATCCCTGAAGATGAGAGTGACGTTAGTTCTCGAAAGCTCAGAAGCCTATCCGAAAATCACCCGGCTGATTGCCCGAGAAAACCTCTTCAATATTCGCTGCCAGGAAAGCTTTAAGAATTATTACACACAAAAATATTTCTTACATTCTCAGAATATTGTCTGCAGAGTATGCAGAGTGTTGCATTCAATTTGAAGTAGCAAAACAAGACATTGTAACTATCCAGAAACTTCAATAGGCATTACTTGAACACCACCCTCTGTACAGAATGGTTTGTGTCCAGGTAATAACTATTGCTGGGCCACAAGAGGAAATACACTGGATATTGTTGCGAAAGAGAATCACTGCACTGAAAAAGAAGAAAAAAGTTCATATCAAGTAATGTCATTTCCGGAATAAATGTAACACTGTAATGCATACTAATTACCAGTGGCATGCGGTGACATTTTCCGTTGGGGAGGCAGATACCGAAAAATTAAGAAAAGCAATAATAAATTGCTTCTGGATAGTACACTATACTGAAAAAAATGAGCACTCTACTGTTACAGTTTCCTTAAAGTCTCTAAGGGGAAACACAAATGTCCTGGTGGAGTTGTTCATTTATTCAAACTTCAGTTGCTCTGTTGTCAAACATATTTAATGCAACAGACGATCGTGAATGATTGAAACAATTTTCAAGATTTTCACATATTGCAATATTCACAAATCCACTTTGGCACCATGTAGTCCTTTCCATATAAAATAGGAAACATTGCCAACACTATAGTTTTTGAAGCAAGCGATTCGAGATTCACCTGCCCGAAAAGCAGGAACTTTTAACCTCGCAAAGCTCTTGAAAGAAATGTGATCGAGGCCAGCGAGTTTTACCAACTCCATTTGGCAGATGTGTGTATGGACGTGTTAGCTGTCTTAGACCAAACGCTCTGAAATGTTTATCTTCACACAGAATATGTCAGCAATCATATTTTTTTGTTTATCCTGTGCTTTGAAACTGTATACCTTATTTATAAATATACTTTTAATTAGCTTGGTGGATATGCTACAATGCTGGCAGCATACAGTACATGTGGACACTTAATCGTACAGTTCGCAATGCTGAGGACATCAGTAAACTTCACCGATGGCACCCGACTTTCTTTCATCCCTTACCGATTGGAAAACAAAGTTTCCCTCCATATAACATACCATCCCATTGGCTGATTCAAGGTCGCCTGTTTATATTTTGGTTGCTTGCTGGCCAGGGTGATGTGTCGCAGATGTTTTGTCAACATGCCACAAGAGGGTGTGGATGGCCCATGTCGGAAAATGAGGCTTACAGGTTGATTCCTTTGAGGCAACGTGGAAGAAATAATGAAAAACCAAAAGTTAAGGAAGTAATTTTGTAACTGTTTGCTGGCCTTGCTGTACTGCAGTGCACAAACATGCTAATTACTCACAGTGATTAGAAAGTGTTTAATCACTTATAGTGATTTCTACATACTATAGGAGATTTACTTTGTTGAAACTGTGTGTCAAATAGTAAGGTAATCTGCAGCTAACTAAACTGTCAATGTGATCAATAGGGAACGGATTTTTAGGTAAAACATTTTTTCTGTTGCTTTGGAAGACTGTCAAACTGGGTAGGAGCGCCAACCATGGTTGCAGTGTAATCTGTAAAGTATTATTTCACATAAAAATGTATAACTGTACCTTTAGTGCACAAAACACACATTTCTAGGGAACAAACATAAAATGTACATGTTTTAGATATTCCTGACAAAATGAAATTTCCGAATTTGGTGTGTAAGTGCATATTTTGGAGTTAATGCATAAAATAATTAAACACATGGTAAAGGTAAGTTCCCCGTGCATGAAGGTACATTTAGGGAATTTGGTGATAGGGCCCCACTTCTCAATCTCATCCATTTTGGAGGCCATTTTACGAAACACATGGTAAATTAGTATTGGAAGCTTTTGCCTGTGTTGTGAATGAGTTCAACACATGTATGTGTCTGTGGAGAGGGGGGGGGGGAGAGAATTGTTGTACTTTGTTATTTCATTTGTTGTTGTTTTAAAGTCCACTTTATGCACAGAAAGGGTAATCGGGAATGGACCTACAGTTTAAGGTGGGATCCAAACCACTGTACCATGTGCCTCCACCTGTTATAGAAAAAACTTTACGTCTGTTTCTCCCTCACATTAATCGAGGCGAAGAGAATGAATTCAATAAAAGACACAAAAGAGGTCAGAACTTGAACCCATACTCTGGTGGCAAGATCACTCAACGTTTTCGGCAACCGAGGTCGCAGGAGGAAAGATTGCAAATTGTATGGATAAAGACAAGTATTAGGAGTTGAGCTGAGCCGATACTGATACCAATACCATGACTGATTCCTACCAATATCGATACTTGTATAATTCCAGTATAAAATAACAAAGGCTAGTTACTGAGTCATACTAACTCGTCACATCACTAGGAACGTACCTAGAAATATAATTTGGGGAGCCAGTCCGAGCCAAGTGTCTCAGAAATATAATAATATAAAAGTGTTTCTGTATAATAGGTTAATATAATTATAGGTCGATTCATAATAATATTTAATTAATTAGTACTTAATTTCTCCGATACGTGTGGAGTATTGTTGTATGTAACCACATACTACTACGAAACGAAGGACAACATCAATACGTAATTTGTTCTTTATTTCTTGACTAAAAAATATTGTTATTACATAAATAGTAAACAGACGCTATAAAATCCGAGATAAAATAGCAATATTCATCATCTAGCTTACGTGTAGTTAAGACTACTCAAATTTGTGTAAAAACAAATGTGATAGCAAGGAAATTAATGTCAAAAGAAGTAAAAGAAATTAAATACATATTAAATAACATACGTCCATTTGATGAAAAGTAAAGTTCCTGATAAATATTTTATGTACATTATTGTAAGTACACCACGTACATAATTTTTTTAGAGGGGCCTACCCGATTGGTTAGTGGTAATGCTGTCTCCTTGTAATCAATAGATCCCGGGTTCTATACTCAGTGGAGGCACATAGTGGTTCGGGTCCCACTTTAAAATGTAGGTCCAGTCCCGATTAGCTTATCTGTGCATAAAGTGGACTTCAAAGAGAAACTCAATCTTCCTTAGTACTGTCATTCAAAGCCGTATGTTCCCAATCTAATCTCTGCGGAAATACATAACCCTCATTGGCCAATACCGCCAGTCGCACAAAATACTGACACAGAAGGGAAGAAGAAATTGCTGAATCCCCTTCCCGCCCGCTTGAACTTAGATACAACAAAAGAAAGCTAATTTCGCAGTGACCTTCATCCCCCTTTTCCAAGAACTCCGCAACTACCTCACCCAGCAATAGCACGGCGGGTGGTTTATCCACCTATCTTAAGGCCGGTCCACACACTACGTCTTGATGTACGTCTTGCTTGCACAGTTCAAAACTGTATGTTAAAAAAGTTGCAGTTCTGGTGTGTCCACATGCTACATCTTTTACCTACTCAGTTCCGTGCAGTCCATCATGGAGGAAGTGCTACTGTGGTCCATTTTCGCAGTTTGTCTTGCAAAAAGAAGCCAATTTAAACGTCTTAAAAGCACGAGATGTTCAGGATGGTAGAGGCATTGGCTACTGAAAATGCACCAATTTTCTCACGTGACGTTACTTCTTGAATTGCAAGGTAAGAAACATTGTGCTTATTTACTTATCACATATGTCCTCCTATAAACATGTGAATAGATAAACCTCCATTGTGAACGTATAATGTTATATTAACACTACCTAAAAGACTATTCCATAGTTCACTAAGATTAGTTTTTCTAATTCCATAGAATACTTTACAATGTTCAAAAATCAAAAGTTAACATTAATACCCTTTCTTGATTCTCTTATGAAAAATTTATAATTCAGCTTGCTTGAAATATTTGCATTATAAATAATAAATTAATTACAATGTACAAGTTATTTATATTTTCATTACTTCATGTCACTCTTTTACCTCTTGGATTAATGGCGACGATGATAGTGGATGACGAAGTGATTAAATGCTGATGGGACAAACACGGTGATATACACGCACATGACTATGGTTTGAACCTGGGACATCTGGCTTTCTAGAGCATTACTCTGACAGTATTGCCATTGAGGTTGGTAAGATTAGTTATTAAAGCACACTTCCTGCGGGGTTGAAAAAAGTACAACCTTGTTACCAATTGTGGTTTGGCTTATTTTACTTCGCTTTCCTGCTATTTTTGGCTAATTACGAAGATGGGGATGAGTAATGTACCTAGGTATGATGGACACACAAACACACATGCCCAGATCGGGATTCAAACCTGGGACCTCTGGCATCAAAGTGCTATGTGATAACCACTCTGCCACAGACACTGGCCGCGGTGGCTCAGTTGGTAACGCATCTGACTACCATGCTAAAAGGTCCCGGGTTCGATCCCCGGCCGGTTCAAATCTGGGAACTTTTCTAACATTGGAAGCTGCCCGGCACCCACCCAGCATCGAATGACATGGGTACCTGGGGTAAAGGCGGTCAGGGGCGTGATGCTGATTGCATCACCCCCACTCATGACCGGATCAAGAAAGTGTGGGGCGTTACCCCCACACCCCCTATACACCTTCATGGCATGGTGCTAAGCACAGAGGAGCACTTTACCTGTTTTTACAACAGACACTAATATAAGCTAATCCGGGCTTGATCTATAATTCAAAGTGGAATTCGAACCACTTTTTAATGTTCCTCTATCCCGAGATTGAACTCTGGGTCCCTTCATTACATGGCGACAGTGTGTCATCGGTTCAATAAAATCAACATTCAATCCTATCGTTGCAATTAGCAAGGAAAGGCAGAAAATAATTCTTACTCTCTCGTAGTTTCTTAATCAGTCAAAAATCCAAATAAATGAAAATATCTTAACATTGGCTTGTAAACATCATCATCCCCAGCACCAGAACGAAGTGATTCGTTTGTTCACTTTGGCCAACTCTTTTCGGTAAACAGTCCTCATGGAATTGATTTTCTTACTACTGTACTGTTCGCTGAAGCGTCAACCTCTTTGTATTTTTTGTAATAAGCTTTCATATGCCTGATTCTACTTGTCCTGGTCACTTTAGTTCTTTGAGTTTACACGGAAATCGGAAAGTTCTTGTAGAGTTCAATCAACTCCGCTAAAAACTCGCGTGAACACTGACGAAGATTTTTCATCGTTGTACTACAACGAATTTATCAAGAAAAAAAGAGAACAACATTTTCGAATTTCATTAATAGTGTTTCAGCACTAGGGTTGAAGGGAAACTGAGCGACAGTTGTACAAAAGACGAGCGTCGCACACGCAGACTTGTTTGCGCAGACATCTATGCTCATGAGCTCAGTCTTTGGTTGACAATTTCCGTATGTGCGCAGTTCTAAAATTCCTGTCCACACGCTACGTCTTGCATGCGCAAGCAAGACGTACGTTAAGACGTAGCGTGTGGACCGGCCATTACGACCACGAGCTTCAAGCAAGAATTGGCAATGAATTGTTTATTTCCCACAGCGTTAACTAAGCAGTTACATGCCTTCATGGTCACGTTGGGTTCAGCACCCATGCCTTTGATATTGCCATCTGCTTCCCAGGAGGGTGGGGTTTTATCCAGTATTTCTAGGAAAATCTATGGAACTTCCTGTGCTGGTCTCCCAATCTGTCACAAGGAAGGGTGAACGAACTTTTAGAAAGGACAAATGTTGAGATGAGCTGTTGCCCTTCCAGTAGTAGTATTGATGATATTATGAGTGCACTTATAAGTGTAGAAAAGAAGAGCTCAAATGATTAAACAGCCCGATTTGCCTACACTTAAAACTATGCCAAGAGGGGCTTATACCCCAATTCTTCAAGTGTGATATGCTCTTAATTTTAAGAATTTTGAATTCTAGTGTAGAAAAGAAGAAGCCTCAACAGACAGATTTGCCTACACTTAAAACAATGCCAAATTCCTATATGATCTTATTGTTTACAGTGTGTTTTTCTGTCAAAATCCCAGGAATTTTGAATTCTAGTGTAGAAATGGTGAACCCCCCCTCAGATTGATTCTGCCATGTGTACAGAGGCTGAATCTCTCAGTTTGTTGTTTATAAGCTTGTCAAAAATATGCCCCCCTTGACATTGTATTGGCTATACTTGAAATTAAGCGAAAAATATTTATATTTTCATGCAAGCAAAACTTCCCGATCAATACAATAGGACAAGAGCGGGCATGCATAATTAATTGCTTGCATGTTCTTTCTAATCTTTTGATCAGTCACATGTCTCGGGCAGCAATAAATCATGCACGCGTGGGAGATTATATCTGCTGGCATGCAAGACATATAATCTACACTGTGCGCTTTCATCTTTCAGAGAAAATTGCCATGCCAGCAGATATAATCTCTAATTTACTGGAACAGCACAGAACTTCACTCTTGCATGCCCGAGCCAATTCAAGTTTTGCCTTCTTCTGGTAATACATACCGAGAGAGACTTACAAGAATATTAATTTCACATTTCAAAGTCCCACTTTGAATTGTATTTGAGCTTCCCTGCAATAGGCAGAAGTGCTGTAAACATAGTTCCATGGCTTATATCAAGAGGCCCCCCCCCCCCCCCAGGTTTCAAACCTGGTAGAGTGTATAGGCCTCCCTGACGGCAAAATTTTGGTATTATTGTCTTGTAATCAAGGGGATTCTGTGTTTGAGTCGGCTCTCTAGAATTGCTCTGTGACTCTCTCATTTCTTACATCATAAACATATGATTTTTCACCTATGAGAATAACACTACATATGGTGTCATCAGGTAATGCCTCATGGAATTCACAGATAATTTTAATATTTGTCCTGTCATTAACCACAACTTGTTTTCTTTTTGAAGTGTTGATGACAAACATGGGTCTCTGTGCTTTGAATTCATCTGGTGTGTAATACATGTCAGTATTGCCAGTAGTGACCCTTTTGTATGCTGTAAATGCTTCATATAATTTGAGGAAATCATCCTTGGACATGTCTAAATTATAATTTTCTCTAGGAAATACCTCATTTCTGCCATTTTTAAGATATATGTTCTTGATGTTGCAGCTATCAAATTTACTTGAATTTTTTTCCTGATTATTGTGTCTTCCAGTCTGAAACAGTACCACCACAAAATCCGGCATGTCATATTGTATACTGGAGAATGAATTTGTAGCATCAAACTCATAATAGGTACCAGTTGCGGGCTTCTGTACACATTGATATGTATAAAATTGTAAAGGAACCTGTGGATTTTTTATTATATCTGCTTTGTATTTAAGAGCATAACTGGCTTCATATTCAACAACCGGGATTCTTAGCTCCATAGTCTGAATAATGCACTTGCCCTCATCAGGGAGGGTATTAGGCAGAGCTTCCCCTGTAGAGTTTATTGCACTGTCCCTCATCAAAGCATTATTATCATTGGCAGCTCTTCTAAATGTGATTCTTAAACCACCCTTCCACATAATATCTTTGTAATCTGAGAAGAATCCTGGCAACAGGCGCATAGGAAACAATACTGTGTGGTTCTTAGATAATATCTTATCACCAGCCTCAAATCCACCTATTTTGTAGTAAGAAGCCTCGGTTTTGGATAATTTTAGTGTGGCCAAAGATGTGGAGGTAATGCCGGGATAATCTACTCTGTTTATAACAACACCATGCTTTCTGATCTCAATTGCAGAGAACAGATGTGGCACAAAATTGTCTACCAATCTTATGTTTGAATTTGCCGGATAATCTGTACCATCGAGCTTTACAACATCAAATTTGATGTATAGATCTGCTCTGTGGGGGTGTATAAAGCCATCCCCTACATCAAGATCAACCTCAATCTCTGTGTTGGGTTGATTTAAATTTGCAAATGTCCTCCTGTTTGGGGGGAATGATTGTAGCTCATAACTCTCAATATTTTCCATTTTCTTCTTGTATGTATTTTTATTTAAATATTAATCTCTATGATTGCAGTTGTTGTGGCTCCAGCAAAATCAACTAATTCTTCTTTTTCATTAGTGACCATCAACTCAATATAATCTATTCTATTATGACACACAGGAAAATATAATGTTGGGGATGGATTGTAGATGATGGGCTCCATGAATTCAGAATTAGGTTTGAATGTTGCAATGATGCCAGTTTGTTTGTGAGTGCCTATGCCATTTGATTTGGTGATCATACCCTCGGCCACATTACAGTGAATATTCAGAGTCTCTATGGCTAAGAATTTAGGTATATTCATAGCAGTGTGTTTGATGCCTGGTTCAAGTTTTGTGTTGTTCTCAAAGCCTAACAGCTCTCCTATAGTACCCAGATCTACTGTTTCTGTAGCAGATACAATCTCTACTCTGTGAGTGACAGAATTTTGACTTAACACTACACCTCTGGGTAATTGAGCATTTAGAGTGGACAGATTATATTGCCCTGGAGTGATGACAATTTTTTGATCCCCTACTGCAATTGTGTTGTTGTGGTGTGTAATATTAGGGATCAAGTACATGCCATAAAATGCTCTGAGAGCTATTGTTTTGGGATACACTATGTCATCATGTAATCTGAGTTCTAATATTGAATTTTGGCTGGTGAGATGGAATACCCCCATGATGTTTTAAATACCACAAGGCTTTTTGAAAATTTTCAATTGATGGTTTATTTATTTGAGACATATATCTAAGAACAGATAAACACAAATGTCCACAATTAACATCTTTGAAGTTTTGAACACGGGCATTATTGTAATAAAGATTAGCTGAATTTAGATATTAAATTTTCAGGTGGAACACCTCCAAATGAATCAAACACAAATGCCTCATCTTTTAAATATTTAAGATAACAGATCCAGTGAGTGCCCTGATTTTTGTACTTATCCAAATTAACAATGCCACACACTTTGTTGAGTGGTTGCTCTGGCAAAGAATCAGACATGTACACACCTCTAAAATGTTTGATGCCCAGTGGCTTGATTAAAGCTTCAATATCTTGGTTTGTAAGCGGCTCTTGTTTTTTTTAAACTTATTCATGGCTCTCTTAACACCTTTGCCTTGTTTCTCAATGGCCAGGTTATGGTGCTTCAATTCATCTAATTCTGCCTTATTTTTTTTGGCATCTATTACTGTTTTTGCTATGGCAGCTGATCCCCCAGCCAAGCTCCCAACAGCCCCGAGAGCAGCTAAGATGGCAGGGATAGTAAATATAAATCCCCCCACATGTGATTTTTTCCTGGATTGCTGTAATTTTTTTAATTGGGGGGTACTAAGTAATAATTTCATACCATGGCCCTTTGCAAGACAAGAATTTTTTTTCTTGTGCTGCTTTTTGGTTAAAAGACTATCAATAGTTTTAAGAGATTTAAGACCTGCATAAGGTATTTGATACATAACACCCTTGGCCTTCATTGTAGGTTTATTATATACATATTCACAACCCCCACCCCAGTTTTTGTTTGGTGTTCATAGCTATGGTGGTCCCCAATGCTGCTATTTTTTCACTTAAAGAAGCATCTTTGCTTACAAATCTACCAAATGCAGCCTCTTCTAATTTCTTGTCTGCAACATGTCTCTTGTCAAGATCAGAATGTGTGTTGTATGCTATGTCATGGTCTCTACAAGCAGCATCTAGGGGATTAACACCAGGATCACCTCTGTTTAATCTATGGTCCAATTTTGTGCCTGGGCCACAATACTGATAGCCTGGAATGTGTAGTTCAAATGGCAGCTTGTTTATAATGTCATTAACCAACCCCCGACCCTCAGAAATATTCCAAAATTTAGGTGGTAGAGTATTAATAATTTTTATAAGATATCCAATCCCCTTAGTGTCATTCACTATAAAATTAGACAATTTTGTGCTTATCATGTCCATAATTCCAACCTTTTCATTGTAAAAATTGTGGTTGCCAGCATTTTCCTCCCCAGCTATCACCAATAACCTATCTACAAGTTTCCTGACATCATCAACCCACACAAATTCTTTGGGCAGGGTATTGTAATGTTTGATTCCACTGCCAGTCTTGATCTGTGACCATATGGGCTTGATTAAATTGTTGTATTTTGCTCCACTGCTT
This sequence comes from Lepisma saccharinum, assembly GCF_977018435.1. NCBI lineage: Eukaryota > Metazoa > Arthropoda > Insecta > Zygentoma > Lepismatidae > Lepisma > Lepisma saccharinum. The sequence continues at coordinate 67,297,889 of NC_139239.1, read as the reverse complement.
GACTTAACCCTTTTTTGTGTGGGATCATTGTTCTGGTATAGAGCATCTGATTTTATTAATATTTCTTTGTAATACTCATAATCTTGATCTGTATAGCTGCCAGGTCTCTTCCTAGTCATCAGTTCCCACAATCCAGGTGTGCCGGGATATTTAACAAAAGCACCTTTTTCTCCAAGATGAGATTCTGAATATACAATCAGATCATCTCCCATAAATGTTACTCTGAAATTGCCAATTCTACGTATGATGCTACCATCACGCTCTGTGTCAGCATATAAGCCAAAGACCTCATCTTTGTTGTCTTTAGGTGTGCTTAAATATTTTTCAGCAAGAAGACCCAATTCAATAGGATCCTGAGTAGCTTCAATTCTTCGAGGAGCAATAGGACTAGGTGTATGAATACTAGAAAGTGGGGTGAATGGATAATCTAATATGTTTCTTGCAGCTACAGGTACAAGCTCTGTGATTAAATTTTGATTTTGCTCTGTAACAGTTTTGATATTTTTACCTAATTCACTAATAGCATCAATAATAGGCTGTTCTGTGCGCTTGTGTTGCTCATAAAAACCTCGGTTCTCTGATTTCCATCCCTTAAATCTTTTTACAAGATAATCTCTTAATTTAAGATCATCAATGATTGGCCTTTTCATGGTTATTTATTTATGTTTCAATGTCTAGAAAATTGTTGATTTTATTTCTATATTTACCACTATTGGGTTTTCTTGTCATATCAATTGTGACAAACCCATAACTGTCCTGGTTCCAGCACTTGCTGCAAATCTTGGAAAAATCATTGTAGCTCAAGTCCCCACCTACATATTCATCATGTATGTGTTTGAGGTTGGTATGATCTTGATGAAACACACATATAAAATTGCTGTTGTCTCGGATCAGCTGCTTCAGTATTTTTGAAAAGGTCTGTGCCAGGTAGAAGCAATCAATGTTTTTGTGTCGGCCCTGTGTAAAGAAATTTCTAATCTTGTTTTGATTATCCAGTATAATGTCATCAAACACAACAACAGAATTATCGAGACATTCATGGAGTGGCTTAACATCTAATTCAAAAGTGGCTATATCCAGTCCATCATATAGCTTCATCAGCTGCTGATATTTTAATTGTTCCAAGCTCTTAGAGAAGACATACAAGTGCCTGTTTTTCCAGTCTAACCAGTTGGGTGCCAATAAAAAATTATCAATCATTAGTGTAGTTTTACCACAAGCTGATGGCCCAACAATAAGACACCTAATATTATCAGGCAGCAATTTTCCATTTCTCTTATTCTGCTGTTCAGGTTCTGGCAGCCTTTTTATAACATCCCAGGTGTTCATATTATCACTTTGTTTGCATCGATCCAGCTGTTTTCCGGATGACCTAGCCATTTGACAAGTAACTTGTTGCCTTTTCTGCGGATGATTTTTTCTATGAGATATGTGTCAGGCTGTTTAGTTTTGCTGAGCTCTTCTTCATAGAACCTGCCTTTGAGAATTTCTCCTCGGTGGTCTTTTATTATATATGTGTTAAGGGTCCCAGGTTTAACTTGAACCACTGTAAATAATTCAGTGCTCCAGTTTCTTGTAAAGCCTCTTTTGAATAAGTGCTTATATTTGCTGATTCTTACTTGATCACCCACCCTGTATTTGGCTTTTCTTGTTGTTGGCTGGTATCTAGGATAATAAACAGTGCTGATCAATTTTTGCTCATCAGATGAAGTTACTTCAGAGGGTTTCATGTTGATTGTGGAATGGACCGAGTTGTTATATTTTTGTAGAAGTTCTGGAAGAATATTAATCCATTTATAATTACCTTGAAGTGTGAATTGTTTATACATATGATTTTTTAAGGTTCTGTTGAATCTCTCTACAATTGAGGCCTTGAGATCACTGTAACTCGAGTAATGTTGTATTGCCTGGATTTTAATAAATTGTTGAAACACTGAATTATAAAATTCTTTGCCATTATCTGTTTGCAAATAGCGCGGTGATCTTCCACTCTGATTGATGATTGTCCTGAAGGCTTCTGTAACACATGCTCCAGTCTTGGATTTGAGTGGCACAGCCCAGGCAAATTTTGAAAATGTGTCTATGATAGTGAGTAGATACTTGTAGCCCTTGTTGATTTTGTCTAAGTTTTTCAGCTGTCCACTTGCCATCTCAATCAAGTCGCTCTGCCATAAATCATCTATGCCTTTTGTGACTACTGGCAGTCTCTTATAATTATGTCTGGCTTGTCTGTGTAATTCATCAACAATAATTTGTCTAGACATAATATGTAAACAAGAATATTGCAACTATAGGGTGTTCAGCAGCTGATACTACAGGATTTTCTAAATATAATTTGTCCCCTATTTGTATTTTAAATTCCAGAGAGCCATCATCTTCAACATATGCTGTTTCTAATGTATTGGGATCTGTAAAATCCTCTAATTCTACACGGGTCATTTTCACTTTGTTATCAGCATTTGTTATTGATAAGGTAGGGTAGTGGTGTGCCTGTGGTTGAAGCCAATATTTGATCTTGATTGGTCTAAGTGTGCCCCCCAACAAAAAACTGGTAATAAAATTGTGCAGGGGACAGCATATATATTTTGCCTCCTGGTGTAAATGGTGAATCATATTCTTTGTTGGGGATGCTGTACAATTCAAGAATTACTGTATGTTTTGGATTCTCGATTATGCCAGTTATTTCTTTTTCTGCTGTAAGCAATCTGCTTGTTACAGATTGAAGATGCTCATTGATAGTCCTAACAACATCATCATGGCCTGGCTTAATTTTTATGTCCACAACAAGTTTCTTGTATTGTTGCACAATTTCTTGTAGCTGGGTGGCAAAAACAGACAAAGCATTTGCTTGATTGGATTCCATGGTCCCTAGCTGTTGCTTGATATTAGCTACAATTTGCTGTAAATTTTCAACAACTGCCAATTTTGAATTTTGAGCAGTAAGATCATGGACCTGTCTTCTGATATCCTCAAACAGGGCATGCAGTTCATTAATATGTTGATTGGTTGGTAGAGTGGCCACTGTCTGAGTAAGTTGTTTGATCTCTGCCTGGATATTCTTGATATCTTCTGATTTCAATATGCGATTCACAGCTCTCTTAATATTTTTAAGTTCCTGTGATGTAGGCAGATTTGATACAGTATTTTGCAAAGATTCAAGTGCCAATTTCACATCATTTAATTCAGAAGCATCAACCACACCACGCATAGCATCTTGGAGCAGGGCTATATCTGCCTGAGTGGGTGTTGATTGTTGTAAAATTTCAAGCTTTGTTTGGATATCATCGATCAAGTGATGAAAATAAGATAGCTCAGATTCAGTGTTGAGGTTTTCAAGCTTTGTGATCTGTTGCTGGACACTAACAAGGGTATCTACAATCCCAGGCAATCGGGATTCTTGTACATTTGTCAAATCATTTTGCACTGCTGCTATTGTACCCTCAAGATGGGTTATGGTACTTTGAATTTTTCCAAAATCTTCATATGTTTCAAGTTGCAGCTTAATATTGGCTACACTCCGAGTTATTGCACTCAAAGCATCAGAAGATGGCAAGTTGTTCATAAAATTTTCAAGTGTCTCAATTTTTTCTTTAACCTCGGCTATGGCATTGTTCAAGGGGTCCAGATTAGGTATCTGGAGTGACTGAATCTGTTCCTTTAGAGTGGAAATCACTAGATCAAAATCTTCTTGTGATTTTATGCTTTTGACAATTGTTTGGAGCTGTGTCTGGACATTATTAATCTGTTCTTCTAATTGTTGTTTCAATTGCTCAGAGTTGTTAGCCTGGGTCTTAAATCTGGCTTGAAGAGCTGCTACAGCTTCTTCTAAACTTTGAAAATTATCCAATGTGGCCAAATCAGTATATTTCTGAAGCAATAATTTGAGTTCAGAATCAATTTTAAGAAGAGGGTCCATGCATTGTGATTGTAAATTTGTAATTTCTAATTGAAGACTGGCATTGAGTGTGGTTTGTAAAGCTTGTAAATCACTTCTTAATTTCTTGACTCTGACATCAAGCATCAGAATCTCATCACTGTGATCTTCATGTCTTGTATGGCCAAATATATCATTAGGCATTTTTGTTTTAGCGGTTATTTATTATAGAGTATCTAATTCTTAATTCTATAAAAAAAGGTATAAGCTTGTCATAGGATCTCGGGACTTCAATATATAAGCAGTCACCAGCAGAAACAGTATATACAGTGCCAGAAATCATGTTTGAGTGCTTAATTCTATAAATATTTCTTCCTATTGAAATCTTGACATTACCCTCAGGGGTTGTAATAAATTGTAATTGTCCACCTACAGGTAATTGGTAATGATTTAAATTATTGTTAAATATGTTCAATGTTTTACCTGTTTCATCATCAACATCTGTAAGTATGCTGTTCAGATGAATAATTAACAAAGCACTTAGTTTAGATATTATATCAGAAGAGGGTTGTGGTGTTGGCAGGTCCATAATAGCCTGTTTTTTGAACCCAAATAAGTTCATAGGCATGTTTATTTATTTCAAATCATGCTCTGTAATTGGGCATTGATTGCCATTTTTCAAATCACAATGACCCCGTGGTAGAGTATGTATGCCACATGATAAAATGCATCTCTTATCATCATGTGGGTCCAGAGCCACTTTTCTTACAATATTTGTAGTCAATAAGTGATCCACACTCTGAATTCTGCATTCTGATGTTCTGATTGTGCTACATGATTTGAGACAATCTTCATAATCTTTAAATTCAAGCTCTTGGTCTACAGTTACTCTGCCAATGCCCTTGGCCTTTTTGGCAACAACACCGCTACATGTTTCAAAGCTGTACATCTTGGCCCTTAACCCAGCAAATGCCACAATAACATCACCAAGTGTCTCATCTTTTAACTTGCCAGGCACCTTTTTGTTCTGGGGTTGAATTCTTGTATGTTCACTGCTATCAAAATATTCAAGCAATTCAGGCTGTGACATATCTTGATAAACATCTTCTGTCTGAATATCAAGAACAAAACTATCTGTGTCCATGTACATCAGTTTTACACGATCCTTATAAAAAGGCTTCAACACATCATAATACAATTTAGCATGTGTAATTTGGCCAATTCCAATATCACAGCCCCCACATAAATAGGCTTATCAAACTTAATCTTTGTTTTTTCATGTTGAAAAGTGCCATATTTTCATCATAAATTCTTCTATAATTGAAATTAGGCTTTGCAATCAATTTTTTGCTCTGGCTGGGGTCAGTAATTATTTTAACATCAGTATGTTTTCTGACATTTTCAATTGTTTTGCCATACACTGAATTGACCATCAATTTAAAAAAGGTCTTATCAAATTGGCTCATTGCAGATGTTCGAAGCTCTGTGTTTGTATCAATATATGGTTTCAACCATCTTGAGTGCCTGAACCTCAAAACTTTTCCAACTTTGGTCACTTGAACACCATGATGCATCAGAAACTGGAGGTTTTTGTAATATATGACATAATCCTGTTTGGGCTCCAGAGTCATCATCAATTTCTTCTGTTTAGAGCCAGGTGAGCACTGAACCTCAGGAATTGGGGGCAGATCAGAAAATGTGTTGTGTAAATTATCTGGAATTGTCAGATCAACCTCTAAGAAGAGGCCATAGTCACTGTCATCAAAATCCTTAAGATCTTCAGTAGGGACATTTAGAGAGTTCTGCGCCCTCATTTGGGGCTCGAATCATCATTTGGGGCTCGTCATGGGCCCTTACTGTAGCCTTTTATGAGGGGGTTTATGGCCCCCTGTTTACATCTGGCAACACTGTGGGCCCACTGTAGCCTTTTATGAGGGGGTTTATGGCCCCCTGTTTATGTCTGGCAACACTGTGGGCCCACTGTGGCCTTTTATGAGGGGGCCCATGTACCTATGTCTGGCAACACTGTTGGGGGCCTAGAGTTGGCCTGTGGGCTCACTGTAGCCTTTTATGATGTATTTGAGGACAGAGTTGGCAACACTGTGGGCCCACTGTAGTTTTTTATGATGTATTTGAGGACAGAGTTGGCAACACTGTGTTACTGTAGCTTTTTATGAGGGGGTCTATGGCCCTGTTTATGTCTGGCACTGCCGTAGATTTGACAGAGTTGGCAACACTGTGTTACTGTAGCCTTTTATGAGGGGCCCATGTGCGCCCAGTGTTGCAAACACTGTGGGCTACTGTAGCTTTTTATGAGGGGGGTCCATTGCTCTGTTTACATCTGGCACTGCCGTATGACAGTGTTGTCAACCTACTGGGTTCACTGTAATCAAAGGACCTGAGGGGCCCATGTACCCTTTATTGGCAACACTGTTGGGGGCACAGAGTTGGCAACACTGTGTTACTGTAGCTTTTTATGAGGGGGACCCGTTGCCCCCTGTTTACATCTGGCACTGCCGTAGATTTTTTGACAGTGTTGTCAACCGGGGTTTTTCACTGTAAATTTTCAAAGGGCCTGAGGGGCCCATGTACCTATGTCTGGCAACACTGTTGAGGGCCTAGTGTTGGCCTGTGGGCCCACTGTAGCCTTTTATGAGGGGGACCCATTGTCCCCTTTTTATGTCTGGCAACTCTATTGGATGTTCTTTGAGGGGGTTTTGCCAACCCATCCGAAGACCACTATATGATCTTTCACTGGCTAAGCTAACCTACAAATAGTGGCAGCACTGACGAGGCTCGAATTATTATTTGAGGCTCGAAATTATTATTTGATGCTCGAATTATTATTTGAGGCTCGAAATCGAATCGCTAAATATAAAATAAAATAACAATGCCTATGAACCTGTTTGGCTTCAGGAAGCAGGCTATGGAGGTATTCGCCCAAAGCGCACCATCGCCACCTGCAAGCTGGGACCTGTTACCCTCCCTATTATCTAAACTCAACGGTTTGTTGATTATACACTTGAATAGCATCCTGACCCAGTACGACGAGGATGTGGGCAAGACTTTCTACATATTCAACAACAACTTGAATTATTACCAATTCCCCATCTCCGGCAAACTGCAGTTTGACATGAATCCCGAGAATAAAGGAGAGGCCAAAATTTCCTCCGGCAAGAACATCTATCGCATCAAACACGATAGGATGAACAGTACCACCACGTACGATGTATCTGCTGGCGATCGCCTGTACATAGAGCTCTTGGACGACTACGACAAACTCATCCCTTTTTTCATAGAAATGAAAATTAGCTATCCTATAATAAATAACAATGCCTAACGATATTTTTGGCCATACGAAACGCGACGACCATGGCGACGAGCTTCTCATGCTCGACGTCAGGGTCAAGAAGCTGCGAAGCGATCTGCAGGCCCTCCAGTCCACGCTCAACTCCAGCCTCCAGTCCGAGATAGCCAGCTTGCAGTCTCAGTGCTTGGACCCTGTACTCAAGATTGATGCAGAGCTAAAATCGCTGCTGCAAAAATACACCGACCTCGCGTCGATAGACAATCTCGACAAGCTGGCACTGAGTGTAGGCAATCTGCAGAACAAACTTCTGAAGCTGCAACAAACGCAAACCTCAGACGTTGAACAGCTGAAACAACGCTTGCAGGATCAAACAAGCAACATCCAGACCGAACTGCAAACTATCATCCAAAGCATTAAAACACAAGACGACTACGATCGCGTGAACGCTAGTATTGCTAAATTGCGCGAACAGTTTCAATCTTTCGAAATCCCTACGTTGGAAAGCATCAAGGCTGAGCTTCAAACGGATGCTTTGCATGCGGCCATCAACGAAGTAAAAACTAAACTCCAAAAGCTGGAGGATTTTATCAACAATCTACCGTCGTCCAGCGAACTGAACGCCATTGCCCGTAGCGTGGCCAACATCAAACTCCAACTTGAGACCTACGAGGATTTCGGGAAGCTGCAAGGCACCATAACCCATATTGAGGATGCTCTTGCTGTCATTAGAAATGATCTGGCGAACGTTCACGATGAGCTGGAAACCAAACTGCCGGGCATCAGGGATACACTGGCCAACGTCCAACAGCAAATCGCCAAACTGGAAAAATCTGAATGCAGAATCCGAGTTGTCTCATTTCCATCACTTGATCGACGACATACAGACTAAGTTGGAAACCCTGCAACAATCTACCCCCACCCAGGATGACATAACGCAACTGCAAGAAGGCATACGTGCTGCTGCCGATGCCTCCGAGTTGGACGCGGTGAAAAAAGCTTTGGAATCGCTCCAAAACACGGTGGCCACCCTGCCTACCTCTCAGGAACTGAAAAGCGTGAAGAGAACTCTCAACCGAATACTCAAATCCGACGACATCAAAAACATCCAATCCGAAATTGAATCGATACGGGGGTCTGTCGCGACTTTACCTACCAACCAGAACATCACCGAGCTGCATGAATTGTTTGCGGAAATTAGAACCCAGGTCCACGACCTTGTAATACAGAGCTCCAAGTTGACGCTTGTAGAAAGCCTGCAGCAGATTATTGCCAGCGTGAAAGAGCAAATTGGGAGTATCGAGGCAAGTCAGGAATCGACTATAGCTAATTTCAGCACCCAACTACATGACTTAAATGAAAAATTCAAGAGCCTTATTGTCGATGTAAAGATCAAACCAAACTACGACACTGTTGTTCACGCTATCGAGGAACACCTGGAATCGGTGAATGGCAGATTGGAGGATGTGGAGACTGAGGTTCGAACCAACGTAAACACTCTAAATGCCAGCATCGACAATCTCAAGTCTACGATTGTCATCGAACTGTACAGCATACCAAACAGAGAGTTCTCCTCCCCTTTCAATCCAGGTTACAAACTCTACATGTTGACTCCTGCAAAAGCCTATCATCAATTTTTCCTCGCTGGCACACTTCAGTTCGTCAAGGTTTCCTACTGGTCTTTGCCTCACGCAACCCACTACCCAATCATGACCGTGACGAACATTGGCGATGAGCCTAAAATAAGAGGAGTTGAGCTGGTCGATTTCACACACCCCGAAAGTCGCGAGACTGCCTATGCCGAAGATGCCACTCAAATTATCGACATAGAAATAGGTGACAAGCTGTATATAGAAAACCCAGCATTGTCTGCAGCCAGAAATCCCATCCAGGCTATATTCTTATTTTCGCGCCATGTCTAGGCAGGGTATCGTGAACGAGCTGCATAAACCTGCACGACGAAACTACAAACGACTGGCGGTGGTGACCAAAGGCGTGGATGACCTTTGGCAGGCTGACCTTGTGGAAATGAGTAGCGGCAACCTAAAAAATTTACATAAAATCAACAAAGGATACAAGTATCTTCTTACTGTTATAGATACATTTTCAAAATTTGCGTGGGCTTTGCCCCTCAAGGCTAAAACAGGTGTGTGCGTAATGGAAGCATTCAAAACTATTTTCAATGAAAGTGGCAGGCGACCTCGATTTCTTCAAACGGATAACGGAAAGGAATTTTACAACTCGATATTTCAACAGTTTGTTCAGAAGCAAAATATTCAACATTACTCGATTTTCAGTCACATCAAAGCCAGCATAGTGGAACGTTTTAACCGTACTCTCAAAACACGCATGTGGAAACGATTCACGCTTCAAGGTAACCACAAGTGGGTCAATGTGCTTCCGGAACTCGTAAACGACTATAATCACAGTTTGCATAGCACGATACGCATGAAGCCTACCGATGTCAGCAAGTCTGATGAGGCACAATTGATCTCTACTGTTTATTGCCCCAAGTACCGGCCCACTAACAAAAAACCGAAATTCAAAATTGGAGACCAAGTAAGAATTAGTAAATTTAAGCGCATGTTTGAAAAAGGCTTTACCAAAAACTGGAGTACGGAACTTTTCACTGTTGCTCGATTGTTACCAGGTAACCGTCACACGTATATAATAAAAGATTATCGCGACGAAATTTTGAAAGGGCGATTCTACGAGGAGGAACTCTCTAAAACAAAATACCCCAATACGTATCTTATCGAAAAAGTATTACGTAGAAAAGGTGACAAACTGTTGGTGAAATGGTTGGGACTCGAGGAAAAAAGTTGGATCGACGCAAACGAGGTGATTGTGTAACGGGTGCTTGGGATGTGGTGAGGCGACTGCCAGATTTTCCCCCGGAGCGTCAGGCTAGGAAAAACGGCGAACTGTTGCCGGACAACATTCGCTGCCTTATTGTCGGACCTTCAGGGTGTGGGAAAACAACTTTACTTATTGATAATTTTCTTCTTGCTCCCGACTGGTTAGATTGGAAGAACAGGCACTTGTATGTTTTTTCCAAAAGTTTGGAGCAAGCAAAATATCAACAGCTGACAAAACTGTACGAAGGGCTGAGCATAGCTACTTTTGCCTCCGAAGTCATGCCACTAGACTGCTGCCATGAAAATTCGGTGGTGGTCTTCGACGATGTCATCCTGGAGAACCATAACGAAATTCGCAATTTTTTTACACAGGGGCGGCACAGAGGCATGGACTGCTTCTACCTTGCTCAGACTTTTTCTAAAATTCCCAAGCAGCTTCTCCGAGACAACGCTAATTTTATTTGCTTGTTTCGTCAAGACCACACCAATTTAAAACATGCTTACGATGATTATGTAGGCGGGGACATGAACTACAATCAGTTTTCCAAATTTTGCTCTTCATGCTGGAATCAAGATGATTTCGGATTGGCCACGATAGACATGACGAGGAAACCCAATGACGGAAAATACAGAAACAAAATAAACAACTTTCTAAACGTTGCGACGTTACAAGAAACGTCTTGACGTATTATAAATAACAAATAATGAAACGCAAACTCGCAGACGACAACTTGAAGCTGCGCGACTACCTGGCCAAACGCTTCAGGGGTTGGAAATCAGAGAATCGCGGAATTTACGAAGAGAAAAAGCGACAAGACCAACCTATTATTGATGCTATAAGTGGACTAGGTAAAGACATCAAAGATGTTACCGAGCAAAATAAAGATTTAATCAACGAGCTCGTGCCACTTGCTGCTCGAAATTATGCTGTGCCTACACCGATATCCAGTATTCACACTACCCCGTTCGAACTTGGAGCTGCACCTCTGAGACGTCAGGTTCTAGGCAGTACCTCTTCGGACAAGGTAGTTGAATTAGGTCCGTTGGCGAGAGATTACCTGAGCACCGGGAAATTTGAAAAGGACGAGGTGTTTGGATTGTACCCCTTTGTGGAACCTAACGAGGGTGTGGTTTGGAAAATTGGAAAGTCAAAAGTTACGTTCGAAGGTGACGACGTAAAAATTAATTTAGGCGAGAAGAACAGCTGGACTAGGTATCCTGGCACTGTGGGCCTGTGGGAACTTATCACCAAAAAGCAACCTAAAGATTACACAGACGAGGATTACCAAAGTTACACAGAAATTTTAATCATGACGGATGCCCTGTACCAAAACAACGATGCAACACAGAATCGCGTAAAATCAAGCAGTGGAGAAAAATACAGGAACCTCATCAAGCCAATATGGAACCAGCTCAAGACTGGCAGCGGTGTCAAACTCTACAATACCCTACCTAAAGAGTTTGTTTGGGTAGACAACGTAAGAAAGCTTGTAGATCGATTGCTGGTTATCGCAGGCGAAGAAAATGCAGGCAATCGCAACTTCCACAACGAGAAGGTGGGCATCATGGACATGATTAGCACCAAGCTTAGCAACTTTATTGTCAACGACAACAAAGGTATAGGTTACCTTATCAAAATCATCAACACCCTGCCTCCCAAATTCTGGAATGTGGCCGAGGGTCGAGGTCTCGTGAACGACATCATCAACAAGCTACCCTTCGAGATGCACCTACCAGGTTACCAATACTGCGGACCGGGTACTAAACTGGAACGGCGACTGGAGAGAGGAGACAAGGGGGTAAATCTGCTGGATGCTGCATGCAAGGATCACGACATTGCTTACAACACATATACGAATTTAGATGCGCGTCACGATGCTGATAGAAAATTGGAGCATGCCGCGTTCGGGAGACTCGTCAGCAGAGACGCCTCGCTGGGTGAACGGGTTGCAGCATTGGGCACGACCATTGCCATGAATACAAAACGAAAATTGGGGTGGGGGCTGTAATTAAATAACATACAGTAAAAAATGTCTACGCATATAACAGACTTACCAACAGAAGTGTTATACAAAATATTTACATTTACTTTCGACGATAGTCACAAGAATGTTAAAAAGCTTATTGATTTAGTTAAAATAACACCACAATTTCGCTTGCCCTGTGAAATGCTACTTCTGGATCATCTGAGAAAAATAAGCGGTGTAAAATCTTCTTCTTCTCCCTATGCTTTTTTTTTTTCGGGCTGCTGATGAAAAATTGGCTGATAAGATGGACGAACTTCACGAGTGGAGACAGGGGAGGAGACGATATACAGACGACTGGTATGCTTCAAATGCTGAAACCAGCAGGATCATCGATCACTTGATCGCATTAGGCAATGCCGAAATTTTTTTCTATAAATAACACACTGTAAAAAATCTACGAGACCAAAAAAAAATATTTCTTCGATATGAGTGAAAAAATTAGTGACGTCCAGGCATTAAAACAAATGCTAAATTTGTCAGTCGAATATATAAAAATTCAGGAATTGGAAGTGGACAAACCTTATGCAATAACTTCTGGTTCAATTGTTGCAACCCAGTTTGGTCCTAAAGTACGTCTGTTGCTCAACGGACAATACAGTCTATTTTTACCAGATCGATACGCTAGCATGTTATCCGACGAGAAGCTATCTATTTTAATCGAGAACACAACTCGAATCGTGTACAAGGGGACAAAAGAACTTCTTGGTAAGAAAACAAAGCACATAATCGAATTTGTTTAATAGCTGCAAAGTATATATAAATAACATACCGTAAAAAAAATTATACGAAAGGGAAACAAAAAAATCTCGGAACATATATAAAATAACATATCGTAAAAAAAAAAATACATCATGAAGCCCAAGGGCGTCGTGTACCAGATACCATATTCGAATCTGAAAACGCTGGGTGCCCTCGATGGGTTACTCACCAAGAAACAACTCAAGAAGAAACGTTCATGCTTGTCCAAAGGACACGGAATGAAATTGCTGCTCAGCACTCCACAATTGAAAAAGTTGCAGCATTCGCGGAAGCAGCAGAAGATTGGAGGTTTCATATTCAGCATTCCGGCCATCTTGGCAGCTTTGGGTGCAGTGGGCAGCTTGGCTGGAGGCAGTGCCGCTATCGCCAAAACCGTCATCGATGCAAAGAAGAACAAGGCAGAATTGGAAGAACAGAAACGTCACAACCTGGCTATGGAGAAGAAGGGGAAAGGTATAACCAAAAAAACAAAAAAAAGCAACCTCGATGCTTTGAAGAAATATAAAAAAAAGAAGAAGCCCTGTCCAACTTCGATATTGAATCTCTGATCGAACCGTTGGGAATAAGGAACTTCAGGGGTGTTTTCATGTCCGATTCTCTACCCTCTGCTGTGAAGAAAAAGGAGTATGGCGTGGTCAACCTAGACAGTTACAAAAATCCTGGTACACATTGGATATGCTACCTCAAAATTGACGATGACAAAGCATTTGTTTTCGATTCGTTCGGTGGCACACCGCCTGCCAGGTTGGTGAAGTATCTCAGTGTTGACAACCTCTACTACAATGACAAACGCATCCAGGGTTTCACCGATGTTAACTGCGGCCACCTATGCCTTTCCGTTCTCGCATACATGTCTAAAATAAATAACCCCTCAGTGGAGCATTTTCAGAAATCATTGTGGTACCTAAAACACCATGGGAGTGTTCCATCTCACCAGCGAGACTTCGGTCTTGAAACTCGCGTTGCATGACGACATCATCTATCCTAAATCTATTGCTCTTCGTGCATTCTACAGCATGTACCTGATACCCAATGTCACGGAGCACAATAACAAAATTACTGTTGGAAATGAAAAAATAGTTATCACGCCAGGACAGTACAATCTGTCTACCTTGCAAGCCCAATTGCCAAGAAATATACTGCTATCTCAAAATTCTGTAACTCACAGAGTTGAAATTGTGTCTGCTACAGAAACAGTAGACCTAGGCACTGTTGGAGAGCTTCTGGGATTCGAGAACAACACAAAGCTCGAACCTGGCATCAAGCACATCGGTGCCAACATTCCTAAATTTCTAGCCATCGAGACTCTGAACATACATTGCAATGTGGCAGAAGGCATGATCACCAAATCCTCGGATGGCATCCCAGGCAGCCACAAGCAAACAGGTATCATCGCTACGTTCAAACCAAACTCTGAATTCATGGAACCGATTATCTACACACCCTCACCACCGATATACTTCCCCATATCTCGTAATCGCATAGACAACATAAAATTGGCAGTGACAAACGAAAAAGATGAGGTGGTGAATTTTGCCGGAGCTACTACTACCGCCGTCGTAGAGCTTAACGTATAATAAATAACAATCATGGAGCAAATCGAAAGTTACGAGTTGCAGTCCTTCCCACCCAATCGTCGCACGTTTGCCAATTTGAACGAGCCGAACAGGGAGATCGAATACGATGTGGACGTCGGGGATGGGTTTATTCACCCTCACAGAGCTGATTTGTATATCAAGTTTGATGTGGTGAAGAGAGACAACGGCGAAGCATTTAACGCCAATGCAAATTTAAGACTTGTGGACAATTTTGTGCCGCATCTGTTCTCGCAAGTGGAAGTTAGAAAGCATGGCACCGTCATCGATAGGGTTGACTACCCCGGGATTACTTCTACAGCTGTGGGAACACTGAAGCTCTCCAAGACGGATGCAGCATACTACCAGGCAGGGGGATTCGAAGCAGATACAAAAATCAAAACTCAAAGCCACACAGTACTGTTTCCCATGCGCTTGCTTCCAGGCTTTTTCTCCGACTACACGGAGATTATGTGGAAGGGTGGTTTACGCGTCACTTTTCGCAGAAGCGCCAACGACAACGATGTGCTGATGCGTTACAGCACCTTGGGTGCAGACGGTGCAGCACTTGCCAACACACTACCCGACGCTGCCAAGTGCGTCATCCAGTCCATGGAGCTGCGCATGCCTGTGGTAGAATACGAATCTAATTACGGTCTCAAGTACAAAGCCGACATCTTGAAGAACCCCCAAGTACCCATCCAATTTTACGGCTACCAGTGCGTGCAGAAACCTGCTTCCGGCAGCCATTTTGAATTTGATGTTACTACGCAGTTCAACAGCATCCGGTACGATATGCCAGAGTTTACCGTTGTGCTCTTCCAGACAGGGAAAGATAATAACCAAGAGAAAGATTCTAGCCAGTTCGATAATTGCAAAATTAAGAATGTTTACCTCAAAAATGGTAGGAATGAAGTTTTCCCACGCGAGAACTACAATCTAAACATTACGAACAACGATTACCTGAAACTTTACGAGGCGTACACAGCTTACAAGAGAGTGACCTCCAGCAATGTGGACGTGTACTACAACCCCAACGAGTTCATAGCTCGCAGACCCATGTTCGTCATCAACACATCTAAGAGGAAGCACGTGGTTGTCAACGATCGTACCAACATCAAGATTGTATGCGAGTTCCACGACGCCTTGCCTGCAGATACTCTGTGCAGTGTCATTCTTATTGCAGAGAAAACATTTGTGTATGACGTCAAGAATGAAAGAGTAACTGAACAGTTTTAGATACAAAAAAAATTAAAAAAAATAGCACACAATAAGAAATGTGGAATTTTATATACACAAGTACAAATTGCAATTAGCAGTTTCCAGAAGTTTAATTTTGCTGTGCCATGCATGTAATCGAGGAAGTGGAAGTAAATTAAAATTGTTTTTTTTTTCGCATTGCCTATTACTTTTTGTTACATTCTGGGCAGGCCTTACTAGTTTGGAGGCGATAGTGGCCCCACGGAAGTGTATGGACCCCACATTCAAGAATACACCTCTTGTCGTCGTGTGCATCCAGAGCAACTTTCCTAACAATATTAGTTGTAAGCACATGATCGACGCTTTGGATACGATGCTCTTTTTGTAGAATGGGCGATTTTGTTCTGAGGCACTCGAGGTAATCCTCAAACTTGAGGTGCTCCCGAACCACTTGCCTGCTTACACCCTTTGCCTTTTTTGTTACAGAACCCTCAGCCCGGATCGCATACGCTTTGGCACGAAGTCCAGCAAACTCCACAATCACATCCCCGTCTTTCTCGTCCTTGAGTTTGCCGGGTATTTTTTTGTTCTGGGGTAGAATTCCATACCGGTTTAGCTGGGGATAGCCCGATGTGTCGAAGAGCTTGACAAGAGCTGGAACTTTGGCTATATCGTCATACGCATCGTCCGTGCGAACATGGTACACCAAGCTGTCTGTGTCTGTGTAGAGGAGCGAGATATTGTGGTTGTAGTGTGCACGTAGTATGTCGTAATATGTCTCGAACATGCACAACTTGCTCAGATCCAAAACTGCAGCTCCCACATAGATGGGCTTGTTGAGTAGCACCTCGCCCCGGTTCATGTGAACCAGAGACATCTGTTCATTGTAAATTGTTCGAGACCTGAACAGCGGGCTTGCAACAAGTCGACGACACAGTGTTTTCTTCGTCACCAACCTCACATCAACGCGATTTCGCACATTCTCCATGGTCTTCCCAAATACCGCATTGTTCATTAATTTGAAAAAATCGCGATCAAGTTCCGAAGTGGCATCAGTGCGATGGTTGGTGTTCAGTTCGATGTACGGCTTCAACCATGGAGACTGCCTGAACAAGAGCACGCGGTAAACTGCTTTGACCGAGACCCCTTGCTGCATTAACCACTGGAGGTTCCGGTAGTGTAGCACATAACGCTTTTTGGGCTCCAAGTCCATGACGAGCTTCGGTTGATCCGAGCCAGGTGGACACTTGAATTCCGGAGCAGGCGAAAGGTCACAGAATGTATCCTGCAGCTTCTCGGGGAAGTCAAGGTCCACCTCGGCAAAAAACCCAAACTCGTCGCACTCTTTTTCGATGTCGTGGTATAAAGGATCAACCCACTCAAACTGTCCTGTTGGGAGTGGCTGCATCATGGAGTGCCCGTAAAGATTATTCACATCAGTGTACATGATGTAGCTTGATGGTTGGGAGGTGTCGTAACCAGTGGCCATGTGGTGATTGTTGGCGTGTGCGAAGCGTTGCGACACTTGGACCATGCCGCCCCGGATAGCTCTCTCGATGAAAAGCATGATATCAACATCGAAGATAAGTGAAAGTTTAACTTTAGTCAGCAGAAGCATGGCCGACCATGCCAGTCCAGGAAGGCTGTAAAAATATACAGGGTCCAGGTTGTAAATGTTTATCGCAGTCGCCCGAAACGCCTGGAACACATCAGCAAGAAGCGTCACATCAAGCTTCAGGTATGCATCGTGGTAATCACCGAAAGTTCGGCAACCCAACTCGACCCACATAAACTGAGCATGCTTGTACTCCTCGTCGGTAATACCTGAACCTCTCAGCTGGCTGTAGAACTTATCCTGGGGAGGCAGCAACTCTTCTTCGAACTTGGAACGGTCGGTGACGTATTCGTAGGGGTAGACCCCTTTACGTCTGATGAGTGTGACATCTAAGTTCGGGAAACTTGATGTGGTAATGGTTAGTTGGTCGTCTCTGAGCTTCCCAGCAAGAGCATCCAGGCTTGCCTGGAGGAACCTCAGAGAGTCGAGGAACCGAAGCTCGATGCTCTTGCTTGAGTCGGGGATCGGCACCCGCTTGCTGACGCTAATATAACGCTCCTCGTTCTGTGCCAGGACATTGATTCTCGCATTGTCGTACCCTAGATGTGTGACCAAGTGATGGAAATCATATCCCGAGCCATTGTGAAAAAAGACCGGTATGAAGCGCGGGTCCCTGGCGCTCAAGTTACACCTGTTGCACCACGGGCCAATGTAGCTTCCAGTCCCATAATGGTCATGGTGGTGGACCTTTTTGTTATCGTCAGTGAAGACCGAGTTGCAAACAGGACAATTTAGAGCTATTTCGTGCTGATGCTTGTCTTCCGGAGACAGAGGCAGCATGGGCTTGGGGGCCAACAGCACCTTCCCTATCTTGATGGCTTCCTGTTGCATTCTCTTCAGGAAGTGTTTGACCGGGTCGCGACCGCGATACACATAGGGCTCGGAGGCAATATGGTCTCGCCACACCACAACATAGGAGTAACTCGAGGCCTCGTGGATTTGGAAAGGAATGGTAGAGGATGTTTCGGGGTTGGGCTCGCAGTTAGACAGAGGTTGAAGAAAGGCCTCGAAGTCTGCTACAATATAGGCAGGATGCTTCACCATAGCACTGTGCATGCGAAAGCACTCTACTGCACCAGGTTCGGGCAGGATAGTTCGTGCAGGCTTGTTGGTACCACAGTAGAGCATGTGGCCAGCTAGCTTCTCAGCAGCAATGTTGGGACCTCGAGAGTGTTTGAATTTATATTGTTTTTGGTTGTCGAAAGTGGACAGGCACCTGCGACACACCTCGATGTGACCATTATGTCTATTTTTCTGATTTGAAACAAGTATGGAAAAAGAGCGAATAAGCGTATAATGGTGGCAGGTGTTATTCTTGATAAGAAGAAGGTCAATTTGCTGTGCACTATCATCATCTACATCACTTACCCGAATAGGGTAGACGATGTTTGCCTTGGTGAGACCGTAAACATTGATGGCTAATTGCAGGCCCAACAAGTCACGAGCACGAACCTCAAACTTGCGAATATGCGAGACTTCTACAGGGTAGGCAATCCCGGCCATTGCATCCTCCAGTTCCGACTCATACTGCTTGTAGTGGTTAACACGGTACGGGTGGTTTTTCCGAGGTATAGGGTGCAATGCTGCCAGCACCGACCAGAGGAAGCATTTGGTGTCTTTGTTCCAAATATTGAGAACAGCTTTTCTTGCTCCAACCTCGCGTGGCAGGGCAATATAGCTAGACCCTGCCAGTGGCAGGAATTTGTTAAGTTTCAGACGAAGTTTGTGGGGGTCGCCACACAGCGAACCGCCCGAGCCTTCAGCCTGATGCTCCTCGTGCTTTGCCACAAGCTCCTCGACAAACTTGCCGTAGATGCTGTCGAGGTCAGTGACATCTGCCTGATGCAGTGTTTTTGCTTTTGTGGCATGGAAGAATTTATATATTTCATCAGACGGTTTCTTATACTTGCAGCGTAGCACAGCATAGAATTTAGTGGAGTGTGTAGCCAATGCATCGTTGAGGATGGATATTATCTTAGCTCGCTCGCTCTCCAGAAAACTACGCACATCGCAGAAGCTGTCTGATGTTATGTTAAAGTCTTCTAATAAATGCTCAAACGCAAATTGGTCTGCTTTCTTCGCCAGCTTGACGCGTTTGGCAGGTGGCGATGCATCGAGGGAGGTTACTTCTACCTTTCGCTTGGAAGGTTGCGGTAGAGATGTTCCAGTGCTCTTGCAAGTAAGCTGGTGTCGCTTGAAGTTGGCAATAGAAATATTTTTTCCACACTTAGAGCACAGTTTGGTCGCACATATTTGTTTTCCCGGCACACAAGTACGACAGTGCCTTTGAAAATGTTTACTTGACACAGCAGTTTGGCACGTAGGGCAATTTTTTACAGAACGCATAATGCAGAGATTTTTTTGGGGGTATGTTATTTAATATCCAATGCTGTGCAATGCAAAATATAATTGTTCACTTTTTTTTTTAACTATTAACTATTCTCTATGACCTTACTTGGGTTTTTTTTCGTCAAATTATATGCTTCTAGTCTCCTATACAATACAATATACGTACAATATTGTCAACAGTATCATATTTGAGCAAGTCGCTTGTCACCTAAACACTGCAGCTCACGGGTTGGTAAAATTTCACATCAAAGCAGATAATACGCTTAAGTCTTATTTATATATAATTTTTACGGGTGTACAATATTGTCAAGAGCGTCATATTTGAGCAAGTCGCTTGTCACCTAAACACTACAGCTGACAGGTTGGTAAAATTTCACATCAAAGCAGATAATACGCTTAAGTCTTATTTATATATAATTTTTACGGGTGTACAATATTGTCAAAAGCGTCATATTTGAGCAAGTCGCTTGTCACCTAAACACTACAGCTGACAGGTTGGTAAAATTTCACATCAAAGCAGATAATACGCTTAAGTCTTATTTATATATAATTTTTACGGGTGTACAATATTGTCAAAAGCGTCATATTTGAGCAAGTCGCTTGTCACCTAAACACTACAGCTGACAGGTTGGTAAAATTTCACATCAAAGCAGATAATACGCTTAAGTCTTATTTATATATAATTTTTACGGGTGTACAATATTGTCAAGAGCGTCATATTTGAGCAAGTCGCTTGTCACCTAAACACTACAGCTGACAGGTTGGTAAAATTTCACATCAAAGCAGATAATACGCTTAAGTCTTATTTATATATAATTTTTACGGGCGTACAATATTGTCAAGAGCGTCATATTTGAGCAAGTCGCTTGTCACCTAAACACTACAGCTGACAGGTTGGTAAAATTTCACATCAAAGCAGATAATACGCTTAAGTCTTATTTATATATAATTTTTACGGGCGTACAATATTGTCAAAAGCGTCATATTTGAGCAAGTCGCTTGTCACCTAAACACTACAGCTGACAGGTTGGTAAAATTTCACATCAAAGCAGATAATACGCTTAAGTCTTATTTATATATAATTTTTACGGGTGTACAATATTGTCAAGAGCGTCATATTTGAGCAAGTCGCTTGTCACCTAAACACTACAGCTGACAGGTTGGTAAAATTTCACATCAAAGCAGATAATACGCTTAAGTCTTATTTATATATAATTTTTACGGGCGTACAATATTGTCAAGAGCGTCATATTTGAGCAAGTCGCTTGTCACCTAAACACTACAGCTGACAGGTTGGTAAAATTTCACATCAAAGCAGATAATACGCTTAAGTCTTATTTATATATAATTTTTACGGGCGTACAATATTGTCAAAAGCGTCATATTTGAGCAAGTCGCTTGTCACCTAAACACTACAGCTGACAGGTTGGTAAAATTTCACATCAAAGCAGATAATACGCTTAAGTCTTATTTATATATAATTTTTACGGGCGTACAATATTGTCAAAAGCGTCATATTTGAGCAAGTCGCTTGTCACCTAAACACTGCAGCTGACAGGTTGGTAAAATTTCACATCAAAGCAGATAATACGCTTAAGTCTTATTTATATATAATTTTTACGGGTGTACAATATTGTCAAGAGCGTCATATTTGAGCAAGTCGCTTGTCACCTAAACACTGCAGCTGACAGGTTGGTAAAATCTGACATGTACGGTAAATGTTTTGTACATTATAAAAAAAAAATGCAAAATATCCCCCAATTTTAAATCGATCCACCTCTGAATCGATTTTTTACATATTCTCACGCCGGCATATGTTGTTCTATTTTGCTTCTTTTACTTGCCTTGCTTAATTAACTCTCGCTAATTAGCATTTTTTTGGAAGAAGTCAACTAGAACAACATATGGCGGTATGAGAAATATGCAAATTAAAGAATATTTTAGTAATATAAGGGCCCTAGCAATTAGCTTTGTCGACTAAGAGTACTCTTTTAAACGTCTTGAGCTAAATCGTATTACTACGCGAGGACGTTTAAAATATTTGGGTGTTGAAAAAGTTTGACCTACTTTTTATTTCTATTGTTTGCTAATAGATGGCGCTGATAGTACCTCCTCTCTCTCTCCCCTTTTCTCCTCTGCTGTATGATCAAGATTTTGGAGAACATAAAATTTGCATGCATCTGATGTCGAACTAGAAACTTTATCTTTCGGGGAGTCAACATTATTTTTTTACTCAGTCGTCATATAACATGAACACACGCAAACATTCACATGTGCTTTTATTATTTTGTGTTCGGTAAGTACAAGTATATTCTTACATAAATTATTGTTTAATTTAATAAATTGTAAACTCGAAGCCTGCTATACTAACACTCCTGTGTTTCATTATACAGCTCACAGGTTGAATTGAAAGCGAATGTTGCGTGCATACGGAAATAACACAGAAAAAAAAAGCGGATGGAAGCAATTTAAAATCAGTGGAGCAAGGTTAGTATTACGAGAACGTAAAAACATGTGCTTTCATTGTTGTCCGAATTCGCGGCAAACGTAGAGTTGGAGGGGAGAGCAGAGAGGCGCGACAGATGCACGCTTGAACTCGCTGTGACCCTGCGCTTGGCAGCCATATTCTTACTTTCACTTTGTACAGACAACATTTACTGATTAGACGATGTAAAACTCAGTAATACTTTAACAGTTTATCGATAATACTGAATGTAGAAAAATTGTAAATGATGAAGTAGCACGTTACATTTTTAATATAACTAGTAAATAGGTGAAAATCATTGTGACGTTTGTTTGGCGTCTACCTTCTGCTTCCGCACTGTGCGCCTGCACCCCAGAGCGCTGTGGGTGAAGTTCGGGCTGACACCTGGCGGGAAAAGTGACAACCATACTACAAGAGGACACGGCCTAAGTTGTACAATTAGGTACAAGTATTGTACAATTAGGTACAAATTGTTGTACAATTATTTCCCCCAGTGTATTTTGTTTAATATTTTATTTCAAATTCACTGTCAGAAACTAGTGTTGCCAGTTCCTGGATGTAGGTTTACCTACTCTGTTGTCACTGTCAATCTTCCAGTATTCGTACAGCATAAAAAGCCATAACCCCCCTCTCAAAATATATATATTGTATACGCCAAGATGCTCAATAGCCTAGCAACACATCATGAAAATACATGCCAAGAGGACCCAGTGGGTTTATAAGTCAGTGCTGCCACTATTTGTAGGTTAGCTTAGCCAGTGAAAGATCATCCAATAGAGTTGCCAGACATAAAAAGGGGACAATGGGTCCCCCTCATAAAAGGCTACAGTGGGCCCACAGGCCAACACTAGGCCCTCAACAGTGTTGCCAGACATAGGTACATGGGCCCCTCAGGCCCTTTGAAAATTTACAGTGAAAAACCCCGGTTGACAACACTGTCAAAAAATCTACGGCAGTGCCAGATGTAAACAGGGGGCAACGGGTCCCCCTCATAAAAAGCTACAGTAACACAGTGTTGCCAACTCTGTGCCCCCAACAGTGTTGCCAATAAAGGGTACATGGGCCCCTCAGGTCCTTTGATTACAGTGAACCCAGTAGGTTGACAACACTGTCATACGGCAGTGCCAGATGTAAACAGAGCAATGGACCCCCCTCATAAAAAGCTACAGTAGCCCACAGTGTTTGCAACACTGGGCGCACATGGGCCCCTCATAAAAGGCTACAGTAACACAGTGTTGCCAACTCTGTCAAATCTACGGCAGTGCCAGACATAAACAGGGCCATAGACCCCCTCATAAAAAGCTACAGTAACACAGTGTTGCCAACTCTGTCCTCAAATACATCATAAAAAACTACAGTGGGCCCACAGTGTTGCCAACTCTGTCCTCAAATACATCATAAAAGGCTACAGTGAGCCCACAGGCCAACTCTAGGCCCCCAACAGTGTTGCCAGACATAGGTACATGGGCCCCCTCATAAAAGGCCACAGTGGGCCCACAGTGTTGCTAGACATAAACAGGGGGCCATAAACCCCCTCATAAAAGGCTACAGTAAGGGCCCACGACGAGCCCCAAATGATGATTCGAGCCCCAAATGAGGGCGCAGAACTCTCTAAATGTCCCTACTATCTTCAATATTGAAATCTTCAACCCACTCAAGCTCTGCATATGGCAGTTTATCCATCATAGCATAACCATAGAGGCTGTTTGCATCTACATACAGTATATAATTTGATGGCAGTGCTGGATCATAATCAGGAATATATTTGTTATTTGCTCTGGCATATCTCTGAGAACATTGCACCATGCCTCCTCTTATACATTGCTCCATGAACAGATACATGTCTTGATCTTGGATCAGATCCAATTGCATTTTAGTGTTTAAAAACATTGCAGACCATGCTAGCCCCGGAGCACTGTAAAAATATATTGGATCCAGTTTATAATTTTGCATAGAAGATTTTCTGAATGCCTGAAGTATATCAGCTAAGAGAGTGACATCAAGTTTTAAATATGCCATGTGATAATCACCAAATGTCTGGCATTTTAAATTGTTCCACATCAACTGGGCATGGTGATAATCATCATCAGTAATTCCAGATCCTCTGATTTTGCTGTAAAACTCTTGTTGTGGTGGCAGAGAACACTCATCAAATTTAGAAAAATCTGTAACATAATCATATGGATATACACCCTTCCGCCTAATTAATTTCAGGTCCTGATTTGGAAACAAAGCACATGTGATTTTGAATTGATCATCAGATAATTGAGTGGCCAGTGTAGCCAGGCTAGCAGACAGAATTCTGTAGGAATCAAGAAATCTTAAGTGAATAGGAACACCATTAACTTTAATTATTTTGCTAATAGCAATATATTTCTCATCATTTTCAGCTAAAATATTTAAATTCTGCTTCTCAAACCCCTCGTATCTGATCAAATAATGAAAATCATAATTGGATGCTCCATGGCAAAATATGGGGACAAATTTTGGTCTCTGGATCTTAATATTACAGCTATTACACAGGGCTATTAAGATTTTACCATCTGTATGAGAATGGTGTTTCACCTTGATATTTGTATCTGAAAATTCAGAATCACATACCGGGCATTTTTCTGCATTGTTGAAATCTTCAAACTGTTTCTCTGTTAAAGGCAACATAGGTTTTGATTTTAATAAGATATTAGATGCTATGTCACGGCACTCATTTTCTATTCTATGTGCAAATTCTTTGATAGCATCTAGTCCCATGTATGAATCTTTTTTACTAACAACACCATCCTGTACAACCACATAATAAAAACTAGAAGGTTCATGTAACTGGTATGGTGTAATTGAAGATTCATCAGGATCTGGGCTGCAGAATGCAAGGGGTTTGAGATTTGATTCAAAATCACAAACTATATATGCTGGGTGTTCCAACAAGGCTTCAATTTTTTTGAATTTGGCATTTTCACTTGGATTAGGCATCACCATATGAACAGGTTTATAATTGCCACAGTATTTTAAATGCTCAATTAACTTGTTTTTAGCAATTTCTGCATTCTCTTCCCGAACCCCATTCACCATTTTTTGACCATCAAATACAGTTAAACATCTTCTGCACAACTTAAATATTCTATTAGATTTGCCTTGTTGTTTTCTGACTAAAGCTTCAAGACTGTGTATCAGAGTGTAATGATATGTGCCATCCCCTTCAATTAAGAGCAGATCAATCGGAACAGCAGAATCATCATCAAGTGTACTGATTCTGAGAGGTGCTATCAAGCAATTGCCACGACCAGTGGAACAAATAAATACATTAATAGATAATTGTTTACCATTGATATCCCGGGCCTTTTTTTCAAATTTATCAATATTCTGAACAGACATTGGATATTCTAAGCCCTTCATTGCTTCATCAAAATCATTTTCACGCTGTTTATAATAACTTATTCTCTGAGGATTCCTTAAAACTGGATACAAAGCAGCTAAAATACACCACAAAAAGCATTTCTCATCATTATTTTTTATATTAACCACGGCTTGTTTGTTTTTAATATTGGCAGGTAATGGCAAATATGTAGATCCTTGTAATGGGCTGAATTAAGAAATATTAACATAGAGCTTGTGTGGAGAACCGCATAGGCTCCATCCAGACTCTTTTGCTGCAAATTCAGAGTGTTTAATATTCAATTGGTCTATCAAACTACTTATTATTTTGTCTGAATTTGCATTTGAATATACAGGTACAGTTTCTGTTATGTGGGGCTGTGTAAATTTTGTGCCATTTGGTTTCTTATATTGTGTAAACAATTTGAGGGACAGCTTATAAGAGCCATTTTGTGCATTTAGAATTGCCTGCACATCAGGATTTATATTGTTCAAAAAATTCTTAATACCACATCTTGGTTCTGATTTAAAATAGTGATCCCTAAGTTGGCCATTAAAACTGCTATGGATAGGTGGTTCATAGCGTGGCTGCTTTGCCGGTCCAGCATTAACAGGTGCTTCATGCTTCCTTTTCAGACCAGATGTAGATGGTTGTGAGGGCAATGTTGATGACTGTACATAAGAATTACACTTATGCCATTTGTAATATGCCTTGCTTAATATTTTATGGCATCTTGGACACATTTTTGTGGCCTTTCTGCATTTCTTACGGTCGCAAATATGCCGGTGCCTAGACCAATTGGAACTAGATATATTTTTATTACACTGATTGCAATATTTTTGATTTGGCATTTTTGTTGTTTATTTATATAAAATTTCCTGGTCCAAAAAAACAGAACTATGCCAAAACAATTATAACAGCAGTTAGTGGCTGAGCTGGTGCTTTTATACCCAGACAACAGCAATAACTAGGCTCTGGTGATCCCCAATATAAAATAATTTTGCTCTATTATGCTGTTGTACAACACACTTTACCAGGTTTCAGATCTGGGAGCTATCAGTTGTATATCAACTAGCAGTAATTATTCTCAAAATCTCACGTGTGGAGATATTATTTTGCCACATGTATTTCAATCTTACATATTTTATCAAGACTCAAACCCGAGCCTCTTGTTTACAAGGCAGCAATATTAACACTTTGCCATCAGGGGAGGCCTCACATTTTACCAGGATTCAAACCCAGAGCTCTTGTTTACAAGGCAGCAATATTAACACTTTGCCATCAGGGGAGGCCTCGCAAGCAATTTGCACACCTGCCCTTGCCCTAATATATTGATCGGGAAGTTGAAGAGCAAAAAAATATAAATATTTTTGGTTTAGTAATCAGAGGCTTCTGTGTTTGAGTCGGCCCACTCCAGAATCAATCTGAGGGGGGGCTCACCATTTCTACACTAGAATTCAAGATTCCTGGGATTTTGACAGAAAAACACACTGTAAACAATAAGATCATATAGGAATTTGGCATTGTTTTAAGTGTAGGCAAATCTGTCTACACCCTTGGCCTTCATTGTAGGTTTATTATATACATATTCACAACCCCCACCCCAGTTTTTGTTTGGTGTTCATAGCTATGGTGGTCCCCAATGCTGCTATTTTTTCACTTAAAGAAGCATCTTTGCTTACAAATCTACCAAATGCAGCCTCTTCTAATTTCTTGTCTGCAACATGTCTCTTGTCAAGATCAGAATGTGTGTTGTATGCTATGTCATGGTCTCTACAAGCAGCATCTAGGGGATTAACACCAGGATCACCTCTGTTTAATCTATGGTCCAATTTTGTGCCTGGGCCACAATACTGATAGCCTGGAATGTGTAGTTCAAATGGCAGCTTGTTTATAATGTCATTAACCAACCCCCGACCCTCAGAAATATTCCAAAATTTAGGTGGTAGAGTATTAATAATTTTTATAAGATATCCAATCCCCTTAGTGTCATTCACTATAAAATTAGACAATTTTGTGCTTATCATGTCCATAATTCCAACCTTTTCATTGTAAAAATTGTGGTTGCCAGCATTTTCCTCCCCAGCTATCACCAATAACCTATCTACAAGTTTCCTGACATCATCAACCCACACAAATTCTTTGGGCAGGGTGTTGTAATGTTTGATTCCACTGCCAGTCTTGATCTGTGACCATATGGGCTTGATTAAATTGTTGTATTTTGCTCCACTGCTTGACTTAACCCTTTTTTGTGTGGGATCATTGTTCTGGTATAGAGCATCTGATTTTATTAATATTTCTTTGTAATACTCATAATCTTGATCTGTATAGCTGCCAGGTCTCTTCCTAGTCATCAGTTCCCACAATCCAGGTGTGCCGGGATATTTAACAAAAGCACCTTTTTCTCCAAGATGAGATTCTGAATATACAATCAGATCATCTCCCATAAATGTTACTCTGAAATTGCCAATTCTACGTATGATGCTACCATCACGCTCTGTGTCAGCATATAAGCCAAAGACCTCATCTTTGTTGTCTTTAGGTGTGCTTAAATATTTTTCAGCAAGAAGACCCAATTCAATAGGATCCTGAGTAGCTTCAATTCTTCGAGGAGCAATAGGACTAGGTGTATGAATACTAGAAAGTGGGGTGAATGGATAATCTAATATGTTTCTTGCAGCTACAGGTACAAGCTCTGTGATTAAATTTTGATTTTGCTCTGTAACAGTTTTGATATTTTTACCTAATTCACTAATAGCATCAATAATAGGCTGTTCTGTGCGCTTGTGTTGCTCATAAAAACCTCGGTTCTCTGATTTCCATCCCTTAAATCTTTTTACAAGATAATCTCTTAATTTAAGATCATCAATGATTGGCCTTTTCATGGTTATTTATTTATGTTTCAATGTCTAGAAAATTGTTGATTTTATTTCTATATTTACCACTATTGGGTTTTCTTGTCATATCAATTGTGACAAACCCATAACTGTCCTGGTTCCAGCACTTGCTGCAAATCTTGGAAAAATCATTGTAGCTCAAGTCCCCACCTACATATTCATCATGTATGTGTTTGAGGTTGGTATGATCTTGATGAAACACACATATAAAATTGCTGTTGTCTCGGATCAGCTGCTTCAGTATTTTTGAAAAGGTCTGTGCCAGGTAGAAGCAATCAATGTTTTTGTGTCGGCCCTGTGTAAAGAAATTTCTAATCTTGTTTTGATTATCCAGTATAATGTCATCAAACACAACAACAGAATTATCGAGACATTCATGGAGTGGCTTAACATCTAATTCAAAAGTGGCTATATCCAGTCCATCATATAGCTTCACCAGCTGCTGATATTTTAATTGTTCCAAGCTCTTAGAGAAGACATACAAGTGCCTGTTTTTCCAGTCTAACCAGTTGGGTGCCAATAAAAAATTATCAATCATTAGTGTAGTTTTACCACAAGCTGATGGCCCAACAATAAGACACCTAATATTATCAGGCAGCAATTTTCCATTTCTCTTATTCTGCTGTTCAGGTTCTGGCAGCCTTTTTATAACATCCCAGGTGTTCATATTATCACTTTGTTTGCATCGATCCAGCTGTTTTCCGGATGACCTAGCCATTTGACAAGTAACTTGTTGCCTTTTCTGCGGATGATTTTTTTCTATGAGATATGTGTCAGGCTGTTTAGTTTTGCTGAGCTCTTCTTCATAGAACCTGCCTTTGAGAATTTCTCCTCGGTGGTCTTTTATTATATATGTGTTAAGGGTCCCAGGTTTAACTTGAACCACTGTAAATAATTCAGTGCTCCAGTTTCTTGTAAAGCCTCTTTTGAATAAGTGCTTATATTTGCTGATTCTTACTTGATCACCCACCCTGTATTTGGCTTTTCTTGTTGTTGGCTGGTATCTAGGATAATAAACAGTGCTGATCAATTTTTGCTCATCAGATGAAGTTACTTCAGAGGGTTTCATGTTGATTGTGGAATGGACCGAGTTGTTATATTTTTGTAGAAGTTCTGGAAGAATATTAATCCATTTATAATTACCTTGAAGTGTGAATTGTTTATACATATGATTTTTTAAGGTTCTGTTGAATCTCTCTACAATTGAGGCCTTGAGATCACTGTAACTCGAGTAATGTTGTATTGCCTGGATTTTAATAAATTGTTGAAACACTGAATTATAAAATTCTTTGCCATTATCTGTTTGCAAATAGCGCGGTGATCTTCCACTCTGATTGATGATTGTCCTGAAGGCTTCTGTAACACATGCTCCAGTCTTGGATTTGAGTGGCACAGCCCAGGCAAATTTTGAAAATGTGTCTATGATAGTGAGTAGATACTTGTAGCCCTTGTTGATTTTGTCTAAGTTTTTCAGCTGTCCACTTGCCATCTCAATCAAGTCGCTCTGCCATAAATCATCTATGCCTTTTGTGACTACTGGCAGTCTCTTATAATTATGTCTGGCTTGTCTGTGTAATTCATCAACAATAATTTGTCTAGACATAATATGTAAACAAGAATATTGCAACTATAGGGTGTTCAGCAGCTGATACTACAGGATTTTCTAAATATAATTTGTCCCCTATTTGTATTTTAAATTCCAGAGAGCCATCATCTTCAACATATGCTGTTTCTAATGTATTGGGATCTGTAAAATCCTCTAATTCTACACGGGTCATTTTCACTTTGTTATCAGCATTTGTTATTGATAAGGTAGGGTAGTGGTGTGCCTGTGGTTGAAGCCAATATTTGATCTTGATTGGTCTAAGTGTGTCCCCCAACAAAAAACTGGTAATGAAATTGTGCAGGGGACAGCATATATATTTTGCCTCCTGGTGTAAATGGTGAATCATATTCTTTGTTGGGGATGCTGTACAATTCAAGAATTACTGTATGTTTTGGATTCTCGATTATGCCAGTTATTTCTTTTTCTGCTGTAAGCAATCTGCTTGTTACAGATTGAAGATGCTCATTGATAGTCCTAACAACATCATCATGGCCTGGCTTAATTTTTATGTCCACAACAAGTTTCTTGTATTGTTGCACAATTTCTTGTAGCTGGGTGGCAAAAACAGACAAAGCATTTGCTTGATTGGATTCCATGGTCCCTAGCTGTTGCTTGATATTAGCTACAATTTGCTGTAAATTTTCAACAACTGCCAATTTTGAATTTTGAGCAGTAAGATCATGGACCTGTCTTCTGATATCCTCAAACAGGGCATGCAGTTCATTAATATGTTGATTGGTTGGTAGAGTGGCCACTGTCTGAGTAAGTTGTTTGATCTCTGCCTGGATATTCTTGATATCTTCTGATTTCAATATGCGATTCACAGCTCTCTTAATATTTTTAAGTTCCTGTGATGTAGGCAGATTTGATACAGTATTTTGCAAAGATTCAAGTGCCAATTTCACATCATTTAATTCAGAAGCATCAACCACACCACGCATAGCATCTTGGAGCAGGGCTATATCTGCCTGAGTGGGTGTTGATTGTTGTAAAATTTCAAGCTTTGTTTGGATATCATCGATCAAGTGATGAAAATAAGATAGCTCAGATTCAGTGTTGAGGTTTTCAAGCTTTGTGATCTGTTGCTGGACACTAACAAGGGTATCTACAATCCCAGGCAATCGGGATTCTTGTACATTTGTCAAATCATTTTGCACTGCTGCTATTGTACCCTCAAGATGGGTTATGGTACTTTGAATTTTTCCAAAATCTTCATATGTTTCAAGTTGCAGCTTAATATTGGCTACACTCCGAGTTATTGCACTCAAAGCATCAGAAGATGGCAAGTTGTTCATAAAATTTTCAAGTGTCTCAATTTTTTCTTTAACCTCGGCTATGGCATTGTTCAAGGGGTCCAGATTAGGTATCTGGAGTGACTGAATCTGTTCCTTTAGAGTGGAAATCACTAGATCAAAATCTTCTTGTGATTTTATGCTTTTGACAATTGTTTGGAGCTGTGTCTGGACATTATTAATCTGTTCTTCTAATTGTTGTTTCAATTGCTCAGAGTTGTTAGCCTGGGTCTTAAATCTGGCTTGAAGAGCTGCTACAGCTTCTTCTAAACTTTGAAAATTATCCAATGTGGCCAAATCAGTATATTTCTGAAGCAATAATTTGAGTTCAGAATCAATTTTAAGAAGAGGGTCCATGCATTGTGATTGTAAATTTGTAATTTCTAATTGAAGACTGGCATTGAGTGTGGTTTGTAAAGCTTGTAAATCACTTCTTAATTTCTTGACTCTGACATCAAGCATCAGAATCTCATCACTGTGATCTTCATGTCTTGTATGGCCAAATATATCATTAGGCATTTTTGTTTTAGCGGTTATTTATTATAGAGTATCTAATTCTTAATTCTATAAAAAAAGGTATAAGCTTGTCATAGGATCTCGGGACTTCAATATATAAGCAGTCACCAGCAGAAACAGTATATACAGTGCCAGAAATCATGTTTGAGTGCTTAATTCTATAAATATTTCTTCCTATTGAAATCTTGACATTACCCTCAGGGGTTGTAATAAATTGTAATTGTCCACCTACAGGTAATTGGTAATGATTTAAATTATTGTTAAATATGTTCAATGTTTTACCTGTTTCATCATCAACATCTGTAAGTATGCTGTTCAGATGAATAATCAACAAAGCACTTAGTTTAGATATTATATCAGAAGAGGGTTGTGGTGTTGGCAGGTCCATAATAGCCTGTTTTTTGAACCCAAATAAGTTCATAGGCATGTTTATTTATTTCAAATCATGCTCTGTAATTGGGCATTGATTGCCATTTTTCAAATCACAATGACCCCGTGGTAGAGTATGTATGCCACATGATAAAATGCATCTCTTATCATCATGTGGGTCCAGAGCCACTTTTCTTACAATATTTGTAGTCAATAAGTGATCCACACTCTGAATTCTGCATTCTGATGTTCTGATCGTGCTACATGATTTGAGACAATCTTCATAATCTTTAAATTCAAGCTCTTGGTCTACAGTTACTCTGCCAATGCCCTTGGCCTTTTTGGCAACAACACCGCTACATGTTTCAAAGCTGTACATCTTGGCCCTTAACCCAGCAAATGCCACAATAACATCACCAAGTGTCTCATCTTTTAACTTGCCAGGCACCTTTTTGTTCTGGGGTTGAATTCTTGTATGTTCACTGCTATCAAAATATTCAAGCAATTCAGGCTGTGACATATCTTGATAAACATCTTCTGTCTGAATATCAAGAACAAAACTATCTGTGTCCATGTACATCAGTTTTACACGATCCTTATAAAAAGGCTTCAACACATCATAATACAATTTAGCATATGTAATTTGGCCAATTCCAATATCACAGCCCCCACATAAATAGGCTTATCAAACTTAATCTTTGTTTTTTCATGTTGAAAAGTGCCATATTTTCATCATAAATTCTTCTATAATTGAAATTAGGCTTTGCAATCAATTTTTTGCTCTGGCTGGGGTCAGTAATTATTTTAACATCAGTATGTTTTCTGACATTTTCAATTGTTTTGCCATACACTGAATTGACCATCAATTTAAAAAAGGTCTTATCAAATTGGCTCATTGCAGATGTTCGAAGCTCTGTGTTTGTATCAATATATGGTTTCAACCATCTTGAGTGCCTGAACCTCAAAACTTTTCCAACTTTGGTCACTTGAACACCATGATGCATCAGAAACTGGAGGTTTTTGTAATATATGACATAATCCTGTTTGGGCTCCAGAGTCATCATCAATTTCTTCTGTTTAGAGCCAGGTGAGCACTGAACCTCAGGAATTGGGGGCAGATCAGAAAATGTGTTGTGTAAATTATCTGGAATTGTCAGATCAACCTCTAAGAAGAGGCCATAGTCACTGTCATCAAAATCCTTAAGATCTTCAATATTGAAATCTTCAACCCACTCAAGCTCTGCATATGGCAGTTTATCCATCATAGCATAACCATAGAGGCTGTTTGCATCTACATACAGTATATAATTTGATGGCAGTGCTGGATCATAATCAGGAATATATTTGTTATTTGCTCTGGCATATCTCTGAGAACATTGCACCATGCCTCCTCTTATACATTGCTCCATGAACAGATACATGTCTTGATCTTGGATCAGATCCAATTGCATTTTAGTGTTTAAAAACATTGCAGACCATGCTAGCCCCGGAGCACTGTAAAAATATATTGGATCCAGTTTATAATTTTGCATAGAAGATTTTCTGAATGCCTGAAGTATATCAGCTAAGAGAGTGACATCAAGTTTTAAATATGCCATGTGATAATCACCAAATGTCTGGCATTTTAAATTGTTCCACATCAACTGGGCATGGTGATAATCATCATCAGTAATTCCAGATCCTCTGATTTTGCTGTAAAACTCTTGTTGTGGTGGCAGAGAACACTCATCAAATTTAGAAAAATCTGTAACATAATCATATGGATATACACCCTTCCGCCTAATTAATTTCAGGTCCTGATTTGGAAACAAAGCACATGTGATTTTGAATTGATCATCAGATAATTGAGTGGCCAGTGTAGCCAGGCTAGCAGACAGAATTCTGTAGGAATCAAGAAATCTTAAGTGAATAGGAACACCATTAACTTTAATTATTTTGCTAATAGCAATATATTTCTCATCATTTTCAGCTAAAATATTTAAATTCTGCTTCTCAAACCCCTCGTATCTGATCAAATAATGAAAATCATAATTGGATGCTCCATGGCAAAATATGGGGACAAATTTTGGTCTCTGGATCTTAATATTACAGCTATTACACAGGGCTATTAAGATTTTACCATCTGTATGAGAATGGTGTTTCACCTTGATATTTGTATCTGAAAATTCAGAATCACATACCGGGCATTTTTCTGCATTGTTGAAATCTTCAAACTGTTTCTCTGTTAAAGGCAACATAGGTTTTGATTTTAATAAGATATTAGATGCTATGTCACGGCACTCATTTTCTATTCTATGTGCAAATTCTTTGATAGCATCTAGTCCCATGTATGAATCTTTTTTACTAACAACACCATCCTGTACAACCACATAATAAAAACTAGAAGGTTCATGTAACTGGTATGGTGTAATTGAAGATTCATCAGGATCTGGGCTGCAGAATGCAAGGGGTTTGAGATTTGATTCAAAATCACAAACTATATATGCTGGGTGTTCCAACAAGGCTTCAATTTTTTTGAATTTGGCATTTTCACTTGGATTAGGCATCACCATATGAACAGGTTTATAATTGCCACAGTATTTTAAATGCTCAATTAACTTGTTTTTAGCAATTTCTGCATTCTCTTCCCGAACCCCATTCACCATTTTTTGACCATCAAATACAGTTAAACATCTTCTGCACAACTTAAATATTCTATTAGATTTGCCTTGTTGTTTTCTGACTAAAGCTTCAAGACTGTGTATCAGAGTGTAATGATATGTGCCATCCCCTTCAATTAAGAGCAGATCAATCGGAACAGCAGAATCATCATCAAGTGTACTGATTCTGAGAGGTGCTATCAAGCAATTGCCACGACCAGTGGAACAAATAAATACATTAATAGATAATTGTTTACCATTGATATCCCGGGCCTTTTTTTCAAATTTATCAATATTCTGAACAGACATTGGATATTCTAAGCCCTTCATTGCTTCATCAAAATCATTTTCACGCTGTTTATAATAACTTATTCTCTGAGGATTCCTTAAAACTGGATACAAAGCAGCTAAAATACACCACAAAAAGCATTTCTCATCATTATTTTTTATATTAACCACGGCTTGTTTGTTTTTAATATTGGCAGGTAATGGCAAATATGTAGATCCTTGTAATGGGCTGAATTCAGAAATATTAACATAGAGCTTGTGTGGAGAACCGCATAGGCTCCATCCAGACTCTTTTGCTGCAAATTCAGAGTGTTTAATATTCAATTGGTCTATCAAACTACTTATTATTTTGTCTGAATTTGCATTTGAATATACAGGTACAGTTTCTGTTATGTGGGGCTGTGTAAATTTTGTGCCATTTGGTTTCTTATATTGTGTAAACAATTTGAGGGACAGCTTATAAGAGCCATTTTGTGCATTTAGAATTGCCTGCACATCAGGATTTATATTGTTCAAAAAATTCTTAATACCGCATCTTGGTTCTGATTTAAAATAGTGATCCCTAAGTTGGCCATTAAAACTGCTATGGATAGGTGGTTCATAGCGTGGCTGCTTTGCCGGTCCAGCATTAACAGGTGCTTCATGCTTCCTTTTCAGACCAGATGTAGATGGTTGTGAGGGCAATGTTGATGACTGTACATAAGAATTACACTTATGCCATTTGTAATATGCCTTGCTTAATATTTTATGGCATCTTGGACACATTTTTGTGGCCTTTCTGCATTTCTTACGGTCGCAAATATGCCGGTGCCTAGACCAATTAGAACTAGATATATTTTTATTACACTGATTGCAATATTTTTGATTTGGCATTTTTGTTGTTTATTTATATAAATGTGGAGATATTATTTTGCCACATGTATTTCAATCTTACATATTTTATCAAGACTCAAACCCGAGCCTCTTGTTTACAAGGCAGCAATATTAACACTTTGCCATCAGGGGAGGCCTCGCAAGCAATTTGCACACCTGCCCTTGCCCTAATATATTGATCGGGAAGTTGAAGAGCAAAAAAATATAAATATTTTTGGTTTAGTAATCAGAGGCTTCTGTGTTTGAGTCGGCCCCCTCCAGAATCAATCTGAGGGGGGGCTCACCATTTCTACACTAGAATTCAAGATTCCTGGGATTTTGACAGAAAAACACACTGTAAACAATAAGATCATATAGGAATTTGGCATTGTTTTAAGTGTAGGCAAATCTGTCTGTTGAGGCTTCTTCTTTTCTACACTAGAATTCAAAATTCTTAAAATTAAGAGCATATCACACTTGAAGAATTGGGGTATAAGCCCCTCTTGGCATAGTTTTAAGTGTAGGCAAATCGGGCTGTTTAATCATTTGAGCTCTTCTTTTCTACACTTATAAGTGCACTCATAATATCATCAATACAACTACTCCTTCCCCGCTCTTCTAGCCACTGAAAATCTATATATTTGTGTGTGTGTCTATTGTGGAATGAAACAAGGGAGTCATCATAAAAACTAAATTTTCTAAAACCATTCAACGACACTCGGTCAGGAAGTCTGCTGTTACATTCCATCGCTGCATAAGCAATGACGTCAGGGTAAGCAACATTTTCTACAAACGCTACCGGGTTTTGTGGTGCAACACACAAACTCGGAACAAATCATCAGCAAAACCCAAGCAGAGCAACCCAGTAAATTTCCCAGTAAATTTGGAAAAGAGGTCAGTTAATCGCAAAAGCTATCTGCGGGAGTAAGAGTTCCAAGAGAAGCTTGTTAGCTGAGAACGCTGCGACGAGCGTCGAAGGAGACCCGAGGGCTACCGCTTCTCCGTTATCGTCACACGGCAGCCAGCCTTGCTCTTTAGGTGACGCGGTTAGCCATCTCCTGCTTCACATTACGAGGCCAACGCTCGTCATCTACATCGCCACGAGTCCCGAGGGGAACCTTGTCGCAGCACTCGGACAGCCAAGATCCGCACAGCCATCTGCCGCCGCGACCAAGTTTTGTCGCCCGCGGATCCAAACGTGCTACTGTCCAGGCACGGAGCAAGAGGCTGCTACGCCGCGGGGAGTCCAGTTGCCAGTACCCTGCATTGCCACAGGAACGGAAGACTGTGGGCTTGAAGGACAACGGAGTACAGCACGAGTCTAAAGGCGGGCATACACAGCCGTAAAAACACGTCGAAGTCATTAAAATTTGCACGCAACGTAGAAATCCGACAGTATATGGGGATCTGCGGATGGTACGCACCGTAATTTTCGTTGGCGTTTTAAGGCCACTTTATGCACAGTAAGGTTTATCTGGACTGGACCTACAGTTTAAATTAGGATCCGAACCTCTACGTATGTGCCTCCGCTGGGATCCAAAACCGGGAACCCTTGATTACAAGTGGCGACGCTACCACTGCGCCATCGTGGAGGTCAGTAATCGGGATTTGGTTGCTTGCTTGATTTGATTTATTACTACGCTTTTCTCCCAGGTTTGGCTAATTGCGAAAATCAGGATGAGTGATGATATGATGAAATTGATGAATGGACACTCACAAACACCCATGCTCAGACCGGGATACGAACCTGCGACCCTGGCGTCATATCGCGATGTGCTATCCACTCCGTCACGGGGAGCGACTAATGGGGTTTGCATTTGCCACTTTTTTTTCTTCTTAGGTTAGCAGTCCAAATTCGCTGACAGTCCGACACAGAACAGCGGCATATTAATATTATTTGTGAAACAAAGTTTCTACCGATATCCCGTCATAAACTATTTCTGAAGAGAGTACATTCATGATTCTTTTGTGTTGAAGCTGACGGAGACAAATTTGAGCGTGTACCGCCCCGTGCACTTGCATTTATAGTGTGGCCAAGTGAGGAAAGATGAAAAGAAACGGACAGACCGTCGGCATTCAGGGCCAGAAGCCAGAAGGTCCACTGGACTCTTTTCCACCCTCTTGTATTTACAACCGCGGGAGGGTCTCGCTCTGACGTCAAGATGGAACTGCCTTCAGAGTATCTCATACTTCAATACTACAAAGCACGTAGTGCTGTTGTTTCTTAGAGTAATGAGCAGGGGTGTAGATTTATAGAGAGTATTTTTTTTTTTAGAACGGCAAGCAAATAGGCACCCAAAATGATGACAATACACGTAGACACTTGATTGTTTTGGTATTTTATTTTTCTTATTTTTGCGTCACTTTATTTTCATTCGGTTAATCGCAACGAGTAGTACAATCAACCCGGTTGAGAAACCGAAAATGAGGCTCGGTGAGGCTCGCCTTAATGGATTTCTCTCGTAAGGCATGAGCCTCATTTTCTTGCAGTGTTGCCAACTCCTCACTCAAAAAAATCACCAAGGTTTTTTTTGGGTCTAACCTAACCTAAAGCAAGAGCTGGCAACACTGCTTGAGGTCTGCCTTGCAGCGTTGCCAACATCTTACTCGAAAAAATCACCAAGGTTTTTATTTTGGTCTAACCTAACCTAAAGCAAGGAGCTGGCAATACTGCTTGAGGGTTGTCTTGCAGTATTGCCAACATCTTACTCGAAAAGTCACCAAGGTTTTTATTTTGGTCTAACCTAACCTAAAGCAAGGAGCTGGCAATACTGCTTGAGGCCTTACAGTGCATAAAGCAATTTGCCAACCTACTGGTATTTTTGCCATAGCTTTTTACAAAAAAGAGAGAGAGGGAAGAGTTAAACAACCGACAATGCTGCCAATACCTACCTACAGCTTTTTTTACTTGGCAAGGGTTTAGCCAATTTAGCAAGGAGTGCCGGCAACAAATATATACTGCCGTAAAAAAGAGAGAGATGGATGGATGGATGGCAACACAGTATGTGTGTGCGTGTGTGTATAATATGTAGTATTATTAACTAGAGTGTGTTGGCAACCCATCTGCAACTAAAAAAAAAAAAGATAGAGATACCAATATTGCTGTAAGATAAAGAAAGAGAGACCTATTGCGACTTTTGTAAACCTTTCACGGGGGAAACACGATGTGCTATACACACGTGCGCGCTGGTGCTTCTTATTATTTTTCGTATTGTGAGGCAAACAAACAAATAAATAATTGTTGTTTTTTAGGATGCCTGGCCCCTAACCTCGCCAGGGTGCGTGGTGTCCAACCCAAAAAGGTTCTAACGGCTGCGGTTTTAGATAACCGCACCTCTGTAGAGTTTCACGTTTTTGTTTTTTTTGTATGGTAGTGGTGGTGCTGGCAATAGTGGGTGGGTTAATTGTTGTTGTAGTATTTTGGTTATTTGGCAGAGTGCTGCTGGTAACTGGAGAAGTTAGCGTGGGAACGTGAGGCGGTGGCGTCTGATTGTCTCCCGTGTTATTGTTCCCACCCGAAGGTCTGCTTCGCCCAGTTCCGGTCGGTCTTTGTACGGGTGACCTCGGCGGTATTGTGTTGGTTCTGCCGCTGGGCACGCCAGTGAGGCTGTGGCGTCTGATTGTCTCCCGTGTTATTGTTCCCACCCGAAGGTCTGCTTCGCCCAGTTCCGGTCGGTCTTTGTACGGGTGACCTCGGCGGTATTGTGTTGGTTCTGCTGCTGGGCACGCCAGTGAAGCGATGGCGTCTGATTGTCTCCCGTGTTATTGTTCCCACCCGAAGGTCTGCTTCGCCCAGTTCCGGTCGGTCTTTGTACGGGTGACCTCGGCGGTATTGTGTTGGTTCTGCTGCTGGGCACGCCAGTGAAGCGGTGGCGTCTGATTGTCTCCCGTGTTATTGTTCCCACCCGAAGGTCTGCTTCGCCCAGTTCCGGTCGGTCTTTGTACGGGTGACCTCGGCGGTATTGTGTTGGTTCTGCTGCTGGGCACGCCAGTGACGCAGAAAGCTCCAAAAGCAGCGATCCAAATCATGATGGACGGGTGTGTTGTTTTTTTTGTTATTATTTATCGTCAAAGGCCATGCACACGTAACTCGAACCAACCTTGGAATTTTAGCTACCGACAGGTATAAGTTTCTATTAGAAACCCCGCGCTCATGAGTTGCAGTCGAGTATTGCTACTGGGTAGCCGCATAAAAGTGTACGCTATACCAAGTGTAATATCGAGTGTAATAGAAACCGAATTAGTTTGGTCTGTCAGGTGAGTACCATATCAGCATAAGTTATACGCACACAAGTTGCTTGACCAGCTATAAAACTAAAATTTACGCAATTATACTACTGTTTTGTGTGTGTTAAATTGCTAGCAGCTTTTTGTAGGTAAGTTTTGTTTTTTGTTATTTTTTTTGCATGTGTGTGTGTTAATAATAATTGCGAGCGGCGTTAGTGAACAGAAAGTGTTGTTTTGATTAAACAACGAAATTGCGCTAAACAAAAAAATATGAGCATATATATAACATGTGCTTGAAAAAAACTATTCTTCATCGCAAATAACATAAAAGCGAGGTAACAATCGGAGGGAAAAAAAAGGGGGGGGCAATAATTATGATCATGTTAGTTTACTTATAGTGGATAGTATTGATGCGTGTACACTGGGTTGGATTTGTTTTTTAAGTCTATTTTATGCATAGTAAGGCTAATCGAAACTGGGTCTACAGTGGGATCCGAACCACTTCCACTGGGTATCGAACTTGGAGTTTACAATTATACAAGTGTACAGGGGAAACTTTATTTTTTTTGAATTTGTTGATACTCTCGATTAGATTTTATTGTTTTAAGTCTATTTTATGCATAGTAAGGCTAATCGAAACTGGGCCTACAGCGGGATCCGAACCACCTCTGCCGGGTATCGAACTTGGAGTTTAAAATTATACAAGTGTACAGGGGAAACTTTATTTTTTTTGAATTTGTTGATACTCTGGATTGGATTTTGTTGTTTTAAGTCTATTTTATGCACGTATGGTTAATCGGGACTGGACCTACAGTTTCAAGAACCACTTGTGCGGGTATCGAACTCTTGATTACAAGACAACAACGTTATCGCTGCGCCATCGCAGAAGCTGGTGGAAGTACTGATTGATTTGATGTTTTAAGTCCACTTTATGCACAGTAAGGCTAATCGGGACTGGACCTACAGTTTCAAGAACCACTTGTGCGGGTATCGAACTTTTAATTACAAGGCTATTGCTGCGCCATCGCAGAGGCTAGTGGAAGTACTGATTGATTTGATGTTTTAAGTCTATTTTATGCACAGTAAGGCTAATCGGGACTGGACCTACAGTTTCAAGAACTATTTGTGCGGGGTCGCTGCGCCATCGCAAAGGCTAGTGGAAGTACATAGTTATTCGAATCTTATTTATTTAAAATATTTAGTTTTTTTTTATGCACGCTTATTGATTTTTAAACCTAAAGTTAAATAAAATCCGGCAATTATATCCAAATATACTTATGGCTACAACGAGCATTCGCAAAAAAAATGGCTTGAGATTTTTTTTGCTACGTAAACAAAATAGTCGACATGCCAAATATGAACAGGCTATATAGATTTGAGAGATGGATAGAAAAAAAAATTAATTAAAATTTAATTTTATGATTGTAACACGGAACTTAATGATTGATTGATTGATTGATTTAGTTTATTTTAACTTCGCGTTTTGTGCCTCTTGGCTAATTTGCGAAGATGGGGATGAGTGATGAAATTAATAAAAATGGATATTCACAAACAACCATACCCGACCGGGATTTGAACCCGGGACCCTTGGCGTCGTAGTGTGATGTGCTAACCACTCGGCCACAGGGTTGGGCAAGTACTGGTATATACATAGACCAAAGTTACATGGTTCTAGGCCCCATAGGAGTCGAGAAAATCAATATCTTGGAAAATGTCTTAAGACAAATATCTTAATCTTTAAGAAAGTCGACTTCCGGTCTGTCAAGATGTTACTTCCGGTCTGTCAAGAAAATTTTCTTAAGACAAAAATCTTAAGACATTTTCCAAGACATTGATTTTCTCGGCTCCTAATTGACCTAGGATGATGATTTTAGGTTTGTTGGATAGGATTTGACGAAAACTATTCGACTAGCAAATAAAATCGATTCCACCCCCTCAAGTTTCGAAAATATAGACAATTTTTTTATTTTTTTGAGAAACTTGATTTGCTGGCTTAGTTTTTACCCTATTTCGAAAATTTTAATGATATTTGATAAAAAATTGAATGTACTCTACAACCTATTGGAAACATAATGATTAGTGCTTACTGTTTTCGAGTTATTTTAAATTTAAATTTCAAGATATAATTTCTAAGTTGTTTTGTAACTCGTAAACTATGGGTCGTAGAAAACCCATTCTTGTTTTATCTGCTATTGCCCGACAAATACTATAAACACAAATAATGTTTATTGCTTGATTTAAAAAAATAAAGATCGAAAATAATTTTGTTTTCTGAAAATAAAAAATGTGTGTATGGAAAAAAAATACGATTGTGTAATTTTTTTATGATGTATGTTTGCATGTAAAAATAAGTATACCTGAAAGTTTTAGAATTTCAAAATAGCTATATATATATATTTGCTATTATATCAGCCAAAATAATAGAATATATATAAACAAGTACATTTTCATAGTTTCATACCTCTACTAGATTGGTGGAAAAATATACTAATGGGCAATAAAATCTGAAGAAAATTTGTGTCTAACAAAAATAAACTAAATAGAATTACACATGCATACAATATTTATTGTGTTTTTTTTCTATCTACAATTATATTTTTCTTATATATTTTTTTTATTTTTTTATAGAGTTGATTAAAGCACATATTTGAGGAAGGCAACACCACCCATATATAAATAAACATACCCCGAAAAAATGCGCTCCATGAAAAGTTGCCCTGTGTGTAAAAAAACTATATCAAGCAAAAATTTTGCAAGACATTGTCGTACCTGCGTGCCAGGCAAGCATTTGGCTGCCTCCGAACTGTGTTCCGGATGCAATAAACACATTACAATTGCGTATGTCAAAAAGCATAAGCTTATTTGTCTAAGCAAAAATACATCTAGGGCCCAGCCTTCGACCTCCACCAAGAGGAAGGCAGAAACAGCCTCCATCAATGCACCACCCGCCAAATGCGCCAAGCCTGCGATAAAAGCGAACCAGTCTGCTTTCCAGCGTTTGTTAGAGGACTTTCCCCTTACTTCGGAGGACTCATGCGACGTGCGTAGCTTTTTGGAGAATGTGCAAGCCCAAATTATTTCCATCCTCGGCGATGCGCTTGCAACGCACTCCGCCAAATTCTACGCATCGCTTTGTTGCTGGTACAAGAAGCCGTCTGATGAAATTTACAGCTTCTGCCACAACACCAAGGCGAAGACGCTGCATCTGGCGGATGTCGACAACCTCGAGAACATCTACAACAAATTTGTCGACGAGCTGCTGGCAAAGCAAGAAGAACATGAAGCTAAGGGCTCGGGGGGTTCGCTGTGTGGGAAGCCTCACGAACTGCGCGTCAAACTTTGCAAGTTTGTGCCTCTCTCCGCCTCCAGCTACGTTCGCTTACCAGAAGCGATTGTGGAAAAAAAGGCCGTTCTGAACATTCAGAACAGTGACGCCAAGTGCTTCATATGGTGTGTGCTTGCAGCGTTGCACCCTGTCGACCGGAAAAACCAACCACGCCGAGTTAACCACTACCTACCCTACGAGCCAGAGCTGGAAGATG
Source organism: Lepisma saccharinum (assembly GCF_977018435.1). Classification (NCBI taxonomy): domain Eukaryota; kingdom Metazoa; phylum Arthropoda; class Insecta; order Zygentoma; family Lepismatidae; genus Lepisma; species Lepisma saccharinum. The sequence continues at coordinate 67,254,243 of NC_139239.1, read as the reverse complement.
CGATGGCTGGGATCGACTACCCGGTGGCACTTTCGGACATTCGCAAGTTCGAGACCCGTACACACAACCCTCGGTTGGCCATCAACGTTTATGGCCTCACCGACGAAAATGTGGTGTACCCTATCCGGGTGAGCGATGTAGACGACGATGGTGTGCAGGAAATTCATCTTCTGCTCATCAAGGACGAGACCCATCACCATTACACCCTCATCCGTTCCCTCTCTCGGCTTGTTTCGAGCCAACGGAGCAGTGATAGTCACCACGTCGAGGTGTGTCGCAGGTGTTTGTCAATGTTCGACGGACAAGATCAACACAGTTACCAACATGTTCGAGGTCCCAACATCGCTGCCGAGAAGCTCGCTAACCACAAGCTCTACTGCAATACCAACGAACCGGGGGTGGCAGACTTGCCCGAACCTGGCACCGTGGAGCGTTTCCACATGCACGGTGCCATGGTGGAGCACCCTGCTATCATCATCGCGGATTTCGAGGCCTTCCTCAAACCCCTGTCCACTTGCGATCCCGATCCCGAAGTTTCTTCCACCACCCCTTACCAACTCCACGAGGCATCCAGTTTCGCATACGTTGTGGTGCGACGAGATCAACACATCGCCCCCGAGCCCTATGTGTATCGCGGTCCCGACGCAGCCAAACACTTCCTCGAGAGGATGGTTGACGAGGCCATCGAGATAGGGAAGGTATTGTTGGCCCCCAAGTCTATGCTCCCACTGTCCCCCGACGATCAACATAAACACGAGGAGGCTACTACCTGTCCTGTGTGCACCTGTGAGTTTAGCATCAACAACCGTAAAGTCCATCACCACGATCACTTTAACGGTAGGTACGTTGGTCCTTGGTGCAACGACTGCAACCGCTTGGCCCGGGACCCGCGCTTCATCCCTGTGTTTTTTCACAATGGCTCGGGGTACGACTTTCACCACCTGATCAAGCATCTTGGATACGACAATGCAAGAATCAATATCCTGGCACAAAACGAGGAGCGTTATATTAACGTCAGCAAGTGGGTGTCGATCCCCAACTCAAAAAGCAGGAGCATCGAGCTTCGCTTCCTCGACTCCCTGAGGTTCCTCCCGGCCAGCCTCGATGCTCTTGCAGGGAAGCTGAGCAACGAACAAATGCTTATTACCTCTGCTAATTTTCCAAACTTGGACGCCGGTCTCTTCAGGCGTAAGGGGGTCTACCCTTACGAATACGTCACCGACTCTACCAAGTTTGCGGAGACGTCGCTACCTCCCCAGGCAAAGTTCTACAGTCAGCTACGAGGCTCGAACATCACCGACGAAGAATATCATCACGCCCAGTCCATGTGGCGCGAGCTAGGTTGTCGAACTCTCGGAGACTACCACGACGCCTACCTCAGACTTGATGTGACGCTCCTCGCCGACGTGTTCCAGACGTTCCGGGCGACCGCAATGAACATCTACAAGCTGGACCCTGCATACTTCTATAGTCTCCCCGGACTGGCGTGGTCAGCCATGTTTCTAGTTACGAAAATCAAGCTGGAGCTTCTTTCGGACGTAGACATGATGCTGTTTGTGGAACGTGCCGTGCGGGGTGGAATAGTCCAGGTGTCGCAACGGCATGCGCGCGCCAACAATCACCACATGGCTACTGGCTACGACCCCTCACAACCGTCGAGCTACATCATGCACACGGATGTGAATAACTTGTACGGGCACTCCATGATGCAGCCACTCCCTTTTAGAGGGTTCGAGTGGGCTGATCCCTCCAACTTCGACGTTGAAGGTTTCGACGATTCGGAATGCGGATTTTTCGCCGAGGTGGACCTTGAGTTTTCCGAGAAGCTGCAGGATTTGTTCTGCGATCTTCCCCCTGCACCCGAGTTCAAGTGTCCACCCGATTCCAACCAGACGAAGCTCGTCATGGATTTCGAACCCAAGAAGAATTACGTCCTTCACTACCAGAATCTCCGGTGGTTGATGCAGCGAGGGGTCACAGTCCACGCAGTTCACCGCATCCTCAAGTTCGAGCATTCTCCATGGTTGCGTCCATATATTAAAGTCAACACTGAACACCGCACCGCAGCCACGTCCGAGCTTGATAAGGATTTCTTCAAGCTCATGAATAATGCGGTTTTTGGCAAGACCATGGAGAATGTACGGAATCGCGTGGACATAAAATTGGTGACGAGGAAAGAGCGATGTCGCCAGCTTGTCGCGAGTCCATTGTTCAAGTCTCGAACAATCTATAACGAGCAGCTGGCTCTGATTCACATGAAGCAAGGTGTGGTGAGGCTCGACAAACCCATCTACGTCGGAGCCACGGTTCTGGATCTGAGCAAGCTCCACATGTTCGAGACGTACTACGACATATTACGTCCACACTACGGCCACAACATCTCGCTTCTCTACACGGACACGGACAGCTTGGTGTACCACGTTCGCTCAGCCGACGCATATGGGGATATAGCCACAGTTCCATCTTTGGTTAACCTCTTCGACACCTCGGGCTATCCCCAGCCGAACCAGTACGATATCCTGGCCCGTAACAAGAAGGTGCCTGGCAAACTCAAAGATGAGAAGGACGGAGACGTGATTCTTGAGTTTGCAGGTCTTCGCGCCAAGGCCTATACCATTAAAGCCTAGGGCAGCGTTACCAAGAAGGCCAAGGGTGTCGGCAGACAGGTGGTTCGGGAGCATCTCACATTCGAGGACTTTGTGGATTGCCTCAAGACCAGGTCGTCGGTTCTAAGAGCAGAACAGCGCATCCAGAGCGTCGACCATGTGTTGACCACCAACAAAGTGAGGAAGATTGCCCTGGATCCCAACGACGACAAGAGGTGCGTTCTCCAATGTGGAATCCACACACTGCCGTGGGGGCACTATCGCTTGGCAGAAAGCAAAACCTGCAACATATGCCCATCTTCAACAGAAGATTCATAAAACAAAACAAAAAAAACAAAAAAATTATTTTGTTAGTTATTACAAAAAAAAAACACTGACTGTCATTACAAAAAACTTTGACCGTATTCTTAAATAACCAGCATACCTATGAATCTCTTTGGTTTCCGAAAACAAACCAACATGGAGACTGTACACCGCGCGACGACAGATCATGAATTTCTACCTTCCATGTTAACTAAACTCAACGGTCTACTGATTGTTCACCTTAACAGCATTTGGACGAAATTGGATGACGATGTAGGCAAGATGTTTTACGTCTTCAACAACAATTTACATTTTTACAAAATTCCGATCGATGGAAAACTTCAAATCACCGTGAATCCGGAAAACGTAGGCGAAATCAAAATATCTACCGGCAAGAACATTTTTCGAATCAAGCACGACAAGATGCTTTCTAACATTACGTACGATGTTTCCGCAGGAGATTGTTTATACGTGGAACTCCTAGGAGATTACGACAAACTCATTCCTCTCTTCGTAGAATTACGAATCGTCTATCCTATTATAAATAACCGTTAACCAAAATGCCTAACGATATTTTCGGCCACACCAAACGTGTAGACCACGCAGAAGAGATTCTCATGTTGGACGTTAGAATTAAAAAGTTAAGGAGCGATTTGATCGCTTTGCAGGAGACCTTAAACAAAAGTTTAGAGTCGGAGATCGCTACGCTCCAAACGCAATGTCTCGACCCCATTCTGAAAATCGATTCCGAACTGAAAACGCTCATAAAAAATTATGTCGACGTACCTTCTTACGACAACGTTCAAAATATACAGTTGACCGTGGATAAGCTTCAAAATGATTTGCTCAAATTGGAGCAATTTCAATCGAAAAATGAAGATTTGGAAAAATTGAAACTCGAAATCGAAGAACGAACTTCGGCAATCGAAAAGAATTTCTCTGAACTTCAAACCGTCGTGAAGGATATTGATGTAGAACGCTTGCATGTTGTTGTTTCCAAATTACAAGAAGAATTCGCCGGCACGTTGGAAGAAATTAAATCCAAGTTACAGACTTTGGAAGATACCATGACGAACCTACCATCGTCAGACGAACTGCAGGTCATCGGCAAAAGCGTCGCGAACATAAAAATTCAATTGGAGGCTTATCAAGATTTCGAACACATTCAAACCACCATCGCTACGCTTCAGGCGTCTCTGGAGTTGATCAACGAAGAAATTAAAAATATTCACGCTGAAGCCAGTGCGTTGACGAGCATACAAGACACGTTGAGCACGGTTCAGCAGAAGATCGAATATTTAGAAAATTTGAACGTCGAATCGAATCTTGCTCATTTTCATCACGTACTGGACAACATACAGGGTGACTTGGAATCGTTACGGACGAGCGTACCTTCGAACGAAGATTTGGAAAAATTGAAAACGGCGGTGACGGCACTATCCGATTCGAGCGACATCAAAAGTTCATTGAGCGATCTCGAGAGTAGGGTGGCCAATCTCCCCACCTCAAAAGAATTGCACGCTTTAAAAAGGAACATATCACGTATGCTGAAACGACTGGAAACAGAAACGGCGAACGTGGAACAGATTCGAGACGAACTTACTTCGCTGGTGTCGACGCTGCCCACTTCGCAGAGCGTCGCCGACCTTCACACGCAGTTTACCGAGATGCGAAGCATCGTGAACGATCTTACCGAGAAGAGCTCGAAATTGAATCAAGTCGAGAACCTTCAGAGTATCGTCGTCAACATCAGAGATCAAGTTGGAGTTCTAGAATCCACGCAGGAATCGACGCTGGCCTCTTTCGGTGCCAAATTACAAGAACTCAACGAAAACTTCAAGCGGTTGAACGTGGAAGTGAAAATCAAGCCGTCATTTTCTACAGTAACGGATGCCATAGTCGAGCATTTGTTGCCCGTACAAAATACACTGGGACAGCTTCACAGCAACCTCGTTAGCGTCGATACTAAATTCGCTAAACTGCATTCTCTGCAAGCCATCGAAATTAACAGCGTACCCAATCAACAGAGAATCTCCACGTTCGTTGAAGGTAACAAACTGTACATGTTACATCCTTATCATCCGTACTACAAGTTTCTCCTCGATGGCACGATTCAGATAAATGAATTTTCGTACTGGTCTCACGGCAAAAAAGCTAGCGTTCCCACCATGACCTTGATATCGAATCGTGGTGTCCAGAAAGCAGGAAACATTCCTCTGGCACGTTGGAACGAAACGCGCAACATATATGAAATACACGAAGACGAAGATCTTACCGTTTTTGACGTGAGTGCCGGCGATAAGCTGATCATTCAAAACACGAGCGAAGTGCCACCCTCTTTGAATCCCATCACGCTGGTGCTTCTCTTCAAACGTAATCTCTAAAAATGTCTAGGCAAGCCATCGTCGAAGAATTGCATAAACCTGCACGCCGCAACTACGAACCTTTGGCGGTGGTAACCAAGGGAATCGATGACCTCTGGCAAAGTGACCTCGTGGAGATGAGTAGCGGCAATCTAAAAAATGTGCATAAATTGAACAAGGGCAACAAGTACCTCCTCACCGTCATAGACACGTTTTCGAAATTCGCATGGGCTCTACCTTTGAAAGCCAAAACGGGGACATGCGTCACGGAAGCATTCAAGACAATTTTTCGCGAAAGCAACAGACAACCTCGGTTTTTGCAAACGGACAAGGGGAAGGAATTTTACAATGCCGTATTCCAAAAGTTTATTCAAAAACATGACATTCGACATTATTCAACCTTCAGTCACATCAAAGCCAGCATCGTGGAAAGATTTAATCGAACCTTGAAAACACACATGTGGAAACGATTCACGCTTCGAGGAAATTACAAATGGGTCGACATACTGCCGGAACTCGTCGACACCTATAATGATACGGTACACAGAACAATAGGCATGAAGCCAGCTGATGTTACGAAATCTGACGAGCAGCGTTTAATTTCTACAGTTTACTGTCCAAAGTACACTCCCACGACTACCAAGAAATCAAAATTCAAAATTGGAGACCAGGTGAGGATCAGCAAATTCAAACGCACCTTCGAGAAGGGGTTCACAAAAAATTGGAGCACGGAACTTTTTACGGTGGTTCGAGTTTTACCCGGAAACCGACACACGTATATAATAAAAGATAGTAGCGGCGAGATTTTGAAAGGAAGATTTTACGAAGAGGAACTCTCTAAAACAAAACATCCCAACACGTACCTCATCGAGAAAGTATTGCGTAGGAAAGGCAACAAACTGTTTGTCAAATGGCTGGGACTTCCGGAAAAGAGTTGGATCGACGCGAACGAAGTGATCTTGTGAGTACGTGGAACGTGGTGAAGCGTCTACCGGATTCGGAAAGTCAAACAAAAAAAAAGAACGGCGAGTTGCTTCCCGACAGCATCCGCTGTCTGATCGTAGGTCCTTCGGGGTGTGGGAAAACAACACTGCTCGTGGACAATTTTCTCCTCGCACCGAATTGGTTAGATTGGAAGAACAGGCACCTGTACATGTTCTCGAAAAGTTTGGAGCAATCCAAATACCAGCAACTGATGAAACTGTACGATGGTCTGGACATTGCAACGTTCTCTTCGGAAATAAAACCACTCGACGATTGTCGTGAAAATTCAGTCGTTGTGTTCGACGATGTCATCCTGGAAAATCAAAATGAAATTCGCAATTTTTTCACGCATGGTCGTCACAAGGGAATAGATTGCTTCTTCCTAGCTCAAACGTTTTCCAAAATTCCAAAACAGTTAGTACGCGACAACGCTAATTTCATATGTTTGTTTCGTCAAGATCACACCAACCTCAAGCACGCGTACGATGACTACGTAGGCGGAGACATGAACTACAATCAATTTTCGGAACGCTGCTGCTCCCACTGTTGGAACAGTGACGATTTCGGATTCGCGACGATCGACATGACGAGGAAACCCAACGACGGAAAATACAGAAACAAAATCAACGACTTTCTAAACGTTGCAACGTTGTGAGAAACGACGTGTATAAATAACGCTATGACGAAACGAAAAATCGAAGACGAAAATCTCAAGCTTCGCGATTACCTCGCGAAACGTTTCAAAGGTTGGAAATCCGAGAATCGCGGATTCTACGAGGAGAAGAAGCGTCAAGATCAACCTGTGATCGACGCCATCAGCGATCTAGGTAAAGAAATTAAAGGCGTCACGGAACAAAATAAAAATTTGATCAACGAACTCGTACCACTTGCAGCTAAAAGTTACACCGTACCCACGCCCATTTCGAGCATTCCTTCGACGCCGTTCGAACTGAAGGACGTACCGGCACAACGTCGAGCCATAGGTAGCACGCCGTCGTCTTTGGATAAGATCGAGTTGGGACCTTTGGCACGAGACTACCTGAGCACGGGGAAATTCGACAAGGATGAAGTGTTCGGATTGTATCCGAGCATGGAGAGCAACGAAGGCGGCGGTGTGGTTTGGAAGATTGGAAAATCGAAGGTGACCTTCGAAGGCAACGACATTAAAGTTAATTTAGGCGAGAAGGATAGTTGGAACAGGTATCCGGGTACGGTGGGACTGTGGGAACTCGTTGCCAAAAAGCAGCCGAAAGATTACACCGACGAAGATTACCAGAGTTACAAGGAAATTTTGATCATGACGGATGCCTTATACCAGAACAACGACGCTACGCAGAATAGGGTGAAATCGAGCAGCGGCGAGAAGTACAGGAATCTCATCAAGCCGATATGGAACCAGGTGAAAACAGGCAACGGCGTCAAACTCTACAACACCCTGCCCAAAGAGTTTGTGTGGGTGGACGACGTGCGCAAGCTCATAGACAGGTTGTTGGTTATTGCAGGAGAGGAGAATGCAGGCAATCGTAATTTCTACAACGAGAAGGTGGGAATTGTGGACATGATCGGCACAAAACTTTCCAACTTCATCGTGAACGACGACAAGGGCATAGGTTACCTCATTAAAATTATCAACACGCTGCCTCCGAGATTCTGGAACGTGGCCGAAGGAAAGGGACTCGTGAACGACATCATCAACAAGTTACCTTTCGAGATGCATTTACCCGGCTACCAGTACTGCGGACCGGGTACCAAACTCGAGAAAAGATTGAAGAGAGGAGACAAGGGCGTGAATCCATTGGACGCCGCATGCAAAGATCACGACATCGCCTACAACACCACTCGCACCGATCTGGATGCGCGTCACGAAGCAGACAGAAAATTAGAGCATGCAGCTTTCGAAAGATTTGTTAGCAGAGACGCTTCGCTGGGAGAAAGAGTTGCAGCACTGGGCACCACCATCGCTATGAACACGAAACAAAAATTTGGATGGGGTGTGTAGAAATAAAAAAAATTCTCGAACCGTGAAAAAAATTTCTTCGGTATATAAATAACACTACGTAAAAAAAAAAAAAAACTCCAGTTGTGTTTGCCATCTTATAAAAAATGAGTAAACAATCACTAGACGCCCAAGCATTAAAACAAATGCTAAATTCATCAGTCGAATATGTAAAAATTCAGGAATTGGAAGTGGACAAACCTTACACGATAACGTCCGGTTCAATTGTTTCTACCCAGTATGGTCCCAAGGCGCGTCTGTTGCTCAACGCACAATACAGTCTATTTTTACCAGATCGATACGCTAACATGTTATCCGACGAGAAGCTAGCTATTTTAATCGAGAACAAAACTCAAATCGTGTACAAGGGTACAAAAGAACTTCTTGGTAAGAAAACAAAGCACGTAATAGAATTTGTGTAACGGTTCTGCGCGGAGTATATTCTTGAAAAAAATTATACGGAACAAAAAAAAAATCTCAGAACATTTATATATAAATAACATACCGAAAAAAAATTACACAAAACAAAAAAATCTCAGAACATATATATAAATAACATACCGTGAAGATAACATATAGAGCATCAACATGAAGCCCAAAGGTGTCGTGTACCAGATACCATACTCCAATCTGAAAAATCTAGGTGCCCTCGATGGTTTACTCACCAAGAAACAACGCGAGAAGAAACGTTCTTGCTTGACGAAAGGACACGGAATGAAATTACTTCTCAGCACACCTCAATTGAGACGCTTGCAGCGTTCGCGGAAACAGCAAAAGATCGGAGGTTTCATATTCAGCATCCCAGCCATCCTGGCAGCTTTGGGGGCCGTTGGAAGTTTGGCTGGCGGTAGCGCCGCCATCGCGAAAACCGTCATCGACTCGAAGAAGAACAAGGCAGAATTGGAAGAACAGAAACGTCACAACCTGGCTATGGAGAAGAAGGGGAAAGGTATAACCAAAAAAACAAAAAAAAGCAACCTCGATGCTTTGAAGAAATATAAAAAAAAGAAGAAGCCCTGTCCAACTTCGATATTGAATCTCTGATCGAACTGTTGGGAATAAAGAACTTCAGGGGTGTTTTCATGTCCGATTCTCTACCCTCTGCTGTGAAGAAAAAGGAGTATGGCGTGGTCAACCTGGACAGTTACAAAAATCCTGGTACACATTGGATATGCTACCTCAAAATTGACGATAACAATGCATTTGTTTTCGATTCGTTCGGTGGCACACCACCTGCCAGGTTGGTGAAGTATCTCAGTGTTGCCAACCTCTACTACAATGACAAACGCATCCAAGGTTTCACCGATGTTAACTGCGGCCACCTATGCCTTTCCGTTCTCGCATACATGTCTAAAATAAATAACCCGTCGGTGGAACATTTTCAGAAAGCATTGTGGAATCTTAAATACGATGGGCGTGTTCCATCTCACGAGCGAATCTTCAATCTTGAAACTCACGCTGCACGACGACATCGTCTATCCTAAATCCGTAGCTCTGCGTGCATTCTACAGCATGTACCTCATACCTAACGTCACGCAGCACAACAACAAAATTAGTGTCGGAAGCGAACACATCGTCGTCACGCCAGGCCAATACAATCTTTCCACTTTGCAAGCTCAGTTACCCAAAGGCACGTACCTTTCTCAAAATTCGGTCACGCACAGAGTGGAAATCGTGTCGGCGACGGAGACCGTGGACCTGGGCACCATGGGAGAACTTTTAGGTTTCGAGAACGACACCAAACTCGAAGCTGGCATCAAGCATACGGCAACCAACATTCCTAAATTTCTGGCCATAGAGACTCTGAACGTTCACTGTAACGTGGCGGAAGGCATGATAACGAAATCCACGGACGGGGGGTTGCTGGGAAGTCACAAGCAAACAGGAATCATAGCCACGTTCAAACCCAGTTCCGAATTCATGGAACCGATCATCTACACACCCTCTTCGCCGATCTATTTTCCAGTATGCCGCAACCGCATAGACGACATAGAGTTGGTGGTGACAAACGAGAAAGGAGACGTGGTGGATTTCGCAGGTGCAACGACCACTGCCATCGTGGAGATCAACATATAATAAATAACATGCATAGTGAAAATGGAGCAAATCGAAAGTTACGAATTGCAATCTTTCCCTCCCAACCGTCGCACGTTCGCCAATCTCAACGAAGCGAACAGGGAGATCGAATACGACGTGGACGTAGGCGACGGGTTCGTTCATCCTCACAGAGCGGATCTCTACCTTCAATTCGACGTGGTGAAGAAGGAAAGCGGAGACGCGTTTCCACCCAATGCAAATTTGATACACGTGGACAACTTCGTGCCTCACCTGTTCTCGCAGGTGGAGGTGAGGAAACACAACACCGTCATCGACAGAATCGATTATCCAGGCATCACGTCGACGGCAGTGGGAACATTGAAATTATCCAAAACGGACGCAGCATACTACCAGGCAGGAGGATTCGAAGCGGGGACCAAAATATCGACTAGAAGTCACACGGTGCTTTTTCCCATGCGTCTGCTGCCGGGATTCTTCTCGGACTACAAGGAGATCATGTGGAAGGGAGGACTGAGGATCACGTTTCGAAGAGCGGCCAACGACAACGACGCACTGATGCGATACACCAACTTGAACGCCGACGGCACGCCGATAGCCAACACATTACCCGAAGCGGCCAAGTGCGTCATCCGGAGCATGGAATTGAGAATGCCGATCGTGGAATACGAGACAAACTACGCCCTCAAGTACAAAGCGGAGATCTTGAAGAGTCCGCAGGTGCCGATTCACTTTCACGGTTACCAGTGCGTGCAGAAGATGGCGTCGGGAAGTCACATGGAATTCGACGTGACGACACAGTTCAACAACATACAGTTCGACATGCCAGATTTCGTCGTAGTGCTCTTTCAGACCGGGCGCGATAACAACCAGGAAAAAGATTCCAGCAAGTTCGACAACTGCAAGATCAAGAACATTTATCTCAAGAACGGTAGGAATGAAGTGTTCCCGCGCGAGAATTACAACCTCGACATGACCAAAGACGATTACCTCAAACTTTACGAAGCTTACACTTCTTTCAAACGCGTGACCGAGGGAAGCATGGACATGTACTACACGCCCAGCGAATTCAAAACCCGCAGACCCATGTTCGTCATCAACACATCTAAGAGAAAGCAGGTGGTGGTCAACGATCGAACCAACATCAAGGTCGTCTGCGAGTTCCACGAAGCCTTGCCCGAGGACACCGTGTGCAGCGTCATCCTGATTGCAGAGAAGTCCTTCGTCCATGACGTGAAGAACGAGAGGGTCACAGAGCAGTTTTAACAAGTTTTTAACATTTTTTCTTGCACAATAAGAAATTTTTGTACTAGCACAATCAGTTTCAATGGCACAATACGAAAATTTCACTAGTTCAAGATCAGTTACAATATCAATTTCATCAGTTATCAGTTACAATATCTTTTTTCTCATCAGTTTTTGCACTATAGCACGAGACAATCAGAAATTTTTGCACAAAAATTTTGTTGTTGTTGTTTTTACATGAGAAAATTAACAATAAAATTCTTTTTTTATCGTTTCAGATGCTGTCGAACATCAAAAACACATACACACACTAGAAAAAAAAGCATGCAACTTTATTTGTAACACACACATACATTTTCCATCTTCATCAAAAAAATATTATAATAAACATAATTATTTTTATCTTTATCTCACAATAAAACTCTATATCCAAAAATATTACAACATCAAAATAACACTAGAGTCGTTAGTACACGTTGCATGCATTACGGAGGTCCTCTGTAGGGTTTCATGGAAGTTTGGGGGGGAAAAAAAAACACGTGAAACTCTACAGAGGTGCGGTTATCTAAAACCGCAGCCGTTAGAACCTTTTTGGGTTGGGCACCACGCACCCTGGCGAGGTTAGGGGCCAGGCATCCTAAAAAACAACAATTATTTATTTGTTTGTTTGCCTCACAATACGAAAAATAATAAGAAGCACCAGCGCGCACGTGTGTATAGCACATCGTGTTTCCCCCGTGAAAGGTTTACAAAAGTCGCAATAGGTCTCTCTTTCTTTATCTTACAGCAATATTGGTATCTCTATCTTTTTTTTTTTAGTTGCAGATGGGTTGCCAACACACTCTAGTTAATAATACTACATATTATACACACACGCACACACATACTGTGTTGCCATCCATCCATCCATCTCTCTCTTTTTTACGGCAGTATATATTTGTTGCCGGCACTCCTTGCTAAATTGGCTAAACCCTTGCCAAGTAAAAAAAGCTGTAGGTAGGTATTGGCAGCATTGTCGGTTGTTTAACTCTTCCCTCTCTCTCTTTTTTGTAAAAAGCTATGGCAAAAATACCAGTAGGTTGGCAAATTGCTTTATGCACTGTAAGGCCTCAAGCAGTATTGCCAGCTCCTTGCTTTAGGTTAGGTTAGACCAAAATAAAAACCTTGGTGACTTTTCGAGTAAGATGTTGGCAATACTGCAAGACAACCCTCAAGCAGTATTGCCAGCTCCTTGCTTTAGGTTAGGTTAGACCAAAATAAAAACCTTGGTGATTTTTTCGAGTAAGATGTTGGCAACGCTGCAAGGCAGACCTCAAGCAGTGTTGCCAGCTCTTGCTTTAGGTTAGGTTAGACCCAAAAAAAAACCTTGGTGATTTTTTTGAGTGAGGAGTTGGCAACACTGCAAGAAAATGAGGCTCATGCCTTACGAGAGAAATCCATTAAGGCGAGCCTCACCGAGCCTCATTTTCGGTTTCTCAACCGGGTTGATTGTACTACTGCAACGAATATGATGAATAGTAGCTAGATGAAATTAATTATAGGGAAAATGTACCCAGCGATGGTACTTTCCTTCAGGCCATTTTTACAGTTTTTACAAAGGATTCCGCTTCCGACGTGTGAGCGTAATACGCTATGAAACCAGAGACCCCAGCAGTGGCGGCTCGTGGTGAGCCAAAGTGCAGGGGCGATAGCTCACAAATTTGCTCTATTGATTTGCTTTATAATACTTCGCCTTTTGTGCCACATTTGGCTAATTTGCGAAGATGGGGATGAGTGATATGATGAAATTGATGAATGGACACTCACAAAAATCCATACTCAGGCCGGGATTCGAACCCGGGACCCCTGGCGTCGTAGCGCGATGTGCTAACCACTTTTTTTTTTCCCAAGGAATACCCCTACGCGGTAATATCCCCCCTCATTCACACTTTTTGAACTTTTACACTTTTCAATTTTTACAGTATTCTCAGTCTTTCATGTTTTGGACAAACACAAATACCCATGCCTTACCCAGGACTCGAACCCGGAACCCCTGGCGTTGCAGCGCGCTATGCTAACCACTCCGCCACGGGGCCGGCACAAATTTGCTCTACTAGTAATGCGAGTTTAAATGATGAATTTCGTATAACAGCCAATGTGATAAGAAATTGATACATTCGTGTTTACCGAATATCATGTTTTACACGTTTGCACATATTATAATAAATTAATAATTATTTTACAGTAATGTGAAGAAGATGGAAGAAGAAATAGAATTCTAACAGATTTAGTCGTTTAACAGAGCGGAAAATTCAGAAGGGATATTAATTTTTACACAACTTGATAAGCACAATGACGAATATTTACGTGCATTGATCGTGAAAATTTCTAGTAAAAAAGTTACACAGAAAAAAGTTCCCTGTCCAACATGACTAATTGATATGTTAAATAGGGCATCAAAATAAATATCTCACTGGAAAGGTGATATCTGCGTTACCAGAAACTCTAAAGTAAAAACTTCAAACTTACCAGAAATCTTCAGACATGCTTGTAAATGAAATTCATCCTTCTGTCCTTCAACGCGAAATTTGCGAGTGAACTCACGACCTCCCTTCTTTGACACTTGTTCTAGATTCAAATTCGGCCTAGGTTTTTTATGTTTATTTTTTCATCCAGACTTCTCAGACTTCTGGTAGAAAAACTTTGCACCAACAATTTCTCCACACTGTTCATCGCGAAAAATGCACAACTACAGCATACAAGTACCGAAAAAGCTTAGATGACGAGTTTCTAATTTATTTAACATCCGCCTTGAAAAGAAATTGGGCAACTTTGTCACATTATCAGCAATTTTTTCAAACGTGCTAATCAAAACATGTAATTAAATCTACATGATGTACTCCACATTATTGTAATCCAAATGTACTTTTCACTAAACTCAGAAAAATACAACGCATATATGCGATAATTTTGCGTGTAACAAGAATCGACAGCCGACTTCCGTGGCTAGCATACCACATTACAAAGTCAGGGCTCCTGGGTTCGAATCCCGGCATGGGTATGTGTGTTCTTTGTGAGTGCCCCTCCATCAATTTCATTATATCACCACTCATCCTCATAGTCGTGATTACCGAAAAGTAGCAGAAAGCGACGGTAAATAACAAAAATCAAGCAACAGTCTGTAGTAGAGTAGTGTCCCGGGTTCAGAAACCGAAAATGGGGCTCCGTGGGGCTCGCAGTGTTGGCAACCTCTTACTCGAAAAAATCACCAAGGTTTTTGTTTTTGGGTATAACCTAACCTCAAGCAAGAAGCTGGCAACACTGCTTGAGGCTTTTCTCGCAGTGTTGCCAACCGAAAATGGGGCTTGGTGAGGCTCGCAGTGTTGGCAACATCTTACTCGAAAAAATAACCAAGGTTTTTTTTGGGTCTAATCTAACCTCAAGCAAGGAGCTGGCAATACTGCTTGAGGTTTGTCTTACAGCGTTGGCAACATCTTACTCGATAAAATCACCAAGGTTTTTATCTTGGTCTAACCTAACCGAAAGCAAGGAGCTGGCAATACTGCTTGAGGTTTGTCTTGCAGTATTGCCAACATTTTACTCGAAAAGTTACCAAGGTTTTTATTTTGGTCTAACCTAACCTAAAGCAAGGAGCTGGCAACTTTGCTTGAGGCCTTACAGTGCATAAAACAATTTGCCAACCTACTGGTATTTTTGCCATAGCTTTTTACAAAAAAAAAAGAGAGAGGGAAGAGTTAAACAACCGACAATGCTGCCAACACCTACCTACAGCTTTTTTACTTGGCAAGGGTTTAGCCAATTTAGCAAGGAGTGCCGGCAACAAATATATACTGCCGTAAAAGAGAGAGAGATGGATGGATGGTAATATAGTATGTGTGTGCGTGTGTGTATAATATGTAGCATTATTAACTAGAGTGTGTTGGCAACCCATCTGCAACTAAAAAAAAATAGAGATACCAACATTGCTGTAAGATGAGGAGGGGGGGGAGACCTAGAGCTGGCAACAGTGGTGAGCGAATATGCATTATTTCCAAGTTCTGGGCGCCAATGTATATCGGGACCTTTGTAAACCTCTCTTGCGGGAACGAAGTGCTGCACATGTATATATACGTATGTACTTCTCTTTATTTCTGTTTTGTAACGCAAACACATCTAGAAAAACTACAATTTTGTTCCCTCTCCTCTCTGTGTGGGTTATCAATGTTGGTGCAATGACACAAATTCAACAATACATAGGCCTTGGGACGATGGGAGTTAACTTCCTGCTCTACTGACGTCACTATTTCTCAACAATTGACAGAGCGTGCAAGTACATAATAGCGGGCTGCTTGGGCGTATACAATTTGTTTTGTTTATATTTTTTTTCAGAGCGAGCGAGATGCCCCCGAAGATTATTAGATATCTGGAGCGTACAGGCACACAATAGCGAGCTGGGGTGGAAGATTGACAGCATATTCGGAGCGTACAGGTACATAATAGCAGGCTGCTTGGGCGTTAACGTGGCTCCGCCGGATACAATACACATGATGCTTAGGTTACAACAGGTTGTTAACATTAGCTCTGGGGAAAAAAATGTTCTAGAGAAGATTGTCTCGGATTTCTATTGGTCCACGTTACGTTGGCTAACATTTCACTTTTGACCTCATTAGAAAACTGTATAAAATTTAAAGCACTAGTGTAAAAAGTTCTGTTTTATTTTGAAAGTTAGTGAAGAGTATTTCTGCAGTATTTTTCCAAAAGTAAGTAACTTTGTTTTTTAGCTTGCATGAGTTGGCTTTGGTTTATAAGTATATTTGAAGCATGCATCTTGGTAGTTGGAATATTTTTTTTTTCTTCCGTGTACCGTTGTTGGTAGGTAGGAAATATGTGTGCGGGACATACTTCAAAAAATAAATATGTTAAATTGTTAGAGGAAGGCAAGAAAAAATGAAGGAGAGTTGTGTGTTTTTGTTAACTAGTGGAAGTACTGATTGATTTGATGTTTTAAGTTTATTTTATGCACAGTAAGGTTAATTGGGACTGGACCTACAGTTTCAAGAACCACTTGTACCTCCGCCGGGTATCGAACTTTTAATTACAAAGCTATTGCTGTGCTATCACAGAAGCTGGTGGAAGTACTGATTGATTTGATGTTTTAAGTCTACTTTATGCACAGTAAGGCTAATTGGGACTGGACCTATAGTTTCAAGAACCACTTGTGTGGGTATCGAACTTTTAATTACAAGGCTATTGCTGTGCTATCGCAGAAGCTAATGGAAGTACTGATTGATTTGATGTTTTAAGTTTATTTTATGTACAGTAAGGTTAATTGGGACTGGACCTACAGTTTCAAGAACCACTTGTGCGGGTATCGAACCTTTAATTACAAAGCTATTGCTGTGCCATCACAGAAGCTGGTGGAAGTACTGATTGATTTGATGTTTTAAGTATACTTAATGGACAGTAAGGTTAATTGGGACTGGACCTACAGTTTCAAGAACCACTTGTGCGGGTATCGAACCTTTAATTACAAAGCTATTGCTGTGCTATCACAGAAGCTGGTGGAAGTACTGATTGATTTGATGTTTTAAGTATACTTAATGCACAGTAAGGTTAATTGGGACTGGACCTACAGTTTCAAGAACTATTTGTGCGGGTATCGAACTTTTAATTACAAGGTTATTGCTGTGCCATCGCAGAGACTAGTGGAAGTACTGATTGATTTGATGTTTTAAGTCTATTTTATGCACAATAAGGCTAATCGGGACTGGGCCTATAGTTTCAAGAACTACTTGTGCGGGTATCGAACCCGAAATTTTTTGATTACAATGCTACCGTTGCGCTATCGCAAAGGCTAGTGGAAGTACATAGTTATTCGAATCTTATTTATTTAAAATATTTAGTTTTTTTTTATGTATGCTTATTGATTTTTAAACCTAAAGTTAAATAAAATCCGGCAATTATATCCAAATATACTTATGGCTACAACGAACATTCACAAAAAATGGCTTGAGATTTTTTTTGCTACGTAAACAAAATGGTCGACATGCCAAATATGAACAGGCTATATAGATTTGAGAGATGGATAGAAAAAAATGTTAATTAAAATTAAATTTTATGATTGTAACACGGAACTTAATGATTGATTGATTGATTGATTTAGTTTATTTTAACTTCGTGTTTTGTGCCTCTTGGCTAATTTGCGAAGATGGGGATGAGTGATGAAATTGATGAAAATGGATATTCACAAACAACCATACCTGACCGGGATTTGAACCCGGGACCCTTGGCGTCGTAGCGTGATGTGCTAACCACTCGGCTACAGGGTCGGGCAAGTACTGGTATATACATAGACCAAAGTTACATGGTTCTAGGCCCCATAGGAGCCGAGAAAATCAATGTCTTGGAAAATGTCTTAAGACAAATATCTTAATCTTTAAGAAAGTCGACTTCCGGTATCTCAAGATGTTACTTCCGGTCTGTCAAGAAAATTTTCTTAAGACAAAAATCTTAAGATGTTTTCCAAGATATTGATTTTCTCGGCTCCTAATTGAGCTAGGATGATGATTTTAGGTTTGTTGGATAGGATTCGACGAAAACTATTCGACTAGCAAATAAAATCGATTCCACCTCCTCAAGTTTTGGAAATACAGACAATTTTTTTATTTTTTGAGAAACTTGATTTGCCGGCTTAGTTTTTACTCTAATTCGAAAATTTTAATGATATTTGATAAAAAATTGAAGGTACTCTACAACCTATTGGAAACATAATGATTAGTGCTTACTGTTTTTGAGTTATTTTAAATTAAAATTTCAAGATGTAATTTCTAAGTTGTTTTGTAACTCGTAAAGTATGGGTCGTAGAAAACCTATTCTTGTTTTATCTGCTATTGCCCGACAAATACTATAAACACAAATAAATTTTTTAAAAAATGGAGATCGAAAATAATTTTGTTTTCTGAAAATAAAAAAATATGTATATGGAAAAAAAATACGATTGTGTAATTTTTTATGATGTATGTTTGCATGTAAAATAAGTATACCTGAAAATTTTAGAATTTCAAAATAACTATATATATATATTTGCTATTATATCAGCCAAAACAAAAGAATATATATAAACAAGAATATTTTCATAGTTTCACACCTCTATTAGATTGGTAGAAAAATATATTAGTGGGCAATAAAATCTGAAGAAGATTTGTGTCTAGCAAAAATAAGCTAAATAGAATTACACATGCATACAATATTTATTGTGTTTTTTTTTCTATCTACAATCATATTTTTCTTATATATTTTTTTAATTTTTTTTATAGGGTTGATTAAAACACATATTTGAGAAAAACAACACTACCCATATATAAATAAACATACCCCGAAAAAATGCGCTCCATGAAAAGTTGCCCTGTGTGCAAAAAAACTATATCAAGCAAACATTTTGCAAGACATTGTCGCACCTGCGTGCCAGGCAAGCATTTGGCTGCCACCGAACTGTGTTCCGGATGCAATAAACACATTACAATTGTGTATGCCAAAAAGCATAAGCTTACTTGTCTAAGCAAAAATACATCTGGGGCCCAGCCTTCGACCTCCACCAAAAGGAAGGCAGAAGCAACCTCCATCAATACGCCACCTGCTAAACGCGTCAAGCCTCCGAAAGCAGACCGGTCTGCTTTCGGTGGAATATTAGGAGATTATGTTCAATTGTCGGAAGCTCTTTTGATGTTTGTAGCTTTTTAGAGGAGAAGCGAGCAGAGATAGTTTCTATTCTTAGTAATGCACTGGCTACGCACTCCTCCACTAAATTCTACGCTTCGCTATGTTGCTGGTACAAGAAGCCGTCTGGTGAAATTTACAGCTTCTGCCACAACACCAAGGCGAAGACGCTGCATCTGGCGGATGTCGACAACCTCGAGGTCATCTACAACAAGTTTGTCGAGGAGCTGGTGGCAAAGCAGGAGGAACATCAAGCCAAGGGCTCGGGGGGTTCGCTGTGTGGCAAGCGTCACGAACTGCGCGTCAAACTTTGCAAGTTTGTGCCTCTCTCCGCCTCCAGCTACGTCCGCTTACCAGAAGCGATTGTGGAAAAAAAGGCCGTCCTGAACATTCAAAACAGTGACGCCAAGTGCTTCGTTTGGTCGGTGCTTGCAGCGTTGCACCCTGTCGACCGGAAAAACCAAACACGCCGAGTTAACCACTACCTACCCTACGAGCCAGAGCTGGAAGATGCGATGGCTGGGATCGACTACCCGGTGGCGCTTTCGGACATTCGCAAGTTCGAGGCCCGTACACACAACCCTCGGTTGGCCATCAATGTTTATGGCCTCACCGACGAAAATGTGGTGTACCCTATCCGGGTGAGCGACGTAGACGACGATGGTGTGCAGGAAATTCATCTTCTGCTCATCAAGAACGAGACCCATCACCATTACACCCTCATCCGTTCCCTCTCTCGGCTTGTTTCGAGCCAGCTGAGCAAAGACAAAACCCACATAGAAGTTTGTCCCAGGTGCTTGTCTATATTTCGTAATCGAGAACGGCAGAATTATCAACGCATCAGAGGTCCCAACATCGCTGCCGAGAAGCTCGCTAACCACAAACTTTATTGTAATGCCAACGAACCGGGAGTGGCAGACTTGCCCAAACCTGGCACCGTGGAGCGTTTCCACATGCACGGTGCCACGGTGAAACACCCTGCTATCATCATCGCGGATTTCGAGGCCTTCCTCAAACCCCTGTCCACTTGCGATCCCAATCCTGAAGTTTCTTCCACCACCCCTTACCAACTCCACGAGGCATCCAGTTTTGCATATGTTGTGGTGCGACGAGATCAACACATCGCCCCCGAGCCCTACGTGTACCGTGGTCCCGACGCAGCCAAACACTTCCTCGAGAAAATGGTTGACGAGGCCATCGAGATAGGGAAGTTTCTGTTGACCCCCAAGTCTATGCTCCCACTGTCCACCGACGATCAACATAGACACGAGGAGGCTACTACCTGTCCTGTGTGCACCTGTGAGTTTAGCATCGACAACCGTAAAGTCCATCACCACGATCACTTTAACGGTAGGTATGTTGGTTCTTGGTGCAACGACTGCAACCGCTTGGCCCGGGACCCGCGCTTCATCCCTGTGTTTTTTCACAATGGCTCGGGGTACGACTTTCACCACCTGATCAAGCATCTTGGATACGACAATGCAAGAATCAATGTCCTGGCACAAAACGAGGAGCGTTATATTAGCGTCAGCAAGTGGGTGCCGATCCCCAACTCAAAAAGCAGGAGCATCGAGCTTCGCTTCCTCGACTCCCTGAGGTTCCTCCCGGCCAGCCTCGATGCCCTTGCAGGGAAGCTGAGCAACGAGCAAATGCTTATTACCTCTGCAAATTTTCCAAACTTGGACGCCGGTCTCTTCAGGCGTAAGGGGGTCTACCCCTACGAATACATCACCGACTCTACCAAGTTTGCGGAAACGTCGCTACCTCCCCAGGCGAAGTTCTACAGTCAGCTACGAGGCTCGAACATCACCGACGAAGAATATCACCACGCCCAGTCCATGTGGCACGAGCTGGGTTGTCGAACTCTGGGAGACTACCACGACGCCTGCCTCAAACTTGATGTGACGCTCCTCGCCGACGTGTTCCAGACGTTCCGGGCGACTGCAATGAACATCTACCACCTGGATCCCGCCTACTTCTATAGTCTCCCCGGACTGGCGTGGTCAGCCATGCTTCTGGTGACGAAAATCAAGCTGGAGCTTCTTTCGGACGTGGACATGATGCTGTTTGTGGAACGTGCCGTGCGGGGTGGCATGGTCCAGGTGTCGCAACGGCACGCGCGCGCCAACAACCATCACATGGCTACTGGCTACGACTCCACCCAACCGTCGAGCTACATCATGCACACGGACGTGAATAACTTGTACGGGCACTCCATGATGCAGCCACTCCCTTTTAGAGGGTTCGAGTGGGCTGATCCCTCCAACTTCGACGTTGAAGGTTTCGACGATTCGGAATGTGGATTTTTCGCCGAGGTGGACCTTGAGTTCTCCGAGAAGCTGCAGGATTTGTTCTGCGATCTTCCCCCTGCACCCGAGTTCAAGTGTCCACCCGATTCCAACCAGAAGAAGCTCGTCATGGATTTCGAACCCAAGAAGAATTACGTCCTACACTACCAGAATCTCCGGTGGTTGATGCAGCAAGGGGTCACGGTCCACGCAGTTCACCGCATCCTCAAGTTCGAGCATTCTCCATGGTTGTGTCCATATATTAAAGTCAACACTGAACACCGTACCGAAGCCACGTCCGAGCTTGATAAGGATTTCTTCAAGCTCATGAATAATGCAGTGTTTGGCAAGACCATGGAGAATGTACGGAATCGCGTGGACATAAAATTGGTGACGAAGAAAGAGCGATGTCGTCAGCTTGTCGCGAGTCCATTGTTCAAGTCTCGAACAATCTATAACGAGCAGCTGGCTCTGATTCACATGAGGCAAGGTGTGGTGAGGCTCACCAAGCCCATCTACGTTGGAGCCACAGTTCTGGATCTGAGCAAGCTCCACATGTTCGAGACGTACTACGGCATATTACGCCCACACTACGGCCACAACATCTCGCTTCTCTACACGGACACGGACAGCTTGGTGTACCACGTTCGCACAGCCGACGCATACGGGGATATAGCCACAGTTCCATCTTTGGTTAACCTCTTTGACACCTCGGGCTATCCCCAGCCGAACCAGTACGATATCCTGGCCAGCAACAAGAAGGTGCCTGGCAAACTCAAAGATGAGAAGGACGGAGACGTGATTCTCGAGTTTGCAGGTCTTCGCGCCAAGGCCTATACCATCAAAGCCGAGGGCGGCGTTACCAAGAAGGCCAAGGGTGTCGGCAGACAGGTGGTTCGGGAGCATCTCACATTCGAGGACTTCGTGGATTGCCTCAAGACCAGGTCGTCGGTTCTAAGAGCAGAACAGCGCATCCAGAGCGTCGACCATGTGTTGACCACCAACAAAGTGAGGAAGATTGCCCTGGATCCCAACGACGACAAGAGGTGCGTTCTCCAATGTGGAATCCACACACTGCCGTGGGGGCACTATCGCTTAGCAGAAAGCAAAACCTGCAACATATGCCCATCTTCAACAGAAGATTCATAAAACAAAAACAAAAAAAAACAAAAAAAATCATTTTGTTAGTTATTACAAAAAAAAAACTGACTGTTATTACAAAAAAACTTTGACCGTATTTTAAATAACCAGCATACCTATGAATCTCTTTGGTTTCCGAAAACAAACCAACATGGAGACTGTACACCGCACGACGACAGATCATGAATTTCTACCTTCCATGTTAACTAAACTCAATGGTCTACTGATTGTTCACCTTAACAGCATTTGGACGAAATTGGATGACGATGTGGGCAAGATGTTTTACGTCTTCAACAACAATTTACATTTTTACAAAATTCCGATCGATGGAAAACTTCAAATCACCGTGAATCCGGAAAACGTAGGCGAAATCAAAATATCTACCGGCAAGAACATTTTTCGAATCAAGCATGACAAGATGCTTTCTAACATTACGTACGATGTTTCTGCAGGAGATTGTTTATACGTGGAACTCCTAGGAGATTACGACAAACTCATTCCTCTCTTCGTAGAATTACGAATCGTCTATCCTATTATAAATAACCGTTAACCAAAATGCCTAACGACATTTTCGGCAACACTAAGCGTGTAGACCACGCAGAAGAGATTCTCATGTTGGACGTCAGAATTAAAAAGTTGAGGAGCGATTTGTTCGCTTTGCAGGAGACCTTAAACAAAAGTTTAGAGTCGGAGATCGCTACGCTCCAAACGCAATGTCTCGACCCCATTCTGAAAATCGATTCCGAACTGAAAACGCTCATAAAAAATTATGTCGACGTACCTTCTTACGACAACGTTCAAAATATACAGTTGAGCGTGGATAAGCTTCAAAATGATTTGGCCAAATTGCAGCAATTTCAATCGAAAAATGAAGATTTGGAAAAATTGAAACTCGAAATCGAAGAACGAACTTCGGCAATCGAAAAGAATTTCTCTGAACTTCAAACCGTCGTGAAAGATATTGATGTAGAACACTTGCATGTTGTTGTTTCCAAATTACAAGAAGAATTCGCCGGCACGTTGGAAGAAATTAAATCCAAGTTACAGACTTTGGAAGATACCATGACGAACCTACCATCGTCAGACGAACTGCAGGTCATCGGCAAAAGCGTCGCGAACATAAAAATTCAATTGGAGGCCTATCAAGATTTCGAACACATTCAAACCACCATCGCTACGCTTCAGGCGTCTCTGGAGTTGATCAACGAAGAAATTAAAAATATTCACGCTGAAGCCAGTGCGTTGACGAGCATACAAGACACGTTGAGCACGGTTCAGCAGAAGATCGAATATTTAGAAAATTTGAACGTCGAATCGAACCTTGCTCATTTTCATCACGTACTGGACAACATACAGGGTGACTTGGAATCGTTACGGACGAGCGTACCTTCGAGCGAAGATTTGGAAAAATTGAAAACGGCGGTGACGGCACTATCCGATTCGAGCGACATCAAAAGTTCATTAAGCGATCTCGAGAGTAGGGTGGCCAATCTCCCCACCTCAAAAGAATTACACGCTTTGAAAAGGAGCATATCACGTATGCTGAAACGACTGGAAACAGAAACGGCAAACGTGGAACAGATTCGAGACGAAATCAGTTCGCTGGTGTCGACGCTGCCCACTTCGCAGAGCGTCGCCGACCTTCACACGCAGTTTACCGAGATGCGAAGCATCGTGAACGATCTTACCGAGAAGAGCTCGAAATTGAATCAAGTCGAGAACCTTCAGAGTATTGTCGTTAACATCAGAGATCAAGTTGGAGTGCTGGAATCCACGCAGGAATCGACGCTGGCCTCTTTCGGTGCCAAATTACAAGAACTCAACGAAAACTTCAAGCAGTTGAACGTGGAAGTGAAAATCAAGCCGTCATTTTCTACAGTAACGGATACCATCGTCGAACATTTGTTGCCCGTACAAAATACACTGGGACAGCTTCACAGCAACCTCGTTAGCGTCGATACTAAATTCGCTAAACTGCATTCTCTGCAAGCCATCGAAATCAACAGCGTACCCAATCAACAGAGAATCTCCACGTTCGTCGAAGGTAACAAACTGTACATGTTACATCCTTATCATCCGTACTACAAGTTTCTCCTCGATGGCACGATTCAGATAAATGAATTTTCGTACTGGTCTCACGGCAGAAAAGCTAGCGTTCCCACCATGACCTTGATATCGAATCGTGGTGTCCAGAAAGCAGGAAACATTCCTCTGGCACGTTGGAACGAAACGCGCAACATATATGAAATACACGAAGACGAAGATCTCACTGTTTTTGACGTGAGTGCCGGCGATAAGCTGATCATTCAAAACACGAGCGAAGTGCCACCCTCTTTGAATCCCATCACGCTGGTGCTTTTCTTCAAACGCAATCTCTAAAAAATGTCTAGGCAAGCCATCGTCGAAGAATTGCATAAACCTGCACGCCGCAACTACAAACGTTTAGCTGTGGTAACCAAGGGAATCGATGACCTCTGGCAAAGTGACCTCGTGGAGATGAGTAGCGGCAATCTAAAAAATGTACATAAATTGAACAAAGGCAACAAGTATCTCCTCACCGTCATAGACACGTTTTCGAAATTCGCATGGGCTCTACCTTTGAAAGCCAAAACGGGGACATGCGTCACGGAAGCATTCAAGGCAATTTTTTGCGAAAGCAACAGACGACCTCGGTTTTTGCAAACAGACAAGGGGAAGGAATTTTACAATGCCGTATTCCAAAAGTTTATTCGGAAACACGACATTCGACATTATTCAACCTTCAGTCACATCAAAGCCAGCATCGTGGAAAGATTCAATCGAACCTTGAAAACACACATGTGGAAACGATTCACGCTTCGAGGAAATTACAAATGGGTCGACATACTGCCGGAACTCGTCGACACCTATAATGATACGGTACACAGAACGATAGGCATGAAGCCAGCTGACGTTACGAAATCTGACGAGCAGCGTTTAATTTCTACAGTTTACTGTCCAAAGTACACTCCCACGACTACCAAGAAATCAAAATTCAAAATTGGAGACCAGGTGAGGATCAGCAAATTCAAACGCACCTTCGAGAAGGGGTTCACAAAAAATTGGAGCACGGAACTTTTTACGGTGGTTCGAGTTTTACCCGGAAACCGACACACGTATATAATAAAAGATAGTAGCGGCGAGATTTTGAAAGGAAGATTTTACGAAGAGGAACTCTCTAAAACAAAACATCCCGACACGTACCTCATCGAGAAAGTATTGCTTAGGAAAGGCAACAAACTGTTTGTCAAATGGCTGGGACTTCCAGAAAAGAGTTGGATCGACGCGAACGAAGTGATCTTGTGAGTACGTGGAACGTGGTGAAACGTCTACCGGATTCGGAAAGTCAAACAAAAAAAAAAAAGAACGGCAAGTTGCTTCCCGACAGCATCCGCTGTCTGATCGTAGGTCCTTCGGGGTGTGGGAAAACAACACTGCTCGTGGACAATTTTCTCCTCGCACCGAATTGGTTAGATTGGAAGAACAGGCACCTCTACGTATTTTCGAAAAGTTTGGAGCAATCCAAATACCAGCAACTGATAAAACTGTACGATGGTCTGGACATTGCAACGTTCGCTTCGGAAATAAAACCACTCGACGATTGTCGTGAAAATTCAGTCGTTGTGTTCGACGATGTCATCCTGGAAAATCAAAATGAAATTCGCAACTTTTTCACGCAAGGTCGTCACAAAGGAATAGATTGCTTCTTCCTAGCTCAAACGTTTTCCAAAATTCCAAAACAGTTAGTACGCGACAACGCTAATTTCATATGTTTGTTTCGTCAAGATCACACCAACCTCAAGCACGCGTACGATGACTACGTAGGCGGAGACATGAACTACAATCAATTTTCGGAACGCTGCTGCTCCCACTGTTGGAACAGTGACGATTTCGGATTCGCGACGATCGACATGACGAGAAAACCCAACGACGGAAAATACAGAAACAAAATCAACGACTTTCTAAACGTTGCAACGTTGTGAGAAACGACGTGTATAAATAACGTCATGACGAAACGAAAAATCGAAGACGAAAATCTCAAGCTTCGCGATTACCTCGCGAAACGCTTCAAAGGTTGGAAATCCGAGAATCGCGGATTCTACGAAGAGAAGAAACGTCAAGATCAACCTGTGATCGACGCCATCAGCGATCTAGGTAAAGAAATTAAAGGCGTCACGGAACAAAATAAAAATTTGATCAACGAACTCGTACCACTTGCAGCTAAAAGTTACACCGTACCCACGCCCATTTCGAGCATTCCTTCGACGCCGTTCGAACTGAAGGACGTACCGCCACGACGTCGAGCCATAGGTAGCACGCCATCGTCTTTGGATAAGATCGAGTTGGGACCTTTGGCACGAGACTACCTGAGCACGGGGAAATTCGACAAGGATGAAGTGTTCGGATTGTATCCGAGCATGGAGAGCAACGAAGGCGGCGGTGTGGTTTGGAAGATTGGAAAATCGAAGGTGAGCTTCGAAGGCAACGACATTAAAGTTAATTTAGGCGAGAAGGATAGTTGGAACAGGTATCCGGGTACGGTGGGACTGTGGGAACTCGTTGCCAAAAAGCAGCCGAAAGATTACACCGACGAAGATTACCAGAGTTACAAGGAAATTTTGATCATGCATTTACCCGGCTACCAGTTCTGCGGACCGGGTACCAAACTCGAGAAAAGATTGGAGAGAGGAGACAAGGGTGTGAATCTGTTGGACGCCGCATGCAAAGATCACGACATCGCCTACAACACCACTCGCACCGATCTGGATGCACGTCACGAAGCAGACAGAAAGTTAGAGCACGCAGCTTTCGAAAGATTCGTTAGCAGAGACGCTTCGCTGGGAGAAAGAGTTGCAGCACTGGGCACCACCATCGCTATGAACACGAAACAAAAATTTGGATGGGGTGTGTAGAAATAAAAAAATTTCTCGAACCGTGAAAAAAATTTCTTCGGTATATAAATAACACTACGTAAAAAAAAAAAAAAAAAACTCCAGTTGTGTTTGCCATCTTATAAAAATGAGTGAACAATCACTAGACGCCCAAGCATTAAAACAAATGCTAAATTCATCAGTCGAATATGTAAAAATTCAGGAATTGGAAGTGGACAAACCTTACACGATAACGTCCGGTTCAATTGTTTCTACCCAGTATGGTCCCAAGGCGCGTCTGTTGCTCAACGCACAATACAGTCTATTTTTACCAGATCGATACGCTAACATGTTATCCGACGAGAAGCTAGCTATTTTAATCGAGAACAAAACTCAAATCGTGTACAAGGGTACAAAGGAACTTCTTGGTAAGAAAACAAAGGATGTAATAGAATTTGTGTAACGGTTCTGCGCGGAGTATATGCTTGAAAAAAAATTACACGGAACAAAAAAAAATCTCAGAACATTTATATATAAATAACATACCGAAAAAAATTACACAAAACAAAAAAAATCTCAAAACATATATATAAATAACATACCGTGAAAATAACATATAGAGCATCAACATGAAGCCCAAAGGTGTCGTGTACCAGATACCATACTCCAATCTGAAAAATCTAGGTGCCCTCGATGGGTTACTCACCAAGAAACAACGCGAGAAGAAACGTTCTTGCTTGACGAAAGGACACGGAATGAAATTACTCCTCAGCACACCTCAATTGAGACGCTTGCAGCGTTCGCGGAAACAGCAAAAAATCGGAGGTTTCATATTCAGCATCCCAGCCATCCTGGCAGCATTGGGGGCCGTTGGAAGTTTGGCCGGCGGTAGCGCCGCCATCGCGAAAACCGTCATCGACTCGAAGAAGAACAAGGCAGAATTGGAAGAACAGAAACGTCACAACCTGGCTATGGAGAAGAAGGGGAAAGGTATAACCAAAAAACAAAAAAGCAACCTCGATGCTTTGAAGAAATATAAAAAAAAGAAGAAGCCCTGTCCAACTTCGATATTGAATCTCTGATCGAACTGTTGGGAATAAAGAACTTCAGGGGTGTTTTCATGTCCGATTCTCTACCCTCTGCTGTGAAGAAAAAGGAGTATGGCGTGGTCAACCTGGACAGTTACAAAAATCCTGGTACACATTGGATATGCTACCTCAAAATTGACGATAACAATGCATTTGTTTTCGATTCGTTCGGTGGCACACCACCTGCCAGGTTGGTGAAGTATCTCAGTGTTGCCAACCTCTACTACAATGACAAACGCATCCAGGGTTTCAACGATGTTAACTGCGGCCACCTTTGCCTTTCCGTTCTCGCATACATGTCTAAAATAAATAACCCGTCGGTGGAACATTTTCAGAAAGCATTGTGGAATCTTAAACACGATGGGCGTGTTCCATCTCACGAGCGAATCTTCAATCTTGAAACTCACGCTGCACGACGACATCGTCTATCCTAAATCCGTAGCTCTGCGTGCATTCTACAGCATGTACCTCATACCTAACGTCACGCAGCACAACAACAAAATTAGCGTCGGAAGCGAACACATCGTCGTCACGCCAGGCCAATACAATCTTTCCACTTTGCAAGCTCAGTTACCCAAAGGCACGTACTTTTCTCAAAATTCGGTCACGCACAGAGTGGAAATCGTGTCGGCGACGGAGACCGTGGACCTGGGTACCATGGGTGAACTTTTAGGTTTCGAGAACAACACAAAACTCGAAGCTGGCATCAAGCACACGGCAGCAAACATTCCTAAATTTCTGGCCATAGAGACTCTGAACGTTCACTGTAACGTGGCAGAAGGAATGATCACTAAATCTTCGGACGGGGAGTTGCTGGGAAGTCACAAGCAGACGGGAATCATAGCTACGTTCAAACCCAGTTCCGAATTCATGGAACCGATCATCTACACACCCTCTTCGCCGATCTATTTTCCAGTATGCCGCAACCGCATAGACGACATAGAGTTGGTGGTGACGAACGAGAAAGGAGAGGTGGTGGATTTCGCAGGTGCAACAACCACTGCCATCGTGGAGATCAACGTATAATAAATAACACGCATAGTGAAAATGGAGCAAATCGAAAGTTACGAATTGCAATCTTTTCCTCCCAACCGTCGCACGTTCGCCAATCTCAACGAAGCGAACAGGGAGATCGAATACGACGTGGACGTAGGCGATGGGTTCGTTCATCCTCACAGAGCGGACCTCTACCTTCAATTCGACGTGGTGAAGAAGGAAAGCGGAGACGCGTTTCCCGCAGCAGCAAATTTGATACTCGTGGACAACTTCGTGCCTCACCTGTTCTCGCAGGTGGAGGTGAGGAAACACAACACCGTCATCGACAGAATAGACTATCCAGGCATCACGTCGACGGCAGTGGGAACTTTGAAATTATCCAAAACGGACGCGGCATACTACCAGGCAGGAGGATTCGAAGCGGTTACCAAAATATCGACTAGAAGTCACACGGTGCTTTTTCCCATGCGTCTGCTGCCGGGATTCTTCTCGGACTACAAGGAGATCATGTGGAAGGGAGGATTGCGCGTCACGTTTCGAAGAGCGGCCAACGACAACGACGCACTGATGCGATACACCAACTTGAACGCCGACGGCACGCCGATAGCCAACACTTTACCCGAAGCAGCCAAGTGCGTCATACGGAGCATGGAATTGAGAATGCCGATCGTGGAATACGAAACAAACTACGCCCTCAAGTACAAAACGGAGATCTTGAAGAATCCGCAGGTACCGATTCACTTTCACGGTTACCAGTGCGTGCAGAAGATGGCGTCGGGAAGTCACATGGAATTCGACGTGACGACACAGTTCAACAACATACAGTTCGACATGCCAGATTTCGTCGTAGTGCTCTTTCAAACCGGGCGCGATAACAACCAGGAAAAAAATTCCAGCAAGTTCGACGACTGCAAAATCAAGAACGTTTATCTGAAGAATGGACGCAACGAAGTCTTCCCGCGCGAGAATTACAACCTCGACATGACAAAAGACGATTACCTCAAACTTTACGAAGCTTACACCTCTTTCAAACGCGTGACCGAGGGAAGCATGGACATGTACTACACGCCCAGCGAATTCAAAACCCGCAGACCCATGTTCGTCATCAACACATCTAAGAGAAAGCAGGTGGTGGTCAACGATCGAACCAACATCAAGGTCGTCTGCGAGTTCCACGAAGCCTTGCCCGAGGACACCGTATGCAGCGTCATCCTGATCGCAGAGAAGTCCTTCGTCCACGACGTGAAGAACGAGAGGGTCACAGAGCAGTTTTAACAAGTTTTTAACATTTTTTCTTGCACAAATAAGAAATTTTTTGTACTAGCACAATCAGTTTCAATGGCACATTAGTTCAAGATCAGTTACAATATCAATTTCATCAGTTATCAGTTACAATATCTTTTTTCTCATCAGTTTTTGCACTATAGCACGAGACAATCAGAAATTTTTGCACAAAAATTTTGTTGCTGTTGTTTTTACACGAGAAAATTAACAATAAAATTCTTTTTTTATTGTTTCAGATGCTGTCGAACATCAAAAACACATACACACACACTAAAAAAATAAGCATGCAACTTTATTTGTAACACACACACATACATTCTCCATCTTCATCAAAAAAATATTATAATAAACATAATTATTTTTATCGATCACACAATAAAACTCTATATCCAAAATATTACAACATCAAATAACACTAGAGTCGTTAGTACACGTTGCATGCATTACGGAGGTCCTCTGTAGGGTTTCATGGAAGTTTGGGGAAAAAAAAAAACACGTGAAACTCTACAGAGGTGCGGTTATCTACAGCCGCAGCCGTTAGAACCTTTTTGGGTTGGGCACCACGCACCCTGGCGGGGTTAGGGGCCAGGCATCCTAAAAAACAACAATTATTTATTTGTTTGTTTGCCTCACAATACGAAAAATAATAAGAAGCACCAGCGCGCACGTGTGTATAGCACATCGTGTTTCCCCCAAGAGAGGTTTACAAAAGTCGCAATAGGTCTCTCTTTCTTTATCTTACAGCAATGTTGGTATCTCTATTTTTTTTTAGTTGCAGATGGGTTGCCAACACACTCTAGTTAATAATGCTACATATTATACACACACGCACACACATACTATATTACCATCCATCCATCTCTCTCTCTTTTACGGCAGTATATATTTGTTGCCGGCACTCCTTGCTAAATTGGCTAAACCCTTGCCAAGTAAAAAAAGCTGTAGGTAGGTGTTGGCAGCATTGTCGGTTGTTTAACTCTTCCCTCTCTCTTTTTTTTTGTAAAAAGCTATGGCAAAAATACCAGTAGGTTGGCAAATTGTTTTATGCACTGTAAGGCCTCAAGCAAAGTTGCCAGCTCCTTGCTTTAGGTTAGGTTAGACCAAAATAAAAACCTTGGTAACTTTTCGAGTAAAATGTTGGCAATACTGCAAGACAAACCTCAAGCAGTATTGCCAGCTCCTTGCTTTAGGTTAGGTTAGACCAAGATAAAAACCTTGGTGATTTTATCGAGTAAGATGTTGCCAACGCTGCAAGACAAACCTCAAGCAGTATTGCCAGCTCCTTGCTTGAGGTTAGATTAGACCCAAAAAAAACCTTGGTTATTTTTTCGAGTAAGATGTTGCCAACACTGCGAGCCTCACCAAGCCCCATTTTCGGTTGGCAACACTGCGAGAAAAGCCTCAAGCAGTGTTGCCAGCTTCTTGCTTGAGGTTAGGTTATACCCAAAAACAAAAACCTTGGTGATTTTTTCGAGTAAGAGGTTGCCAACACTGCGAGCCCCACGGAGCCCCATTTTCGGTTTCTGAACCCGGGACACTACTCTACTGTCTGTACATTTTCAGTTACCGACAGTTTTCTTTCCTCATTGGAAATTGTGTTATTTATTGCTCTACTCTTATGTCATAAGTGAATAAGATTATGGAATACAGAATGACTTTTTCAACGGTTGGTAATTTTCTTTCTTATGTTAACTTCATTGCTTCTGGCAACTCTTCATTGTTCACCGTTCTCCGGCCGGAGAGAGGGCCAGTTTCGCCTAGGGTGTGGGTTTCGGACGACAAACCCTCCGTCCTACCAGGCGCAGATCCCGCGCGTGTTATTCCCACAGTAGCCTCGCCTCTTACCCCTCGCGGCCGCGCCTGACAGGGGCGGCCGCTCATAAGGACGATACGGACGCCGCACTGCCGTGTGTAACACAAGTGAACAAACATTACATTAACATTTATATATTAGCTTTTACAATGTCTGAATTGTAAATATTCCATTGGTTATAGATCGTTGGTTAGTAGGTTCTGTTTTCATTCTTCCGTGACAATTGCGAAGTTTGCACGTTACCGTGCGGGGGAATACGGAACTTGGAGAGAAATGTGGCGGGGCGCCGTCCTCCCACTTTACGAGACGTAGAGCATTCCCAGGCTCTAACTCTGGTCAGGCATGGGTGTATCGTGCTTGTCCCATCACCATTTCTTCAGTTCTTCATTCATCCTCATCTCCGCGATTAACGAAAAGCAACGAAAAATATGCAACCTAGAAATGTAATTAGAAAACGTTCTATCGACATTGTACAAGTTGAGTACACTGCCCCATGGGAAGATTTCCGCTTCTGTGAGTAATGATGGATTGATTTGCTTTATTTTACTTCACATTTTGTGCCAATTTTGGCTAATTTGCGAAGATGAGGATGAGTGATGATGTAATGAAATTGATAAATGGAAACTCACAAACATCCATGCTCAGGCCGGGATTCGAACCCAGGACCCCTGGCGTTGTAGCGCGATGTGCTAACCACTCCACCATCTTCCTTCAGTAATTATACAAATGATAACAGAAAGCGCTTTAGAATTTGAAAAGCTAATATATCTAAATCGTGTAGATCATTGTTAATAATTTGCTACATACCTCGTTATCTTCCATAAATGAGGGGGGGGGGGGCTTAGCTTATTCTTCATTATAGACATGTGTTAGCGCAATCCCCCTCCCCCTGAAGTTTTATCTTGCAAATTCTATCACACGCACCACACTATGACGACTGTCTCTGTAATCTGAGACAGGAATGAACATTGTTTCCAAAGAGCTCCGGAAAGAGTGATTTCTATCCCGGGGGACATCTTGAGTTGGTGTTTTAAGTCCACAGTAAGGCTAATCGGGACTGGACCTACGGTTTAAAGTGGGATCCGAACCACTGTGCCATGTGCCTCCACCGGGTATCGAATCCGGGACCCCGAGGGATATCTGTTACCGCTTACCAGTCAATCGGCCCGAATTTTGACCTGGCACGGAGGGAAAGTGCATTTTCAAAAGACCTCCGAGTTTCTAGTATGTGATCCGAGTTCCCTTAACTGGACGGACTATAAAATCATTAGCGAGCGGCTCCTCCGTTGCATCTGTTTTCGACAGGAAGAAAAGTAGGAAAAAGAGTATTAGAAAGACAAGTCTTGCTTATGCTTTGGCGTTCATGCCGCGGAAAATTTGGGAGCAGTGTTTCAAACTGTAAGCAAAATTTCCTGAAGAACAATTTTGCAATATTTGCCATCAAATTTAGGGGTGTGCGGGACAGAATTTTTTGGGTCGGGACGGGATCGAAAAGGGAAATTTTTTAAATCCCGACATTCGGGATGGGAAAAAATCGCAATATCCCGACAAAGTCGGGAAATTTCCCGAATCTCTGGAAATCTCGAATTCTACATGTCATTTTCACCTTAAGTGATTGTTTTTGCATTTCTGGAATAAAAACTAACTATTTCCGATGATTTTCAGACACTTACACACCCTCGTTCGCCAGGTTTTTCACACCTTTTGTTATGTGTGTTGCCTAAATTCAGGGGGCAAAGTTGTTTTTCTTGAAAGCGTGTCCGGTCGACGAGTTGTGACGTCATAAAATGGGCTGGGTTTATTTTGTGTGGAAGATGTTGATTGGTGTGACGTCAGAAAATGGACGGGTTTTAGTTTCTGTGGAGGATTTTGATTGGTTGTTAGGAAGGAGGAAATGTGTGTAGTGGGTTTTATGGTGACGGTTGATTTTCTGGAGGTGACGGTTGGTTTTCAAGGAATTGTGCGTTTCCGGTAATGGGTTTGAGGAGCTAGCGTTGGTGTGAGAGTAGAGTGGTCGGTAGAGAAATTCCTTTAAGTGAAAACAGATGGGAAACCGGTTGAACGTGTTGACCTTGAGTGGATAAAAGGAGATTAATTCCGGGAAAGGGTGTGAGAGTGGTCGGTAGAGGAATTCCTTTAAGTGAAAACAGATGGGCATCTGGTTGAACATGTTGACCTTGACGGGATAAAAAGAGAAGACGCGAGAAAGAATTTATCTGTGTGTTGGAGGAACAGCAAAAGGAAAAAAAGGCGTCGGAGAAGCCGGGTGTAAAGAAATGGAATAGAATAAAAAAAAGTGTATTTCTCTTGGAGAGACGACGGTACACAGTGTACCGGGAAAGGAAGAAGATAAGAGAGGTAGGTGGGTGTTGTGGTGCGACAGAATTCGTAGAAGAGAATCGTTGAACGTGTTGACCGTGAGTAGTTAAAAAGAGAAGACGTGAGAAAGATGTTCCCTGTGTAGGATGTGATGGAGGAAGAACAAAAGGAAAAAAAGGTGTCGGAGAAGCCGGGTGTAAAGAAATGGAATAGAATAAAAAAAAGTGTATTTCTCGGAAGAGACGGCGGTATACAGTGTACCTGGAAAGGAAGAAGATAGGAGAGGAACATGGGCGTTGGATGTTCTGCGCGAAAAAATGCGCATAGAATATGGTGGTAACGCCAGTTAGGAGAAAGATATATAAAAGAAGAACATACCGTGTACGTAGCATAACGTCTACAGCTTTGACAGCAAAAGTACCTGTTAGGTTTTGCAGATACATAACGCCTATAGCTTTGTCAGGAGAATTCGCTGTTAGGTTTTGCAGATTCGTCAGTTAAGTTTCATCGGTTTGATCCAGGCAGGTATCTAAGTTGCAGTATTCGAAGGTGAGTAGATAATGGGTATTGTGTCCTTGGTGGTGAAATTTGTCGGCGGTATGGTTGGTAGGAAATCACCCGATTCCTCGCCAGAGGCTGTAACAGCACAAGGTCCCCGACCACTGCCGACTCCTACACGGTCACCACGATCGTCAATATTGTCAGGATTGCCAACGGAAGAAGGGGGAAAAGAAAAACCGTACGTGAGTGTTCCTAAATATCTTACGGAACGCCAATTTTGCGGATTGTGGGAAGAGAAAAATGCTGCACAGCATAATTATGAAAAGGTGAAACGTGGCAGGAGAAACAATATCGACGGTAGTGGTGAAGCGTCGAGGAAAAGAAAACGTGGTGTTCACAAGAACATAAAGTGTAATCCTCTGTATGGCCATACAGAGCGTTCTCCCGGCAACACAATGTGTCTCGCAGATCCTGTGACGGTTTCTGGTTCCAAAAAAATAAAAGGTAGTAAAACAAAAATATTGGCGAGCAATAATACAAAATTGTTAATTTTTGATAGCCCTGTAAGATACAGGGAATTTCTTTTGGTAACATTTTACAATGGAGATTTTCTAGCAGAAACCTTCATGGAAATCGAAAGTATTGGTTTCCCTATCAGTATGCAGTTTATTAAGAACCGCAGAAGAGGTTTATGTGAGACACATTACCAGCTCGACAGAGTGACTGTATACGGTCACTTACCGTACCGTGTGTGGACCGACCGTGTAGGTGGTGAGGTATGTAGCAGCTCACGGGTATAATGCAGGACCATTTATTGTAGTCTCAGGAATTTCCTCAACAGAATGCATATGTATCGACTCAGAATCCGAATTGAATTCCGAGTGTGTGGATATAACGGATCTGCATGTTCCTCCTCGTTGTGTAGCCAAAAAACATATTATGATGGCTGATGAAAAAATAAACACTGATCGTACCGATGTCGAATTGGCTCGGTACGAAAATATAGATCAATTGCTGGATGAGGAAATTCCACGGCTGTACCGGGTAGGACGTCATAAAAAAAATATATGATTGTGGAAAATTGCGATGTTGCAACATTGATGCGAATATTCCGGAAATACGTATTATCAGGAATCCGTGTCAACATTGGGAAAAATATTACAATGGTTTCCGAGCAGTATGAATCTGGAAGAGCCGGTAAACGAGCATTAGGAATAAAAGGTTCTGTATTAGATTTGGAAGAATTGAATGATTATTGTGACAATCCATTACGTCGTAAGGATATAAGACAGAGGTATGTTTTTGTTTCCAGCATCTCCAAACTTGATGACCAGTTTGCGAGGAAACGGATACATCAGAAGCCGAGAACGGGTCAACTTGAAAGGTGAGAAAATGAAATATCACCTGTGTTGCCATATATTTCTATTCATGTTCGGCTGATGACGATCCTGGTGATACAGGTACGTCGGGTAGTTCTGCTCCCTCCTCCCCTACCTCCTCTGCATCTAGGTCTATTACAGGAGGAGATGGAGGAGGATCTCTGTTTCGCGTTCTGGAGGACATCGGGGGTCACAAAGAGCCGCAGGCGATCAAACCTCTCCTCATTTCTACGGCGTATTCTGAAAAAATGATAGCAGTTAAAATTATAGTATATGATATTTTCAAATAATTCTGAAAATAATGATATAAGGAATCAGTAAAATGGCAGGTTACGGTTTTAAAATTCTATGTTACATAAGTATATAATTCGGAAAAGAATGATGATTACCTTTCCCGCTGCTCCTCAACGTCTGCCAGGAACCTCCGTCGGATCTGGTTATTCCGCGCGAGAAATTCGTCCGCTTGAGCATAACCTCGACGGAGAAATTCGGTTAGTTCGTCGCCGAATCCAATGAAGTAATTTCGTTCCTCCTGGTCCAGCACCCCCTGTTCCTCCAGGAATTCGTTTACGATTGCCATAAATTATCCAGAGATTGTCTCATCTTGAACACAGACCTGGTGTTCAAGGTAGGCAGTGATAGAGCTACCCCGTTTTGTACCAGCTGTTGCTGAAAATAAATATATGTATGAATATATAATTATAAACAATATTGTGAAATAAAACTAATATATTCTCTATTTTCAGATGGCTACACTTCCACTAGGGTTCAGTTTATTGTATGGTGACGTAAGAGAGGAGACGGAGAGTGTAGGAGAGAGAAGAAATTTATGGAGCAAGGTCCACAGCCGGCAAGTAGAAAAGCACGTCGCTAGCAACGTCACATTCTGCGTAGAAAACGGGTTGAAGAAACGTGTAATTTGAAGAAACGTGTAAATATTTTAAAGTGCAGGTGGACACATTGGTCAAGATATTCAGCTTTATTATTGAGAAGAAAAGAAATGCGGCAGTGTTTAGTAATTTCGTAGAAAACATACAGAGAGCGCATACCTTTGCATTTATCTTTAAGAATCTGCTTTTTGAGTTCATGGAACTATTTAAAGGTGTGAGGAATGAGAGAGCAGAAAATAAGAAAACAGGAGGAACGGGGAAAGAGATGGAGGAACGGTTGGTGCAAATGTTAAAAAAAAAGAAAACTAAACGAATAAACTAACAATCACTAATACATTACCACCTGTTCAGTTTTCTGTGCGAGGTAGTTACGGACATTTCCGGCTTGTAACACTCGTATAAACTTTGAATGCAATCGTTACAAGTCGAAAATGTCCGTGACTGTACATATTGCGGTTTGTATGATTATGGTGCATAACCGAAACAAGTATTGTAAATATATGAGAACCTTTTTGGAAAAATAGTTAATAGATGTGTTCAGAAATTAAAATATACTTGATTGATTTGGTGTTTAAGTCCACTTTATACACAGTAAGGCTAATAAGACCTGGACCTTCAGTTTAATGTGGGATCTGGGTATCGAACCCGAGACACCTTGATTACAAGGAAAATGTACTTGTTCGAAACACTGATTTTGTGTTAGATTGTGGTGGTGAAGTTCCGATTATAAGGGGGGAATAAAAGTTTTTTGTGTACTTTGACTATGCTTTATGAGTTCATTTCTCTTTTACTTTATACTATATTATTGATGGTTCGATTGGTTTTGCTTAGTTGAAAAGAGACTTCTTTAAAACTAGCCAAAAACAACTCTTAGTCAGAAAGAGAAAAGAAAGAGAGAGAGCCACGCTGTACGCGGCCACACGCAGACCCTATTCCACGTGTGGTGTTCCGTATAATAACAGGTATCCCTTGAGAGACCTGTTAAGCAACAGACGAACTTTAGCCTAAATTTCAAAAACGGTAGCTAGAGGAGGCTTTGGAAGTGTTACGATTCCCTGCAATGATAACAGGCCAGGCACCTTTGAACGACACATTTATTCACAAAGAACGCCGCTTGTGGCATAGCCACCACGAAACATGAACATTTCACTGTACATAAAACACACAAAAGAGATATACAAAGGATTCTGTACTTACATGCCAGCCTGTTGGACATTATGTCTTTCATACCAGAGGCCACACACACTATTTCACACTCAATAGCCACATCCCGACACCTGGCCATTTTGGGGGTATACACCACTAAAAAATAGGAAATTCATACTTCCTTGACGTGATAAAGGCAGTTGGGGAGTGATGGGTGAGCTTTCCTGGCTTTTCTGATAT
Organism: Lepisma saccharinum; assembly: GCF_977018435.1. Lineage (NCBI taxonomy): Eukaryota > Metazoa > Arthropoda > Insecta > Zygentoma > Lepismatidae > Lepisma > Lepisma saccharinum. The sequence continues at coordinate 67,215,023 of NC_139239.1, read as the reverse complement.
GGATGGCTGAAAACAACATGGATATTGACTGTTGCTCCATGGATGCTGCTATAGCGTCAGTTTTGTCGACCATGCGGTCTGGACTTTCACTTTTTATGAGGGACACAACTCGCTACATTGCCGAAATTTGCACTAGGATGTTGTCTTGGACACAATGTCCCACTTGGTCACACACACTTAGGTCCATATTTACTAGATCTTGACCTTAGATTCCTGTTTCCCTTGTGAATCCTTTGTTAACGGCACACGCTGCCACTAACGCACTGAATATTGCCAGCAACTTCACATCTGACCTGCTCTCAGGTGGGTCTGGAATACACAAGTGAGCTTGCATGCCAAGCTCAACACACAATAGGCCATCTGAAAGTCCCCTCTTTGACGTCACAGCCTTGAAGGTTTCTCATTGGCCAGCTGGAGTCATCTGAGACTTTTCCCTTATCTGTGGGAGTTCCAATTTCTCCCACCAGATGGCAGAGTTATCATTTGCTTGAAAGGTTTAAACAAAACTGTTTTTTTTCACCTTTTCTGGCTTAATTATGCCAGATAATTGCAAATGAATTTACTTTTCGTAAATTAGGCATTATTTTACCTATGGATAAGTGTTATCTTTGATTTTCAATAAAAGATAGAGGATTTAATAAATATGTGATTTGGAGTATATGGTTTTTGGTATTCAAGATTGCTACTGTCAGCCTAAAAATTGTTGTTTCTTTATAAATAAAGCACTTCTACCCCTCCCATGAGTGTAACAAATGGTTTGTAAACATTATCCATGATTCTAATTGGGGGGGATAGGTCTTTGGGAAAATAGCTCTCACAAGCTTTTTCTGATGCTACCCTGATGACCCTTGCACTTAGGTTATGGCCTGTGGTTATTTGTGTGTGGGCATGTATGCCCAATTCTGATTGGTCATACATACGATAATGAAATATATTATATACAGAAAAATATGTTATGTTTTCAATATACATAGATATGAGGTACTTACAAAATTTCCGTTCTCCATTAGATGTTCACATTCTGATATATATATATATATACACACACTGAGAATATCTGAGAAAATTACAATGAACTGAAAAAACAATGTCCAAGTGAAGTATATATATTAAACCAAGGGTTCATAAAGAGGGGGCATAAGTAGCGAATAACGAGAGGAAAGTTTTCTGAAAGGACAATTTCACACTTTCTTATAGGGTTAAACCAGCTGCAGTTATTGTTATGATTTTTACAAAGTGTTTTCGAAGCCTACATGTGAGATCAGTTGCAGTTACAGCGTTTCCTTATTAGGAGTCTGCATACCATAGATGCGACGCACAAGAGTTCCTTGTTACATCCTTAATTAGAATCTGTATGCGTGTCTCCACAGTGGTGACACTAGGCCGATTGCATGTGAAGTTTATGCAACAGAGAGACTGCTTGGGGCTGAACCTAAAGTCGATAGTGAATCCAAAAGAGGTTGTTCATATAGAATGCGCTTCTATAGTTTCCACAGTGATGACACAAGTCAGATTTCATGTTTGATGTAAAGTTTAGGCACAGAGAGACTGATCGGGATAGGACTTTATGCACGGGGAAACTAATCGGGATAGAGCTTTATGTACAGGGAGACTGAGTGGGACTGGACCTATATAGTTTCTTTATTTTTTTATCGTAGACTCCAGACTCCTATGAACCATATTTTGGAAAGTTTGGAGTCCCTTGGTAACTTTTTTAATTATTTTTTTTAATATGCAACAACTGCTCCGATGATACCTTGTTCCTGGAGACTGGTGTGCGTGTCGTTTCCTGAAGAGTCTGGTGTTATGTCGTAAATCAGAAAAACGAATCCGTTCTCGAACATTTTCCGGGTGATTTGGTGTCCGTAATTGGCGTGGTGAATGCCGGTACCGGAAAAGAGAGTTGGATAGGCACATGTTATCAATCCGCTGTTTCATCCTGTGGTGACCCGCAAGGGTTCGGAAGATATGAGTTCTCAATTTTTCACAAGATGGAAAGAAGATAGGTTATAACTTCTAAAGTCGAACGGATTTTTCTTACAGTCTCGAAGAAAGCTGGTGGTGGATACCATAGCAAAAATAACAACATTCGGAAAAGGACCTTAAAAAGCATTGTCGATTGAAATCTGCTGCGTTCCGGCAACGTAAGAACGTAAGAATAAGCTTTGATCACGTTTCTCGTGAGCGGATAATGAGCTATAGCGTAAGAGAGTGCTCTGTGTATATCCAAACTGGGGGTAGGAGTAGGAATGATGTGATTCATTTCCAGAGCAGCCTTTAAAATTTTTATTCTATTAGTAGGTTACGTCTGGTCTCCCCAGATGTAAAAATCGTCACGTGATATGGCTAGATCGATACGTACTTCAACACCGTTGATCAGGTATTTAGGCTGGTGGAAGAAATCTATGTGAAGTTCGACTACAGCTGTCACTTCCGTAGGATTTCCTGTTGTCGGGACATACTGAAAAAAAAGTATTTTCTGGTGATGAAACCTTTGTTGGCGGCTGTGATTTTATCTTGGTGTCCAGGTGTGTCTAAATACCACAAGGCATTTGTGAGATGTGTGTTTGCAGTATCGCTGCCGTAGTTGATAGCTGCTTCGAAGATTGCTTTATATGCGTAATTGTTATCGGCAGTTGTTACAGCAACTTGCTTGCTTGATTTGAAGAGCTTTTCCCTTCGGATGAAGCCCAAAATAACACTCGGCTGAACAGGAGACCTCGATTCAGCCATTCTCGCCGCTGTATAGCACTATTATTAATCAATCACATCACAATAAACATAGGGTTAAAATAGTGAGATGTGCAACACTGGTATCACGGATTGCACGCCCTCTGCAACGTATTCAGTCTTGCTCGACTCGCTCTTGATCTTCAGCGATTCTTCAGCGCAATACAAACTCCAGTTGGCGAATCTGCGGATCCTTGTTCGTCTGCACAGTGATTGCAACCGATCAAGTACATACCTGCTAATGCATGTATTATTTTGTCTGTATTTTACAAATTAAATAACTGTTTTCTTGCAAGCAGTTGTGTCGGAATAGAACCCGTCTACGTATGCGAAAACCTCTGCAAAGTTGACTTGACGCTTGGCTTAGGTGACTGTAAGATTTCGACATTCTCCTGAATAGGATTTTTTCCTGAAAAGATCGAACCTTGAGATCATGCAAGCGTTATCCTCCATTATTATCCAAAAATATCTTTTCCTGTAGTCTTCTGGTTGATTTTTCTTTTACGTGTTCTCCTAGATATTGTGGATGTTTTCCTTCGCTTTTTGAATGCGCGTTTTTTACGAATCGCAGATGTTCTAATACGGGTGGATGAGAGTTTTAACATCAAATGAGCAATTTTTCTTGCAGGTTTTGTTCTTATACCGGAACCTACCAGAGAGTCGATTTTCCGTTGTGCTTTACTTTGAAGATTTTGACCCGCTTCACGTACCCGTTGACGAACGATAGTTTTCGGAGTTTGTTGGGTTGTCGCAATATCGGTGATAATGTTAGCGCCTGCTTTTAAAGCTTCTTTTCCGATTGTTTTTGCACCACTCCAGAGTAGAGGTTTCAGCATTCTAAACAGTCCTGCGAAAAGAGAACCCAATCCTCTCCCTTTCTGAATTCTGTTCGAACGGTAGAGGGGTCCAATTCCTCCACGTATTTGGTTATGTAATATTCGGTCTGTGAAGAAATGTGTACGAACACATTTGTACGAACATTTGAAAATGCTATGTGATTTATATGGTGAAAAACTAGTGTGGGGGAAAACAACGAGTACTAAGTTTTATCTACTGATCGTATTTGGCGTTGAAGTCGAAGTGCAATTCGAAAGACTTTCACTTCCAGTCCACGACTTGAAGACCGGAGGATGCTCGCTTCAAGTACGGTCTTGCACCTTTCGGACACGGCCTCAAAACTTATTTTGCAAACTGTCACAGAATCCACAAGTAGTGTAGGTGCACGGGTTCTGCGCCATTAAGTGAGGATCAAAAAAACCTCAAAAACTCACTTTTTCTCCATGTTCTGCGACTTATTTATTGCGCTAACGATGTTTTGCAGCGAAGAAAACAGCACCAAAACATCAAAAACTCACTTCAATTCACTGAAGTGAGCCACAGTGTTGCAAAACCTACGAAAATTTCATCAAAACCCCAAAACCTCAAAACCTTATTTTTTTTTTCATGTTTCGCGCCTTTATTTGTTGCGTTGACACAGCGTGATGAGTAAATAATGTACTCTCTTATTTTTGAAGTACGAATGCACCTTATCGTAATTTTCCAAGTCTCGGTCAAATGTTTATATATCGTGACCTTTGTAAACCTACCTCTCTCTCGGGAATACGATGTGTCGCACACACACATATGCGCGCTTGCCTGTATTGTGACGCAAGCAAACAAACAAAATGTTTTTACACCAAAACCTCAAAAAAACTCACTTTTATTAATTGAGGTTCCCCAAAACCTCAAAACCTCACTTTCTCTCCACGTTTCGCGCCTTCATTTGTTGCGCTGACACAGCGTGATGAGTAAATAATGTACTCTCTTATTCTTGAAGGATAAATGCACCTTATCGTAATTTTTCAAGTCTCGGTCAAATGTTTATATATCGTGACCTTTGTAAACCTACCTCTCTCTCGGGAACGATGTGTCGCACACATGCGTGCTTTTTATTATTTCCGTATTGTGTGACGCAAGCACATCTAGAAAAACTATAATTTTGTTCTCTCTCCTCTCTGCGTGTGCTATCAACGTTGACACAATGACACAAATTTATTAATATGAACGCTACGATCTTCAGTGATATAACCCAACCTATTATTTTTTATTTGTGCACTGATATTGGACTCCGCGTTTGTTTTAATATTTCAGTCGAGAACATGAAGACGATACCTGTGGAAATAGTTCTAGTGTTTGCTACTAGATGTTGCCACCGGCGATGTGGATGCAGTGTTGCCACACTATGAGGGTCTTCCCAAGGGGGGCAAAATTTTTTTTTTTGGACTATTTGGTGTAGGTAGGCAGGTTGTACAAAAGCATTTCGCATTCGAGGATTATGTTGAATGCCTGAAAACTCGCTCACCTGTTCTACGAAAAGAGTATCGAATCCAGAGCGTCAACCATAAATTGACAACCAACATTGTCAGGAAGATTGCTTTGGATGCGCACGATGATAAGAGGTGCATCCTGAAGTGTGGAATTCACACACTGCCGTGAGGGCACTATCGCTTAGCAGAAAGCAAAACCTGCAACATATGCCCATCTTCAACAGAAGATTCATAAAAACAAAACAAAAACAAAAAAAATTATTTTGTTAGTTATTACAAAAAAAAAACAAAAAAAAACAAAAAAAAAACATTTTGACTGTCATTACAAAAAAAACTTTGACCATATTCTTAAATAACCAGCATGCCTATGAATTTGTTCCGTTTCAAAAAACAGACTATTATGGAAACTGCACCACCAAATTCCAATAACCTCTTACCTTCCGTGTTATCTAAACTCAACGGTCTGTTGATCATTCACCTCAACAGCATTTGGACGAAATTGGATGATGAAATCGGCAAGATGTTTTACGTCTTCAACAACAATTTACATTTTTACGAAATTCCGATCGGTGGGAAACTTCAAATCACCACGAATCCGGAAAACGTATGCGAAATCAAAATATCTACCGGCAAGAATATTTTTCGAATCAAGCACGACAAGATGCTTTCTAACATTACGTACGATGTTTCCGCAGGAGATTATTTTTACGTTCAACTCTTGGGAGATTACGACAAACTCGTTCCTCTCTTCGTAGAATTACGAATCGTCTATCCTATTATAAATAACCGTTAACCAAAAATGCCTAACGACATTTTCGGCAACACCAAGCGTGTAGACCACGCAGAAGAGATTCTCATGCTCGACGTCCGAATTAAAAAATTGAGGAGCGATTTGATCGCTTTGCAGGAGACCTTAAACAAAAGTTTAGAGTCCGAGATCGCTACGCTCCAAACGCAATGTCTCGACCCTATTCTGAAAATCGATTCCGAACTGAAAACGCTCATAAAAAATTATGTCGACGTACCTTCTTACGACAGCGTTCAAAATATACAGTTGAGCGTGGATTCGCTTCAAAATGATTTGGCCAAATTACAGCAATTTCAATCGAAAAATGAAGATTTGGAAAAATTGAAACTCGAAATCGAAGAACGAACTTCAGCAATCGAAAAGAATTTCTCTGAACTTCAAACCGTCGTGAAGAATATTGATGTAGAACGCTTGCATGTCGTCGTTTCCAAATTACAAGAAGAATTCACCGGCACGTTGGAAGAAATTAAATCCAAGTTGCAGATTTTGGAAGATACAATGACGAACCTACCATCGTCGGACGAACTGCAGGTCATCGGCAAGAGCGTCGCGAACATAAAAATTCAATTGGAGGCTTATCAAGATTTCGAACACATTCAAACCACCATCGCTACGCTTCAGGCGTCTCTGGAATTGATCAACGAAGAAATTAAAAATATTCACGCTGAAGCGAGCGCGTTGACGAGCATTCAAGACACGTTAAGCACTGTTCAGCAGAAGATCGAATATTTGGAAAATTTGAACGTCGAATCCAATCTTGCTCATTTTCATCACGTCCTCGACAACATACAGGGTGACTTGGATTTGTTACGGACGAGCGTACCTTCGAGCGAAGATTTGGAAAAATTGAAAACGGCGGTGACGGCACTATCCGATTCGAGCGACGTCAAAAGTTCGTTGAGCGATCTCGAGAGTAGGGTGGCCAATCTACCCACCTCCAAAGAATGGCACGCTTTGAAAAGGAACATATCTCGAATGCTGAAACGACTGGAAACGGAAACGGCGAACGTGGAACAGATTCGAGACGAAATCAGTTCGCTGGTGTCGACGTTGCCCACTTCGCAGAGCGTCGCCGACCTTCACACGCAGTTTACAGAGATGCGAAGCATCGTGAACGATCTCACCGAGAAAAGCTCGAAATTGAATCAAGTCGAGAATCTTCAGAGTATTGTCGTCAACATCAGAGATCAAGTTGGAGTGCTGGAATCCACGCAGGAATCGACGCTGACCTCTTTCGGTGCCAAGTTGCAAGAACTCAACGAAAACTACAAGCAGTTGAACGTGGAAGTGAAAATCAAACCGTCGTTTTCTACAGTAACGGATACCATAGTCGATCATTTGTTGCCCGTACAAAATACACTGGGACAGCTTCACAGCAGCCTCGTTAGCGTCGATACTAAATTCGCTAAACTGCATTCTCTGCAAGCCATCGAAATCAACAGCGTACCCAATCAGCAGAGAATCTCCACGTTCGTCGAAGGTAACAAACTGTACATGTTGCATCCTTATCATCCGTACTACAAGTTTCTCCTCGATGGCACGATTCAGATAAACGAATTTTCGTACTGGTCTCACGGCAGAAAAGCTAGCGTTCCCACCATGACGTTGATATCGAATCGTGGTGTCCAGAAAGCAGGAAACATTCCTCTGGCACGTTGGAACGAAACACGCAACGTATATGAAATACACGAAGACGAAGATCTTACCGTTTTCGACGTGAGTGCCGGCGATAAGCTGATCATTCAAAACACGAGCGAAGTGCCACCCTCTTTGAATCCCATCACGCTGGTGCTTCTCTTCAAACGTAATCTCTAAAAAATGTCGAGGCAAGCCATCGTCGAAGAATTGCATAAACCTGCACGCCGCAACTACGAACGTTTGGCGGTGGTAACCAAGGGAATCGACGACCTCTGGCAAAGTGACCTCGTCGAGATGAGTAGCGGCAATTTGAAAAACGTACATAAATTGAACAAGGGCAACAAGTACCTTCTTACCGTCATAGACACATTTTCGAAATTCGCATGGGCTCTGCCGTTGAAAGCCAAAACGGGAACATGCGTCACGGAAGCATTCAAATTAATTTTTCGCGAAAGCAACAGACGACCTCGGTTTTTGCAAACGGACAACGGTAAAGAATTTTACAACGCCGTATTCCAAAAGTTTATTAAAAAACATGACATTCGACATTATTCGACCTTCAGCCACATCAAAGCCAGCATCGTGGAAAGATTTAATCGAACCTTGAAAACACACATGTGGAAACGATTCACGCTTCGAAGAAATTACAAATGGGTCGACATCCTGCCGGAACTCGTCGACACCTATAATGATACGGTACACAGAACGATAGGCATGAAGCCAGCTGACGTTTCGAAATCTGACGAGCAGCGTTTAATTTCTACAGTTTACTGTCCAAAGTACACTCCCACGACTACCAAAAAATCAAAATTCAAAATTGGAGACCAGGTGAGAATCAGCAAATTCAAACGCACCTTCGAGAAGGGATTCACAAAAAATTGGAGCACGGAACTTTTTACGGTGATTCGAGTTTTACCCGGAAACCGACACACGTATATAATAAAAGATAGTAGCGGCGAGATTTTGAAAGGAAGATTTTACGAAGAGGAACTCTCTAAAACGAAACATCCTGACACGTACCTCATCGAGAAAGTATTGCGTAGGAAAGGTGACAAACTGTTTGTCAAATGGCTGGGACTTCCGGAAAAGAGTTGGATCGACGCGAACGAAGTGATCTTGTGAGTACGTGGAACGTGGTGGAGCGTCTACCGGATTCGGAAAGTCAAACGAGAAAAAAAAAGAACGGCGGGTTGCTTCCCGACAGCATCCGCTGTCTAATCGTAGGTCCTTCGGGGTGTGGGAAAACAACACTGCTCGTGGACAATTTTCTCCTCGCACCGAATTGGTTAGATTGGAAGAACAGGCACCTGTACGTGTTCTCGAAAAGTTTGGAGCAATCCAAATACCAGCAACTGATGAAACTGTACGATGGTCTGGACATTGCAACGTTTGCATCTGAAATTATTCCACTCGACGATTGCCGTGAAAATTCAGTTGTTGTGTTCGACGACGTCATCCTGGATAATCAAAATGAAATTCGCAACTTTTTCACGCAAGGTCGTCACAAAGGAATGGATTGCTTTTACCTAGCTCAAACGTTTTCCAAAATTCCAAAACAGTTAGTACGCGACAACGCTAATTTCATATGTTTGTTTCGTCAAGATCACACCAACCTTAAGCACGCGTACGATGACTACGTAGGCGGAGACATGAACTACAATCAATTTTCGGAACGCTGCTCCCACTGTTGGAACAGTGACGATTTCGGATTCGCGACGATCGACATGACGAGGAAACCCAACGACGGAAAATACAGAAACAAAATCAACGACTTTCTAAACGTTGCAACGTTGTGAGAAACGACGTGTATAAATAACGTTATGACGAAACGAAAAATCGAAGACGAAAATCTTAAGCTTCGCGATTACCTCGCGAAACGCTTCAAAGGTTGGAAATCCGAGAATCGCGGATTCTACGAAGAGAAGAAACGTCGAGATCAGCCTGTGATTGATGCCATCAGCGATCTAGGTAAAGAAATTAAAGGTGTCACGGAACAAAATAAAAATTTGATCAACGAACTCGTACCACTTGCAGCTAAAAGTTACACCGTACCCACGCCTATTTCGAGCATTCCTTCGACGCCGTTCGAACTGAAGGACGTACCACGACGTCGAGCCATAAGCAGCACGTCTTCGGATAAAATCGAGTTGGGACCTTTGGCACGAGACTACCTGAGCACGGGGAAATTCGACAAGGATGAAGTGTTCGGATTGTATGCGAGCATGGAAACCAACGAGGGTGTGGTGTGGAAGATTGGGAAATCGAAGGTGACCTTCGAAGGCAACGACATTAAAGTCAATTTAGGCGATAAGGATAGCTGGAACAGGTATCCGGGTACGGTGGGACTGTGGGAACTTGTTGCCAAAAAGCAGCCGAAGGATTACACCGACGAAGATTACCAAAGTTACAAGGAAATTTTGATCATGACGGATGCCTTGTATCAAAACAACTATGCTACGCAGAATCGCGTCAAATCCAGCAGCGGTGAGAAGTACAGGAATCTCATCAAGCCGATATGGAACCAGGTCAAAACAGGCAGCGGCGTCAAACTCTACAACACGTTACCCAAAGAATTCGTTTGGGTGGACGACGTAAGAAAACTCATAGACAGGTTGTTGGTTATTGCAGGAGAGGAGAATGCAGGCAATCGTAATTTCTACAACGAGAAGGTTGGCATCGTGGACATGATCAGCACGAAACTTTCCAACTTCATCGTGAACAACGACAAGGGCATAGGTTACCTCATCAAAATCATCAACACGCTGCCTCCGAGATTCTGGAACGTGGCCGAAGGAAAGGGACTCGTGAACGACATCATCAACAAGTTACCTTTCGAGATGCATTTACCTGGCTACCAGTACTGCGGGCCGGGTACCAAACTCGAGAAAAGATTGGAGAGAGGAGACAAGGGTGTGAATCCGTTGGACGCCGCATGCAAAGATCACGACATCGCCTACAACACCACGCGGACGGATCTGGATGCACGTCACGAAGCAGACAAGAAATTGGAGCACGCAGCTTTCGAAAGATTCGTCAGCAGAGACGCTTCGCTGGGAGAAAGAGTTGCAGCACTGGGTACCACCATCGCCATGAACACGAAACAAAAATTTGGGTGGGGTGTGTAAATAAATAACATACAGTAAAAAAAAAACATCATGACTCGTATAACTAATTTGCCGCACGAACTGCTATGTAAAATTTTTAAACAGGCAGTAAACAGAGATGTTAATAAATTTTTAATCATAGCGAGATCAACGCCGAAATTTCGCATCTCTTGTGAAATGCCTGTCAAGGACCGTCTTCGTGAGATCAGTGGCATGAGGTGCGGTGATCTCGACACTCTTCTTTCAGCCGCAGAGGAAAAAGTAAACGATAGGTTAGATGAACTGCACGAGGCGAGGCAGGGAAGAAGACGATACACGGATGATTGGCATAAGTCGAAGCAGGAGACGGAAGAAATCATCACGCACATCATCGCGTTTTCCGAAGCACGAACTTTCTTCCTCTGTTAAAAAAATAATAATATATATACGTGTCAAAACTTGATATATAAATAACACACATCGTGAAAAAAAAAAATAATCTTCGGTATATATAAATAACACATATTGTGAAAAAAAATTAAATTTCTCTAACACACACTGAAATTTCTCTTCGATATGACGACTGAAAAAATGAGTGATCTCCAAGCATTAAAACAAATGCTAAATTTGTCAGTCGAATATGTAAAAATTCAGGAATTGGAAGTCGACAAACCTTACACAATAACTTCCGGTTCAATCGTTTCTACCCAGTATGGTCCCAAGGTGCGTCTGTTGCTCAACGCACAATACAGTCTATTTTTACCAGATCGATATGCTAACATGTTATCCGACCAGAAGCTATCTATCTTAATCGAGAACAAAACTCGAATCGTGTACAAGGGGACAAAGGAACTTCTTGGTAAGAAAACAAAGCATGTAATAGAATTTGTGTAACGGCTGTGCGGAGTATATATAAAATAACACCCCGTGAAAAAAAAAAATTGCACGAAACAAAAAAATCTCGGAACATACATATATATAAATAACATACCTTGAAAAAAAAATTACACAAAACAAAAAAATCTCGGAACATTTATATATATAAATAACATACCTTAAAAAAAAAATTACACGAGAGGGAAACAAAAAAATCTCAGAACATTTATATATATAAATAACATACCGTGAAAAAAAAAATATATAGAGAGCATCAACATGAAGCCCAAGGGTGTCGTGTACCAGATACCATACTCCAATCTAAAAAATCTAGGTGCCCTCGATGGGTTACTCACCAAGAAACAACGCGAGAAGAAACGTTCTTGCTTGACGAAAGGACACGGAATGAAATTGCTTCTCAGCACTCCACAATTGAGACGCTTGCAGCGTTCGCGGAAACAGCAAAAGATCGGAGGTTTCATATTCAGCATCCCGGCCATCCTGGCAGCATTGGGGGCCGTTGGAAGTTTGGCTGGAGGAAGCGCCGCCATCGCGAAAACCGTCATCGACTCGAAGAAGAACAAGGCGGAATTGGAAGAACAGAAACGTCATAATCTGGCCATGGAGAAGAAAGGGAAGGGCGTGATGAAAAAGTTTAAAAAAAAGAAACAGCAGCACTCACCAACCGAGACATTGAATCTCTGATCGAACCGTTACGAATCAAAAACTTCAGAGGAGTTTTCATGTCCGACTCGTTACCTTCAACCGTTAAAAGAAGAGAATGCGGCGTAGTCAACTTGGACAGTCAAGAAAATCCAGGCACGCATTGGATATGTTACCACAACACAAATAATAAAGCATTCGTTTTCGATTCTTTCGGAGGTGTTCCACCTACAAATTTAGTCCATTATCTGAAAACGAACAAAACTTCTATATACTACAACGACGAACGCATTCAAAATTTCGGAGACGAGAACTGCGGTCATCTCTGTCTCTCCATGCTCGCGTTTCTCTCTAAAATAAATAAGCCTACGATCGAAGATTTCCAGAAAGCATTGTGGAACCTGAAACACGATGGGCGTGTTCCATCTCACGAGCGAATCTTCGATCTTGAAACTCACGCTGCACGACGACATCGTCTATCCTAAATCCGTGGCTCTGCGTGCATTCTACAGCATGTACCTCATACCTAACGTCACGCAGCACAACAACAAAATTAGCGTCGGAAGCGAACACATCGTCGTCACGCCAGGCCAATACAATCTTTCCACTTTGCAAGCTCAATTACCCAAAGGCACGTACCTTTCTCAAAATTCGGTCACGCACAGAGTGGAAATCGTGTCGGCGACGGAGACCGTGGACCTGGGCACCATAGGAGAACTTTTAGGTTTCGAGAACGACACAAAACTCGAAGCTGGCATCAAGCACACAGCAGTCAATATTCCTAAATTTCTAGCCATAGAGACTCTAAACGTTCACTGCAACGTGGCGGAAGGCATGATCACGAAATCCTCGGACGGATTACTAGGAAGTCACAAGCAGACAGGAATCATAGCCACTTTCAAACCCAGTTCCGAGTTCATGGAACCGATCATCTACACACCCTCTTCGCCGATCTATTTTCCAGTATGTCGCAACCGCATAGACGACATAGAGTTGGTGGTGACGAACGAGAAAGGAGAGGTGGTGGATTTCGCAGGTGCAACGACCACTGCCATCGTGGAGATCAATGTATAATAAATAACACACATAGTGAAAATGGAGCAAATCGAAAGTTACGAATTGCAATCTTTCCCTCCCAACCGTCGCACGTTCGCCAATCTCAACGAAGCGAACAGGGAGATCGAATACGACGTGGACGTAGGCGATGGGTTCGTTCATCCTCACAGAGCGGACCTCTACCTTCAATTCGACGTGGTGAAGAAGGAAAGTGGAGAAGCGTTTCCGCCCAATGCCAATTTGATACTCGTGGACAACTTCGTACCTCACCTGTTCTCGCAGGTGGAGGTGAGGAAACACAACACCGTCATCGACAGAATCGATTACCCAGGCATCACGTCGACGGCGGTGGGAACGTTGAAATTATCCAAAACGGACGCGGCATACTATCAGGCGGGAGGTTTCGAAGCGGGGACCAAAATATCGACGAGAAGTCACACGGTGCTTTTTCCCATGCGTCTGCTGCCGGGATTCTTCTCCGACTACAAGGAGATCATGTGGAAGGGAGGATTGCGCGTCACGTTTCGAAGAGCGGCCAACGACAACGACGCACTGATGCGATACACCAACTTGAACGCCGACGGCACGCCGATAGCCAACACGTTACCCGAAGCAGCCAAGTGCGTCATCCGGAGCATGGAATTGAGAATGCCGATCGTGGAATACGAAACAAACTACGCCCTCAAGTACAAAGCGGAGATCTTGAAAAGTCCGCAGGTGCCGATTCACTTTCACGGTTACCAGTGCGTGCAGAAGTTGGCATCGGGAAGTCACATGGAATTCGACGTGACGACGCAGTTCAACAACATACAGTTCGACATGCCAGATTTCATCGTAGTGCTCTTTCAGACCGGGCGCGATAACAATCAGGAAAAGATTCCAGTAAATTCGACGACTGCAAAATCAAGAACGTTTATCTGAAGAATGGCAGGAACGAAGTGTTCCCGCGCGAGAATTACAACCTGGACATAACCAAAGACGATTACCTCAAACTTTACGAAGCTTACACGGCTTACAAGAGAGTAACAGAGGGAAACGTCGACATGTACTACACTCCCAGTGAATTCAAAATCCGCAGGCCGATGTTCGTCATCAACACCACAAAAAGGAAGCAGGTGGTAGTCAACGATCGCACCAACATCAAGGTCGTCTGCGAGTTCCACGACGCGCTACCTGCCGATACTCTGTGCAGCGTCATCCTGATTGCAGAGAAGTCTTTTGTGTATGATGTCAAGAATGAAAGAGTGACCGAACAGTTTTAAGTACAAGAAAAAAAAATCACATAATTCTCAAAAAATTATACTGACCGTAGGTTCAAATATTAGATTAACTTGCAACACAATGTTTAGGATGTACTACGAGGAACACCTTCTTACATTTGTGAGAATAATCTGGAACAAAAAATAATAAAAAAATTAATTTTGATGCATTTTAGAAATAAATCACACTTGAACGCACAAAGGAACTTCCCCTTTGGCCCTGCGTGTGCCCCATATTCACCCCGTAGGGCGCGGCAGGGAGTTAGTCCCGCTAAAAATCCCAAACCTCCACCTGTTTTTTTTTTAATTTGATGATAAACACTATTGTTCTAGTATCTTGGCTATATTAAATTAGAACTTCTGTTACATAAATTGTTTGTTTTCTTTTGTTTTTTTTTCATACATACATACATACTATTTACTACATTTGAGGCATATCTTACTAGTTTCTAGACGATGGTGGCCCCACGGGAGCGTGTGAATCCCACATTTCAGAACGCACCTCTTGTCGTCGCGTGCGTCCAGGGCAACCTTTCTCACCTGGTTGGTGGTTAACACATGGTCGACGCTCTGGATGCGCTGCTCCACTCCTGGAATTGACGTCCTAGTTTGAAGGGTTTTGACGTAATCCTCGAACTTGAGGTACTCTTGGACGACCTGCCTGCCCACACCCTTAGCCTTTTTCGTGATGGATCCTTCTGCCCGAATAGCATAGGCTTTGGGGCGAAGACCGGCAAACTCGAGAATTACATCACCGTCCTTCTCGTCTTTGAGTTTGCCAGGCTCCTTCTTGTTGGGAGCCAGGATTTTGTATCGGTTCGGCTGGGGATAGCCTGACGTATCAAAGAGGTTCACAAAAGCTGGTACCGTGGCTATATCCCTATATGCATCGTCCGTGCGAACGTGGTACATCAAACTATCTGTGTCCGTGTAGAGTAGGCTGATATTGTCGTTATAGTGCTGGCGTAGTATCCCATAATATATTTGAAACATGTGCAGCTTGCTCAGGTCTAATACTGAGGCACCAACATAAATTGGCTTGTTGAGCATCACCTCGTTCTTCCTCATATGCACCAGAGCAAGCTGCTCATTATAAATGGTCCTCGATTTGAATAACGGGTTTGCTACGAGCCTGCGACATTGTGCTTTGTTTGATATTAGCCTCACATCTACACGATTTCGCACATTCTCCATAGTTTTCCCGAACACCGCATTGTTCATTAACTTGAAGAAATCGCGATCGAAATCAGAAGTGGCGACTGTGCGATGTTTGGTGTTGAGCTCGATGTATGGCCTCAACCATTGAGAATGCTCGAACATCAAAACTTGATGTACTGTGCGGACGGTAACCCCTACCCCTTGCTCCATCAACCACCGGAGGTTTTGGTAGTGCAGGACATAACGCTCTTTGGGCTCGAAGTCCATGACGAGCTTTGCTTGGTTCGAGCCAGGCGGGCATTTGAATTCCGGGACTGGCGGAAGATCGCAGAACAAATCCTGCAGCTTCTCGGAGAACTCAAGGTCCACCTCGGCAAAAAATCCGCATTCCACATCGGCGAAACCTTCAACATCAAATTTGGAGGGATCAGCCCACTCGAAGCCTCTAAAGGGGAGTGGCTGCATCATGGAGTGTCCGTAGAGGTTATTGACGTCCGTGTACATGATGTAGCTGGACGGTTGTGAGGGGTCGTAACCGGTGGCCATGTGGTGATTGTTGGCGTGCGAGTGTCGCTGCGACACCTGGACCATTCCACCCCGCACGGCACGTTCCACAAACAGCATCATGTCCACGTTCGAAAGAAGCTCAAGCCTGACATTCGTAACAAGAAGCATGGCCGACCATGCCAGTCCGGGAAGACTGTAGAAGTATGCAGGGTCCAGCTTGTAGATGGTCTTTGCAGTTGCACGAAACGCCTGGATCACATCGGCGAGGAGCGTCACATCAAGTCTGAGGTAGGCGTCGTGGTAGTCCCCGAGAGTTCGACAACCCAGCTCGCGCCACATGGACTGGGCATGGTGATATTCTTCGTCGGTGATGTTCGAGCCTCGTAGCTTACTATAGAAGTTTACTCGAGGAGGTAGCGACGTCTCCGCGAACTTGGCAGGGTCTGTGACGTATTCGTAGGGGTAGACCCCCTTACGCCTGAAGAGACCGGCGTCCAAGTTCGGAAAATTTGCAGAAGTGATGAGTATTTGCTCGCCGCTAAGCTTCCCCGCGAGAGCATCGAGGCTTGCCGGGAGGAACCTCAGGGAGTCGAGGAAGCGAAGCTCGACGGTAGAGCGTGATCCTGGGATCGACACTCGTTTGCTCACACTGATGTAATGCTCCTCGTTCTGCGCCAGGATGTTGATTCCCTCGTTGTCGTACCCAAGATGCTTGATCAGGTGGTGAAAGTCGTATCCCTAGCCATTGTGGAAGAAGATCGGGATAAATCGCGGGTCCCGGGCCATGAGGTTGCATCCGTTGCACCAAGGACCAACGTACCTACTGTTAAAGTGATCGTGGTGTTGGACTTTACGGTTGTTGGCAGTGTACTCCTCGACGCAGACAGGGCAAGCAATGGCCTCGTCGTGTCTACGTTGATCGTCGGGGGACAGTGGGAGCATAGACTTGGGGGCCAACAGTACCTTCCCTATCTCGATGGCCTCGACAACCATCCTCTCGAGGAAGTGTTTGGCTGCGTCGGGACCGCGGTACACGTAGGGCTCGGGGGCGATGTGCTGGTCTCGTCGCACCACAACGTATGCGAAACTGGATGCCTCGTGGAGTTGGTAAGAGGTGGTGGAGGAAACTTCGGGATCGGGATCGCAAGTGGACAGGGGTTTGAGGAAGGCCTCGAAATCCGCGATGATGATAGCGGGGTGCTCTACCATGGCACCGTGCATGTGGAAATGCTCCACGGTGCCAGGTTCGGGCAAGACTGCCACCCCCGGTTCGTTGGCTTTGCAATAAAATTTGTGGCGAGCGAGCTTTTCGGCAGCGATGTTGGGACCTCTGATGCGCTGATAATCCTGCTGTTCTTGATTACGAAATATAGACAAGGACCTGCGACAAACTTCTATGTGGGTTTTGTCTTTGCTCCGTTGGCTCGAAACAAGCCGAGAGAGCGAGCGAATGAGGGTGTAGTGATGGTGAGTTTCTTCCTTGATGAGCAGAAGGTGAATTTCCTGCGCACCGTCGTCGTCTACATCACTCACCCGGATGGGGTACACCACATTTTTGTCAGTGAGGCCATAAACGTTGATGGCCAACCGAGGGTTGTGTGTACGGGCCTCGAACTTGCAAATGTCCGAGACCTCCACCGGGTAGTCGATCCCAGCAATGGCATCTTCCAGCTCTGGCTCGTAGGGTAGGTAGTGGTTAACTCGGTGTGGGTGTTCTTTCGAGTGGACAGGGTGCAATGCTGCAAGCACAGACCAGAGAAAGCACTTGGCGTCACTGTTTTGAATGTTCACGACGGCCTTCTTTTTTGTGATGAAAGATGGTAAGGGGACGTAGCTGGAGGCGGAGAGAGGCACAAACTTGCAAAGTTTGACGCACAGTTCGTGAGGCTCCCCACACAGCGAACCCCCCGAGCCCTTGGCTTGATGTTCCTCTTGCTTTGCCACCAGCTCCTCGGCAAACTTGTTGTAGATGACCTCTAGGTTTTCGACATCCGCCAGATGCAGCGTCTTCGCCTTGGTGTTGTGGCAGAAGCTGTAAATTTCATCAGACGGCTTCTTGTACTGGCAACGTAGCGATGCGTAGAATTTGGTGGAGTGCGTTGCAAGCGCATCGCCGAGGATGGAAATAATTTGGGCTTGCACGTTCTCCAAAAAGCTACGCACGTCGCATGAGCCCTCCGAAGTGAGGACAAAGTCCTCTAACAAACGCTCGAAAGCAGACTGGTTCGCATTCGCTACAGCCTTGATACGTTTGGCGGATGGTGGCGAGTCGGCTTCGGCTTTCCTCTTGGTCGAGCTGGTCGACGGTTGTGGAACAAGTGCTCCGACGATGACTTTGCATGATGTTATATGCTTTTTCAAATTATTAATAGTAATATGTTTGTCGCACCTGGGACATGGTTCTGTAGCGGTCACACGCTTACCAGGTACGCAGGTACGACAGTGCCTTTGGAAATTTTTCCTTGAAACACCAGTTTCACACGTGGGGCAAATTTGTACCGATTGCATCTTGTTGAAAAAAAATAATATTTGTGGGGTATGTTATTTTATATATAGTAGAGTGCCACAAAATAAATGCTGTGCAATAAAAAAAACAACCTTGGAAGGCTAATTCGCGATGGTGCTGGGTTTGGTGTGTGCTATTTATGTATATGCTACTTCTTGCTTCTTAATGAATCCTGTAAATAATTGGAAAAAAAATAATTAAGCTTGTATATAGAAAACACAAAAATATTATGTGTACATAATTCTACCAAACAAACTTTTTTTTTCTAACTCTCAGCCCTCTTGGCGTATGAAGTATAAATCATAATTTCAGAAAACAGAGTTATTTTAAGGTCGCCATTTTTTTTAAAATTAAACTATAAGCTTTGTTTATGTTTATAGTATTCATCGAGCAATAGCAGATAGAGCAAGAATCATTTTCCTACAACCTATAGTTTATGAATTACAAAACATCTTAGAAATTACATCTTGAAATTTTAATCCAAAATAACTCGAAAACAACAGGCACTAGTTATCATCCCTCCAATAGGTTGTAGAGTACTTCTAATTTTGTATCGAATGCTATTAAAATTTTTGAATTAGAGTAAAAACTAAGCCGGCAAATCAAGTTTCTCAAAAAAATAAAAAAATATCTGTATTTCCGAAACTTGAGGGGGTGGAATCGATTTTATTTGCTAGTCGAATAGTTCTCGTCGAATCCTATCCAACAAACCTAAAATCATCATCCTAGCTCAATTAGGAGCCGAGAAAATCAATGTCTTGGAAAACGTCTTAAAATTTTTGTCTTAAGAAAATTTTCTTGACAGACCGGAAGTAACATCTTGAGATACCGGAAGTCGACTTTCTTAAAGATTAAGATATTTGTCTTAAGACGTTTTCCAAGACATTGATTTTCTTGGCTCCTATGGGACCTAGAACCATGTAACTTTGGTCTATGTATATACCAGTACTTGCCCGACCCTGTGGCCGAGTGGTTAGCACATCGCGCTGCGACGCCAAGGGTCCCGGGTTCGAATCCCGGTCGGGTATGGTTAATTGTGAATATCCATTTTCATCTATTTCATCACTCATCCCCATCTTCGCAAATTAACCAAGAGGCACAAAACGCGAAGTAAAATAAACTAAATCAATTATTAAGTTCCGTGTTGCAATCATGAAATTAAATTTTAATTAACTTTTTTTTCTATCCATCTCTCAAATCTATATAACCAGTTCATATTTGGTACGTCGGCTATTTTGTTTACGTAGCAAAAAAAAAATCCCAAGCCATTTTTTGCGAATGCTCGTTGTAGCCATAAGTATAATTGGATATAGTTGTTAGATTTTATTTAATTTGAGGTTTAATATCAATAAGCGTGCATAAAAACTAAATATTTTAAATAAATAAGATTCGAATAACTATGTACTTCCACTAGCTTTTGCAATGGCGCAGCGGTAGCGTTGTTGCCTTGTAATAAAAAAATCTCGGGTTTGATACCCGCACAAGTGGTTCTTGAAACTGTAGGTCCAGTCCCGATTAGCCTTACTGTGCATAAAGTAGACTTCAAACATCAAATCAATCAGTACTTCCACTAGTCTCTGCGATAGCACGGCGATAGCCTTGTAATCAAAGGTTCGATACCCGGTGGAGGCACAAATGGTTTTTGAAACTGTAGGTCCAGTCCCGATTAGCCTTACTGTGCATAAAATAGTCTTAAAATATCAAATCAATCAGTACTTCCACTAGCCTCTGCGATAGCGCAGCGAAAAAAAACAAAAAAAAACAAGCATTTTTGCCTTGTAATCAAGAGATCTCGGGTTCGATACCCGGTGGAGGCACAAGTGGTTCTTGAAATTGTAGGTCCAGTCCCGATTAGCCTTACTGTGCATAAAATTGACTTGAAACATCAAATCAATCATACAGTACTTCCACTAGATATCAAAAACACGCAACTCTCCTCCATTTTTTTTTCTTGCCTTCCTCTAACAATTTAACACATTTATTTTTTTTGAAATATGCCCCGCACACATATTTCCTACCTACCAACAACAGCACACAGAAGAAAAAAAATATTCCAGCTACCAAGATGCATGCTTCAAATATATAAAAGCAGAGAGAGACATGAAACACCTTCTATATTCTCTCTCTTTTTGCATGTTTTGTGAGTATATTTTCTTCCACAATACATAAGAGCTGGTTGGTTTTTCAGGAAGTTACCTTCCTTCCACAATCTCTTATATCTGTTTGGCTCGTTTCAAGAATCAACTCACGAAAGCAATGCCATACTTATAAATCAAAGCCAACTCATGCAAGCTAAGAAACAAAGTTACTTACTTTTGGAAAATCCTGCGGAAATGTTCTTCACTGACGTTCAAAATGAAAGAGAATTTTCTACACTAGCGCTATAAGTTTTATACGGTTTTCTAATGAGGTCAAAAGTGAAATGTTAGCCAACGCAACGTGGACCAATAGAAATCCGAGACAATCTTCTCTAGAACATTCTTCCCCTACATTTCAGCCACGTCATTTTTGCGAGTTCGAAAATTCACAAGTTAATGCATCGCATCGCATCACTGCTACCTATACTGTTAACTGACATCACTGTTTTCTCAACAGTTGGCAGACCTGATGTTAACAACCTGCTGTAACCTAAGCATCATGTGTATTGAAATATAAACAAAACAAATTGTATACGTCAGTAGGGAATTCTTCCACCAGGAAGTATAACTTCCGTCGTCCCAAGGCCTACGTATTGTTGAATTTGTGTTATTGTGTCAACGTTGATAGCACACGCAGAGAGGAGAGGGAACAAAATTGTAGTTTTTCTAGATGTGCTTGCGTCACACAATACGGAAATAATAAGAGGCGCGCATATGTGTGTGTGCGGCACATCGTTCCCGATAGAGAGGTAGGTTTACAAAGGTCACGATATATAAACATTTGACCGAGACTTGAAAAATTACGATAAGGTGCATTTATCCTTCAAGAATAAGAGAGTACATTATTTACTCATCACGCTGTGTCAGCGCAACAAATGAAGGCGCGAAACGTGGAGAGAAAGTGAGGTTTTGAGGTTTTGGGGAACCTCAATTAATAAAAGTGAGTTTTTTTTTAGGTTTTGGTGTAAAAACATTTTGTTTGTTTGCTTGCGTCACAATACAGGCAAGCGCGCATATGTGTGTGTGCGACACATCGTATTCCCGAGAGAGAGGTAGGTTTACAAAGGTCACGATATATAAACATTTGACCGAGACTTGGAAAATTACGATAAGGTGCATTTATCCTTCAAAAATAAGAGAGTACATTATTTACTCATCACGCTGTGTCAACGCAACAAATAAAGGCGCGAAACATGAAAAAAAAAATAAGGTTTTGAGGTTTTGGGGTTTTGATGAAATTTTCGTAGGTTTTGCAACACTGTGGCTCACTTCAGTGAATTGAAGTGAGTTTTTGATGTTTTGGTGCTGTTTTCTTCGCTGCAAAACATCGTCAGCGCAATAAATAAGTCGCAGAACATGGAGAAAAAGTGAGTTTTTGAGGTTTTTTTGATCCTCACTTAATGGCGCAGAACCCGTGCACCTACACTACTTCCACACTAGGTTTATCGGACGTTTTCTCAGGAGTTACGATGTAACGCCGCAACACTCTGTATAAAAGGACAATGGGGTATCAACAGGTAATGTCCTAGAATCGGACAATCTTTGGATATCCAATCGCAAAGTCCGTACGAACAATGAAAACACAATACCCTGTCGCTAAAGCCTGAATAGTAGAATCCTGCAGTAACTAATTCTTCCGGGGTCTGACGTAATCCTATAGGCCACTTTCTGTACGTTCTGTATCTCGAATTCACTGATAGGTAATTGATAACATACGGCTCGGCGCGAGTGCAGCAATCGTGATAAGTAAACACTCTCATATGTCATAAAAGGTAAAGCAATCGGATGCTGTAGGTGGTAACGGCGATAAAGGTACAGCCAGAGGATCGTCAGGGAACAGACGTCTGCGAACACCAAAACCTTCGGGAGGAACCACAGAGAAACATGGATGTCGTTCTAATGTACGTAACAAAGGACGATCACAGCCACAACACCACAAGGAATTTCTGTTTTTTTAACAAGGAAAGCCACTCTTTAATTCTCACCTTCAAAACTTCGTTGATCTTGTCCTCCTCCTTCCTGTGACGTAGTTCGCACATACACCCGTGACTTGGAAATCCTGTTCTCTCGTCCGCTCTTCTTTTTCTCTCTACTATCTCCTTTAACGTCTCGCAGTGATAATGAACTCCTTTTTCTAATTCGTTGAACAAGTAACATCCACACCATGGAGATTCACGTATCGCTACATACATAAACGGGAAATAATCAGCAGCCGATGCAGGGCCGTTCGATCGTTGTCCAGGTCGCCGCAAGATCGAATAAGTTCCCAGAACTCCTCGTAGCTGCTCTCGTAGAAATTCACGCCATTATCAGGCAGTCTTGTACCGCACACATCCAAACTCACATGTTCCTATTAACTTGTATCCCTTCTTTTTTTCTAAGTCACGTTTTTCGTTAAGCATATTTTAAACTGTCACAATTCCTGAAAGGCTACTCCCCAAAACGTGTTCAGATATGTTCCCTTTCAGACAATTTAACCTCTACCCATTTCAAACATACCGCTCCCTGGTTCCCAAAATTTCATAACATGTCCCTTACCTTCTTCAACCGTCATCTTCTTTACAATTAACAACCGACACACTATCACGGTTTCCAGGAACTGCTATACTTATAAAACAGAAAGGAAAAAAAAGAACAACATTTTCCGCATTCCCCATCCCCAGAAACCATACTCACAAACAATTCCAAGAATTTCAACTCATTAACGTCACCGGAAACGCTTCCAAGAAAAACAACTTTGCCCCTGAATTTAGGTAACACACATAACAAAATGTGTGAAAAATTGGCGAACGAGGGTGTGTTACTACCAGTGATGTGCCGTAGACTATGCGTTGTCTACGCGTAATCTACACGAAGATTACATTGGCTTATTGTTTACATAGTCTACTGTAGACAATGCAAACAACAGGGGAAAAATAAATCCCAGTAGTCTTTGAAAGAGAAATATTTTTTTCTTCAAATATGTCGTAAATCTGGGCCGCCTATAACCAACTTAAGACCATCGGACGTAATCAAAGTTTTTGAATTTTCACTAACGAGGGGAAAAGGGACTACCGGAAGAAAAACATGACAGCCATAGTGAAAACTGACATTTTTTTTTACACTGGTCAAAGGGAAGACTAAAAATATTTTTGTCTTATTGCTAAATAGGAAAGTGCATTTGTCTTTAAAGTAGATTTTTTCACATGTGAAATGGTGGTAATAGAAGTAAAACAAATCTTATCATTCTATGGACATCTCATTTTTTGAGGTATGTCGCAACAAGTTTATTTTGCAGTTCAATTAATACCTAGTGAATTGATTGAACGTAAATAAATACTTAAAACACTTATTTCTGGACAGTTTAATACTTCACGCTCTCTATGTCCACCTGCTGATGCTGGTTGCTGCTTCTAGAATGATGCAAGTGGCGAGCACGGAGAACGCCGAGCGCCATGTTATCTACGTTGATTACGTAGATTACATAGTTTACATAGTCTACATTGTCTACACGTAGAATGTAGACAATCGTTGTATACGCGCACACGCAGATCACTGGTTACTACTCTTACAATGCAGAAAACGTTGAGAATTAAGGACTTTTTAAAATGATCATTCGGTATTTCCCGACTGCTCGGGATTCCGAAGAGTCGGGAAGTTATTTCCTGAAGTCGGGATCGGGACGGATTTTTTTTATCCAGATCCCGGTCCCGACTTTTCGGGATCCCGTACACCCAGAATTTCCAGTAACATACAGAAACAGAAATATTTGCCGAGGCCACGTGGACGTTTTCGGGGGCCAGTGCCCCCTAACGACCTCCCTGAAATGTAAATTCTGTTTGCAGCCAGTCATGCCGCTTGACGGTGTGGGGGTTCAAAATGTCAATTGAACTTACTTTCTGAACTCCTTATAATAAAGGAAGAAATAGGAACGCGCGATATCCACATATTGCACTTTAATATTTAAACGTCTGCAGCAAGTCCATATGCATATAACGTTCACGGTAGTTATATTTTCGTATAAATTACCATCATGAGCAATTACACTGAACACAAGAAGTTCATGCATGTGGTAGCAACATGTAATACTTCATGACGGACGACGGAAGTTGGAATTTGTTGCTTTGGAATCATGGGAGTGCAGCCATCTTGTAGCTTGTTGATGTAGTTGCTCGTGAAAATGTTGTAATATACGAAAGTATGCAAGCATGTAGAGCTAACAATTAAAATTTCAGACGGAAGGGACTAAAATAGCAGGAAAATGGAGGCGGTGAAGTCTTTTAATT
Organism: Lepisma saccharinum; assembly: GCF_977018435.1. Classification (NCBI taxonomy): domain Eukaryota; kingdom Metazoa; phylum Arthropoda; class Insecta; order Zygentoma; family Lepismatidae; genus Lepisma; species Lepisma saccharinum. Next base: position 67,190,030 of record NC_139239.1, on the reverse strand, counting down.
CGGAGGTACGTAATATTTAAAAACTTATTAGTATTTTGTTAACCAAGGAACGATATCAGCGAAATGTTTGGTACTGGGTCGCAACTACTTGACTCGCATCTTAAACGGGGAATTCTCAATTTTGTACTATCAGCTGAACGGAACTAATTAATTAAAGAAACCATTTCCTTTTCCCTATATTGGCAATGTTTTTATCGATATATTGATGTATATGTGTGCCTTACGAAATTGTTTTTTTTTCTTTAAAATATATTCTAATTTCATGCCCCTCTTCTCAAGAATTGTATGCAATCCAGTGTGTAGTTTACGGCTGCAATTCTGATAGTACAAATATGGGTTGAGGACCTTAAATGTGGTTAGGCAGCAATAACTGGAACTAAACTTCCGAGAAAAGAGGAACCTCGGAAACTGACGTAAATAAATATTTTTAATTGAAGCTGCCGGCGAGTTTTGTTTGTACCACTCGAAATCAATGGGATCCACGCAAATTTTCACGTTGTAAAAGCAAAAGTTGTAGAAATTGTTTATGTTTACTAATTCCTCCATCACCATTGTTGACATTTGCTAGTCCTCCCACGAGACCATCCCTTTTAGATTCACCGCGGCTACTCATGCGGTGTAATCAAGAGATCTGGTGTTGGATTAACGTGGAGACGATTGGCATTTGATTTCGAAATCATACAAACTTGTGGACGAACTCATTGTCGTAGAATTATAAAATTGCGGTTAGCGTTGATTCCATATATGATGTTACGAATAATCTTAGGTCCAAATTTGCAGTAGTCTATATGTTGTGAAAGAATAGTTAATTTCTGAAATTCACTTTCAATATGCCTTTTTGGTAAATTTCTTGGTAACACTTTACTATACCGGAGACGGATTTCTTCAAATTTACAGGAGAAAGTACTTACGCAAATCATTTTCTGTAGCGTTGTTGATGTTCGGGAATGTAGTTTTGATCCATTTTAATGCGAATGCATGTGGTTTTCTACGGAAAACTATTTCCGACGTGCTATTGCTGCTGCCGCCATTTGCTTCCTGCACGAGAGCACAATACGCGATATTGCTGCATTTACAAGCCGATGTTGTCCGTATATGCTAAATTGAACGAAAGGAGTGCTAATGGAACCTAACCTAACAGGCCTAACCTAACCTAGTAGGCATACCTTGTCCCCGTGATGGTATGTGAGGCTATTGTGAATTTTTGGGGTAACATCAATGGTTTTTGGGGCTACCCGTGGATGTTTTGTGGGAAATAAGGAACAACAGTAAGTACGTTAATGTAAGAAATAGACATTATTTTCGTTAGAAATTCATTATTTCACCTAAAGAAATGTTCCACAATGCAGAATAGTACGTTAGCAATGTAAAAAATTGCGAAATAAATCATTGATAGGTGTCTCCGGTATAGTAAAGTAGTACCAATTTCTTATATCTGGAAAACGGATTTCTTCAAATTTACAGGAGAAATTACTTACCGAATGCAGTTTCTTTATAGTTGTGGAAGTTGGGGGAAGTGTTTTCTCGTATCATTCATTATTGAATTCTACCGGTAAATCATGTATTTTTCGATATAAATGTGTGACCGATGAACGAAAGCTGTTGCATCCATTTCCTTCCAGCCGGATGTTGCCTGTGTGTGATGACGTAATTACGGTCAGTGTTTCCAAACAAGTGTTTTTGTAACTGAAGAAGGTACGTTTCCGCAAATGGTTTGTGGACCTATGTGTCAATGGTTCGTGGGGCTATGCGAGAATGGTGTGTGGGCCTAATTATTTACATTTGTACTTGCCAGTATGCATAGTGGAACATTTTTGAACGTGGGATTTTGCTTTCTTCACTGAAAAAAGCGTAATTTTTCACATAAGAAGTATTTATTGTTCGTTGCTAATTCACTTTCGTTACACACAATATGGCGGGGAAATCTTGACTCACATTGTCTATCGTCAGCTGATATGCAGTGTTTCCAAACTTATTAACCGAAAAATGCCGCACAAACTATTCGCAGAAGGTTTTTAAGCGAAAATTGATCCACAAACCATTCACGGAAGGTTAGGTTCAGTTAGGTTAGGCAAACAGAAAATTAAATTGGAAAAAAAATATTCACAATGCAACCTTCACACGTCATCTTGCAAAACTACTGCGTGGTTGCTACACTAACTGGGGGTCATATAATCGAATGCACGGATCATTTGATTCATGTAGTTGACAGTAATGTTGCCAACAGCTATCGTGCATCGAAGATACATTAATGTCGAAAAATACATGATTTACCAGCCGAATAAGTTGAAATAAGGGAGAAAACACTTCCACGAGTCTACATAAACTCAGTTCCGTAAGTAGTTTCTCCTGAAAATGTAAAGAAATGTGTTTTCACTATACCATTTTGTTACTGCAACCAAGAATTGGGCCTAAGTACCGATTGTTTATTTTCGATTTCATAGTGGTACACTGGTAATTTTTTTTCCATCCGGTTCAAATTCTGTGTGTGTGTGTTAACACATACTTAAGAATTTTAGCAATTACTTGCTGTGTATTTGCTTGAGAATGATTTTGGGATATGACTGAAGATGACCGGACCCCTATCCGATTTTCTTCGTATTTGGCATACTTACTAATTGAGGCCTGCTAATGACGAATCTGAAGTTAAAATTTGTCGGAAACGTCTAGAAATTGCAAAATAATTGTGAACCATTGACGCTAGCCCCACGAACTATTGACGTGTGGTTAGGTTAGGCAAACATAGTTAATATTTGGTGTCGTGGTAGTATCAGGAATATATATATTTGCTTCTGAAACCAAAAATTTCGCGAAAATCAACTGTTTCCATTCCGAAAACTAACGCCTTATTTTAGCGTATTTTGCAATTTCTAGACGTTTCCTACAACTTTTAACTTCAGATTCGTGATTAGGAGGCGTCAATTAGTGAATATGCCAAATAGGAAGAAAATCGGAGAGGGGTCCGGTCATCTTCATTCGTTCCCAACTTTTTACCTTTTCTTCGAATTCCAAACAGTGTTCATTACTTTAAGGAAGGTTCAAATTTTGTGTGGCAATGATTGCCAAATTCTATGATAATCAGTCTTTCTGCTAGGCGAATTTGAAAAAATCATAAAATAATTGGAACCGTTACCTTTGTACTTTATAATTTTACCATTGTTTTCACCTGCTAACATGAAAGTAACAATAACTATCATTGTAATTTGCTCGTATGTGCTTAGCATTCAAGGTGCAGTTAGTGAGAATTAAATTTTATTGTGTGTGTGTGTGATGTAACGGGCATAAATACATGTATGAACTTTGGCAAAATAACATTGTTGTGATATTCTGGTAATAATGCATGTACCAGGTGGTTATAATTAAAGTGACGGTGTTCAGAGTGGTACAGCATGGGCTGTAATAAGAGTAGCAGTGTGAAACTTTGTAGATATGCTAATGAAACAATGCGCTCGCGAATTATGGGGAAAAAAAGAAAATAGTTCCAATTCTCTCCACCAGGGTAAAAAATGGCGCTGTAAGCAGTCAAAACGGAATTTTCCCGTAACTCTGACGTCAAAGTCGGTGACATTGCATAACCATTGTGTAAGCTCCCTGGTTGTTGTTGGTGATGCTTGTTGCTTTTTCCTTTAGTAATGTTCATGTAATTCGGATGGTGAAATTGTAGCGATATTTTTTTACAAAGAGTATTGTTTTCTGCGATTTATAGTGCATTTTTCCTGTAACTATACCACGTTTTTACTGCTTACAGCACCATTTTTTACCCTGGTGGCGAGAATTGGAACTATTTTTTCTTCTTCATAATTCGCGAGCGCATTTCTTCATTAGCATATCTACGAAGTTTCAGACTGCTACTCTCATTACAGCCCGTGCTCTACCACTCTGAACACCGTCACTTTAATTATAACCACCTGGTACATTGTTGTATTTGAACATACATGTAATGCCCAACACAAAAATTTAAATATTTCCCAAAGTTATATTATATGGGAAGAGAGCAATGAAATCAGAATATAAGTATTTCTCTGCACTGTTCTGTGTTGATCTTTTTTTTTTTTTTTTTCCTAGGCTATATAGATAGTGGAAACTAGTGTATAGCTTTCTGCGCTGCCCTCATTGTTTACTTTGCCTTGTGATCGAATTATAGCATCAAATCATAACAAACTCACTTATCAACCCCTTGCCCAAGGCACGATGTAGCATTTATAGTGAAATCGCGGTACCTCCCGGTGCGGGATCCACCTTTCTGGCAGTGACCCTCTGTTGCTACTGCTTGGGCAAGAATCGGCACCAGTAAAAGCCCTCATCCCAAAAGCAGCCATTAGGGAAACAGGGTTTTGTCAAAATAACCGTTCTGCACTGTGATTGCACACCGGTTCTCAGCTTGACTCTGCTGTAGAATAGACGAATGAATTACTTATACTAGTGAACAAAATTGAAGCAAGATGAACCTAACCTTCCTCACAATCTTGACAAGTCATGTGGCCACCACGTGTTCTATTTGTTACAAATTCTTGCATTTGGAAAGGACAACAGTGCTTCAATTTGGTACAGACAGTTCAGGAAGGGACATTAGGCTGAAATCCAAAAATGTAGGAACATCATGATCCCAAGCCATGATTTTCCCTGTCTTAACTATGTCTGCGTTGATACCTAACTTAACCATGCCTTTCCGTAGTGTAGTGTACATTATGTCTATTCTTTATTCAATCACATTTTGAAATTAATATTTGCAGATCCAGTTATTCCGCTATTTAACGTGAATGGGAGTAGGGAATTTACACCTTCTGTAAGAAAACATTAACATGCAGAAATGCTATGTAATTTTGTTTGTTTGTTCTATGGTGTCATCTTCAGTTACTTTTGCCACACTGGCATATTTGAATTTTAATATTGGTACTGTAAGACATTTATTTGTAGACAGTTAAAAAATAAGTTTTCACCTGTTTATACGAAATATGTTTATTTCCTTTCCAGTCATTACATATTCCCAGGACTAATGTTCTGTGAAATTGAATAATTTTTAACATATATCACTTTTTGAATTTTAGCTTTCCTCCTTGTACGAGGTGAAGCCTCCAATTTCAAAAGCTAAGATGACCTCCATCACAAAAGCAGCGATCAAGGGCATAAAATTTTATAAGCATGTTGTTCAAAGTGTGGAAAAATTTATACAAAAGGTAAGTTCCATAATATTTTACTGAAATACTCTTATGATATCCACATATTAATGATTGAAGGGTCAACATTTATTTCCATTGTTTTTATGAAGATTTTTCATGATTATATTACTCATGGCAAGTTAGGTTTGATTGCCATAGAATTTCAGGACTTCCTTTTTATTTTTGTACATGCAACATATTACAATCTGAAACCAACTTCAGGAGTCAAAATATATAAGAACAACACCTTTCTGAACATACCTTTTGGAATAAAATTTATGCTTAATTACTACTTCCTGTGATTACTCCCTTGGAAAACAATGCATACATGTTATACATACTTTAGAGATTACTTCATACTCCTCTCAAAACTTTGTAACATTTTTCTTATCCCCATACAAACTTTGTGTCATCCAGCAAATTTAACTTATTATTTTTATAGAAAATATTTGTGTATTTAAATTTATTGATAGTGATATGGTTAAAAAAATATGGTTATTTCAATGAACACAAGTGTAAATGAAAATTGCATTCATACATAATGTAATGAACCTTAAGCTGCATATTGTATGCTTGCCATTGTCAGAATAACCTTCATTTTTATCCATGCATTCAAGGTTAAGGCTCGACTGTACCTTTGTCCAATGCCAGTGAAGTCGTTTTTTAAATTTCCTCTCCTTTTGCACAACTGCTTAGAGAAGGGCTTTGCTGCTAGGCTATAAAAGCATACTTGCAGGGTGGGAGATACTGTCATAATTGCCAAATGTATTTGTCAACAATTTTGGTCCAGTATGTATACATTAGTTTATGGGATTGATGTACACTGTCATATCAATTTGTATGTTTGAGAACATTTCCAAAATGTTTTAATCCTCAATTTTATCTTTTCTAGTGTAAACCTGAGTATAAGGTTCCTGGTTTGTATGTGATAGACTCTATAGTCAGGCAATCTAGACATCAATTTGGAGCAGAGAAAGATGTATTCGCCCCACGGTTTTCGAAGAATGTACAACAGACATTTATCCATCTCTTCAAGTGTCCGCCAGAGGATAAGGTAAAAATTACCTCTTTATCTTTTAGTAGGCTTTTTGTAATATACATGTTGTAGGTAAACACTGCAATTTTTTGGTATCTTACCATGTTCTAAATGTGTTACGTGTATGATAGCCACATCAACGTTAAGGGTAGCAGGAAATAAGTGTTCATAATAAATAGTTAGCTCTTTCAGTCAAATTCCTCACAATTGCTCATGTTAACCAATGTGTTCTTTTTGGAAACTTTGAGTCACATGTAAAAGCAATATTTTTTGTGTGGTATAAGTTTTCTGTAGTCTTGATGGTTTTCAAGAGATTCATTGTTGTTTTACATATTTAAACTTATTACAGTAACAATGATTTGCATCATTTCAGAGTAAAGTCATCCGTGTTCTAAATCTTTGGCAAAAGAATGCAGTGTTCCAGTCGGAAATTATCCAACCCTTGTTTGATTTGGCGGATCCCAATAATCCGATCTATAAGGAGCAAGCTGCCCAGATAGCAACCAATGGAACTGGAGCTATGAACAAATCGCTAATAAACAAAGCACCGACCCCCATCAATAAATCTGGAGGATTAAATAAGATGTCATCTGATGGCTCGACTCCTGCGTGGATTAACCAGCAGCAGTCTCAGGTCGATGGTGGAACGAATTCTAATCTTCGTCTTCCAGGCACACCCAGCTCTGGATCCAAGGCAGTAAGTTTGAAGGAGTTTAGATTTGTGTTTATATAGTGCTGAACTGTTGCAAGACGGATGTAACCCATATTTGATTAATTTATTAAACAAAGGATTCCAAGTACGTCATTAACTATTTTACTACTCTATAGATCCACCAACTCATCTGAAACCCTAGCGTGAGAGCGGTGGAGCTAGTGTTGCTAGTTAATGTTATGGGGAAGCATGTAGTTTGCATATTTTCCGAGGTTTCTGAAAGCTTGGTGGATCTATACCAAGATGAGAGATACCCTGTGGCACTGTTGTCAGATTTTCAACCCTATGCAAGCAAGAGGAGTGTGGGTGATGCAATCAGCTGCTTGCCATGAAATCCGGCCCCTGCATTGTCAAAATGTGCAGCATTCTTTAAGACATTGTTATCACTTTTATTGATTGCCAAGTCTTTGTATCATTATGAAGAAAAAGAAAACACACAGAGGAAGCATATATGTAATATTTAATATTGATTAATTCTTGGTCAACGAAGGAAGTGAGGGATTCTATAAATCTGGCATCGTGCAGTCAATTGGTCACTAGCAGAGGATAACATTTTTATCTGCTGTGACTGAAAGTAGTACATTGGAACACTAACAAAAGGAAATAACAGCATGACTAAATTTATATGTGGTAAAGTGACTTAGATATGTTTGTAAAACAGACTTCTAGAGCATGCTTGATTTTCAGAAATGTTTATTTGGTTTGGTAGATTGTATTACAGTGGAACACTGATTTTATGTTTTTCAAGGAACCAAGCTGGAAAAACTTAAATGGGGCAAAATTTTATAACATTTTTCCATGTTGGGACCATTATGCTTGAATGTAAAATCCGGGAATGTAAATTTGGGGTTCCACTGTATATTAACTGGGTAGTCTGTGGAAAATGGAATGTTGGATGATGCATAATTTTGGCTTCTGATAAGCGTAAAGTTTGTCTGCTTTTTGTAGGGAAGGTTCTTGGAAGTGAATTTCCTGGAGTAGGCACTTGCTTTTGATGTTACTATTGGTTATTTCATGCAGATATGTGTGATCTACCAGTTTGTGTTTTTATGGGGAACCTGGCTATTTAGGCTTTAGCATGTGTCTTGTAGATAGAACACGTAGTGGCTAAGAGGAAATTTAGAGTGGACATGTTATGAGCCAGATAAGAAAAAAAAGAGATAATAAAAACCCCTAAAGAACCCTCTTTCACCTGCATAGATTCAGTGCTTAAGAGTGGCCTGGAGTTTGGCATGAAAATAGTTTCCCTGGCCCGACACGATATACACACACCTAGCGACATATCAGGGAACTAGGTTTTCTTCTCGGCTGTGTCCCAAACCAGAGGTCAGAGGACGACCCTCCGTGACTCCCGCAGTGAGGTTTCCAGCAAAAGGACACCCACCTGTTTCTATTCATTCTGGTTTCGGACGCTCCACTGGCAAAGCAATTCAGTGCTTGCTGGCTGGCCCTTGCATGGAGCGAGAAGAGTGGCTTCTGAAACAACTTTCATCACTGAAATTTTTAGTGAATAAATCTTGGTTGATTATAGTGCCTACTATAATTATGTTGAATTTTCTTGGTGAGATTGGAATTATCAATTGAGAGTAAAGAAGGAGGTAGAGATTATCAGTTGAAAGTAACGACGAGGAAGTAGGGATAAGTAATTGAAAGTACGCTGTGGCTGGCAGAGGTGCAACCACAAATTTTTGTCTGGGAAAGGGGGGGGGGGCAAGTAGCAGGATAAGCGTACCAATAATAATAATTATACTGTTAATATTATTATTATTATTAGTAGTAGTAGCAGAGCGTATAGAAGAGGGAAGTGCGCGCACTTGACGTGGTTCTGCCACGAGGTGGCTCTGGTGTTGAACTCTTGCTGGCCCTCTCGATTAGCCCAGCAATGTAACCAAGTAACACTTGTTGTATTATGACAATATGCCACTCAATTTTAATTCAAAACACTCTTAACATTGAAAATACATATTTAATAATTTCTGAAGTGAAATTACAGGATTTATTTCACGGACACTATAATTAATAATAAAATGAATAATGATATATAGGTACTCACCAAAGCTAGTTGTTCGACACCTTGGAAAGTTTCCGGGATGATTTTGCAGACTTACGAATTTATTTTGTCTGGAAGAAAAATCTGCATTTTGTATAATGTAGCACTACTTTGGGAATAATGTCCCTGGAGTATTCATCACAGCAACCTATTTCTGAAGATGGAACAGGGATATTCTCTATGGCATTGAGACAGTCAAAAAATAAGTTGCTCCACATTGAATTTGCCAAACACAGTTTACTTTTGATTGCCCTTTCAACGTGCAGGAAGATGTTGAGAATGCTGTTCGATGGATGAGTGAGAAACGACGTGTTGTTCCTCGATCTGTAATCTCATATTTGCGTGAAGACTACATCTCCTGATGTTTGTATGTTATGACTTCGAAGAGAACTGATGCATTGTTGGAACAAAATAAATGTATGTGAGTTTTATTATGTAACCTGCCAAATAGTATACCAATAGTGTTTTTTTGCTAATAGGCGCATCTGACTGACGGACAAAGTGAGTGGCACATCACTTCTGACCTAGCAGTTTGCAGACGAAGATAGCTCCTGTTTAACTGGGACATAAATACATTGCAACAAATACAAATGTAAGAAGTCTATGGTGGAGGGAAGGAACGTAAAATCCCAAAATGTCGCTCAAGGGGATCTTGGCTTAATTTCCCCGTTAACACATTATCCTTTGTCCCACAGCCATTCACTCAGTTGCAAGGTACTCTGCAAAGAAATTATTAACTATTCCATGGTCCTGTCGGATGCAAAGGTGTTATCAGCACAAGAGTATGTAAGACCTTGAACCATTGTATAAGGCATTGGAAGGAATTCGAGAATTCAGAGCGTCATTAACGTCGTTTAAATTTCTTGTGATTTTTTATGTGTGCCCACTGCCGCTCAAATTAGCCGAACCATTGGTCTGTCGAAAAAATCTAATTCCATCTGCTATGCTTCTGCTGAAAAGATGAAATGCCAAAATCATCCTCTGGAATGGTGACTGTCTAAATGTGTGGATGTTATTTTAGGACATACTCTAAGACCGGTGGACTAGTCTGTGCCTGCATCATAAACTTTCCGAAAGTGATTCCTTATGCATTTCAGTATGTGAACAAAATCTGAAAAAGCCCATATTTTCCTGTTGTTATCGGCAGGATTTAAGCCTTTTTCCAAGCCCTTTTATTGAGTTGTCATCACACGTAAAGTCGACAATATTAGCACCTTCTTTTCCAATTGAAAAACTACTTGGATAAATATTTTAACAAGGATTTCTGCAGGAGTGGAATTTAGGTTTGCATAAATAGGATCAGGCTTTACCCATTCGTATATAAAAGGTATAAACATAAAAACCAGGGCATGATTTGCTAAAACATTTTGTTACGATTGCTGGCAGCAAGCTACAGCAGAGTGCGACACCAGCGCCATTAGTTTAATAGTCTGCCACCCACAATGGGAAAGTTGCAGAGAGTGCACACTTCCCTCTTCTATACACTCTGGTAGTAGTAGTAATATCAAATACATTATTATTCATAATTGGGAAAAGAGAGACGCAGTAGTATATAAATACGGAGAAACTAGTACTCACTTTTATCTGCGAAGCTGTTTTTTCTTTTTATGAAAAAGAAAAAACAGCTTCGCAGATAAAAGTGAGTACTAGTTTCTCCGTATTTACTTTATTATCCTTGTAACTTACTCAAAAAAGGGGTAGAAGTTGGTGCTAAAGCATTTGTGTTTGTACAAATTATTTGAATTATTTTTTTCAACATGTTCAATTTCACATTAATAATGGAGAACAAGCACTCAAACTATTTTTGAAAGACAGAGAATGCTTGATAAATGCATTCAGAATATAATTATTTTTTTCATTAACATGTATAACTTTCATGTACTATGTATGTTTCACTCATTTGCAACATGGAGCAACGTAAAATAAGAAAGTACATGTGCAACATGCCAACACAAAGTTGACAGTTGCTAAGAGGAATCACATGTTGCTGGGACAAAATATTTTACGATGCCTTTGTTCATTTCCAACAAGGCGTCAGCATGTCGGAAAAGGGTTTCCAGTCTCGCCTCAGCCATGCTGTGCTATTTTTGACTTCAATGACATTTTTATCCAGCCCACGGGAGGAGAAAGTATGGGGGGAGGGGCTGGTGGCTGTCTTTTCAGGAAGGCTTTTTGAAGGGCAAATTCATTGTCTTTACAGGGTTACAAAAGGTCGGGTGTACTTTTGCAGTGGCAAACTGTTTGTGTGCCCTTGTGTCTGATTGTTATGTATATCAGTGGCGGACTGTGTGCTCTTGTGTTGGCTTTTTATATAGATCAGTGGTGGAGTGTTGTGCCGGTTTTCAATTTCTTTCCCCTCCAACACGAGAATAGGTGTGTAAGATGGCAGGAAGACCCGGTTTGTCACTAAGTGATATTGATGAAGAGTTGCGTGCATTAGATAGGGATTCAGAACCAGACGATGAAACGAATCTGACCTTAAGGTGTTGAGTAACTACAACTCTGACAACGATAAAGGGACGGCTTCAGACCGCGATAGTGACATCAATAGTGCAGACTGACATCAATATTGATTTAACACATTCGGGTCTAGCCTCATAATACAGCATGTTTACCTCTGGTCTGTGGTTTTTGGTTGTTTTTCAAACAATTTGTTTTTAATTTGTTGTTATTTACCGCACATTTCTTAAATCTACAAAACTTCCTCTTTTCAATGAACAAAAATTTTCTTTTCATTTTCAGACATATTTGAATATTTTTTTCAGCAATGTTTTGTGAAAAAAAAGTACAACATTGTAACAAATGTTAATATAGAGATATTTTAAGTTCGTAATCTGGAAATTTCAATAATTAACAATGCAAAAACTACATAAACTATCAATACATCTTTTGAATCTTGCATAAGAATACTTCTTATGTGCACATAACAAAAAATAATTACAAATTACAGGTAATTAGGTTTTGTATGAAAAAGTGGCTGCAGGACAGGACCAGACGATGTATCAGTTGGTTCTGCGTCATCTGTAAAAATTAAACAAATAAATAAAAGAAATTTTCATTTGACATACACTATACAAAATAATAAATGAAAAAACTAAAAATACTTCAGTTCATGTAGGAGAATCAAGCAAGAGGCAAGATGAATAGACCCAAAAAAATTACACATCATTCACAAAATACTAGAGTTTGCAACACTTTTTATATTGTCAACAATTAATTATTACGAATATAACCTACTTTCCAAATCTTCAAATTCATCTGCATCATCATAACTTCAAACTCTAGAGGCGGAATCCTCATGCAGAATTTCCGCTATACGCTCTGGATCTAACGATGCCATTCTAAACAATGCAACGTACATCAACCCGACAACAAACAGTCGCAGGTGCGAGATAAAAATAGCACATGAGTTACCTAGCGGTCGGAATTTCAACAAAAAGGCTTGAATGAACATGCACATGAGACGTCTTACGAATATAGCCCGTAGTTTAATCTGCAAAGCAATTGCATACCGCAGGGTGGTCTATGCCCGTCGTTCGTCCACATTGACTTTAAGTGCATGGGGCACCAATGCATTCTCTCTTTTACAACTTCTTAAATTTAAATAGTTCGACTCCCGCCGCCCCCTAGCTATGGTTCTGAACTTATGAGACTAACAAAAAGCAGGGATTGTGAGTGAAGTGAGCAAGAAAATCTCCTCAGGAGAATTGGAAATGCCATCAACTCCAACACCCCTGACATGTTAGTGCGCACATGAGTCGAGATCGAGTATCGGCTAGAAATTTTGAGGGTTACGAAAGGAGCTCGCGTAGAAGTGTACTAATTTTTTTTTAAAAAATGAGTTGCTTTACATAATGTCACAAACAGCAAGGCTCTACGTCGAAGAGTTTCCACACAATTGTAATTTAAAATTGGGGATCGTAGGGGCATGCATATTTCGTTTTTGACGAAAGAAACAAAATTTGAAAAAACACATTGTAGTGTTAATTTTTCATGTTTTTGAAAGGTGTGAGATGCATTTTGTGACCATGTTTTGTCACGAAATAATGCAAAATGAACTGCTAAAAGCGAAATTAACTCTTAAACACGAAATTTAGGGTTTATTCACCGACGCGGCACCTTCCAAGGTCTGAATTATCCTGTGAGTTATGCAATTCCCGGAAAATTGATTAATTCTGCTGTTAATATTGGAGAAGCAAAAATGGACTCCTTTACACAGAAATAAACTTAATACTCTGATAACTACATAAATGTGCTATTATTTGAACCCGAAATTGACTCAGTTTTTGTACTGAAATTTTGCTTTTTCATTTATCAAAAATATGTGCCTCTAGGGATGTGTCATGTGGAGTGTGAAGGATATGAAGACCTGATCAAAGAAGAAAAAAGAGTGATTTGTATATAAAAAAATTGGTAGACAATTTTCACTAGTTTTATATCATGAATTACAATAAAGATGTGTTTTTTTTCTTTCAAATACAACAATTTAATACTGCATACATTTCATTGACTCTATTTTTTTTAGAAATCATGTTGACGTGTTTGTGTATTGTATTTCTCTTAAAATACTATTTAAGGTAAATTTATAAATCTATAAAAGATCTGGGTTCTGTTCATTTAAATACTTCTAACAAACAATTCGTAATCTTACAAAATATAAAATAGTACTGTTTGGTCCCAGAATTATCAAGACTTTCAACTCGCGGTTATTCTCTTAAAATGTTTTTTGTAGTTTTTCTGCAAAACTTGTATTTCTTAAGAAAAGATTTACTGATTTATTATGTAACTTTACACTATTTAGAACATTTCTGAGAAAACCGGATGTTGATAGGGGACAGAGTTCCCGAGAGATATCAAATCAAAAAATATCCAATATGGCAGATTATTTTCAAGATGGCGGCCATCGTAGCGTAGATATCGATTGGCTACTCGACTGAAAATATATTTAATGATATAACAATTAATTTTACCAAGTTGCTTGCTTTTATCAAAACGTCAATGATTCGGGGCTTCGCCGCCGGCCTGTAATAAAGATGCACTATTTTGGAACACATTTTATCGTGTATTTTTCATTCAGCATTAAAACTTATATTGTTTTAAAGCTTATGAATTGGGCTACCACTTTTATTCCAAACAATTTCCTGTAATTTTATTTATTCAAAAGTTACAAGGCAAAAACTTCAAAAGCTGCTAGAAAAAATACATATTTTAATGATTCTTTTTTAAATTACGGTAAAAACACTGATATTAGCAAAAAACTAAACACAATCTTTTTTGTAGTCCATCTAACGAGGATCAAGATTTTTTTTTTTTCTGTTTACGACCATTGGTTACTGAGATATAGGTCATTAACTGGAAAGTCCACCATATTGGATGCCATCTTGAATTACTCAAATTGCTCAAGGTTGACAAAGTGGCATCAATCGGGCCTGAAATGTACATAACGTAATCTTTCAAAAAACAGTCAAAACATGTTATTCATACATCGAATGCAGTTTTTTGCTTTGGCACCCGGACTAAATGATAATATAATCTTCACGATCACCACTATACGTGTTACAAAGCACTCTTAAAAAAATCCCAGTGAATTGGCCAAAATAAATTGTCAGAATTTCGAGGAGAGGCCGAGCAGCTCTGGGCCAACAGCTGGCTACGCCAATATACGTAAGGCCAGTGCCTACCTACCAAGTGCTGGTCTCGCTCCAACCAGTTACAGGGTGACGTGTGGTCAGCATGATGAACCCCCAGTCGAAGTTTTCCTTGAACAGGTTACGCTACTCATTCGTAGCTCCCCAATTTTGTCAACCGGTCCTATAGACTGGCCGAAATATCAGGAGAAAAGTTGTTATGCTTCTCCCAGGAGACTCGAACCTGCACGCGTCTCGTATCTGGGGGCCCAAAGCATGATCCCTTAGACCGTACGGTCACGATGCAGGACAGCAGGCCCATAGGCAGAATTTTATTTCAAGGAGGTTGATTCTCATCCCTTATCAGCAGCTGCCGTCCAAGGGTGAAAAAGTGAGGGAACCCCTGAAGATGAGTTTTTGTTTCTTAATTTTGATTTGCACCAAGCGTCGCCAACCCTATGCTGGTCGTTTGAGTTTCTGTTTTAAGTCTACTATATGTACAGATAGGCTAATAAGGACTGGACATACATTTATAGTGGGATTGAACTATTGGGCATCCACCGGGTACCAAACCAGGGACATTTTGACATTACGAGGGTCACCTTTACCATTACGCTATAGGGGAGGCAAAATACATCTGATACTAAAAAGACATTTTGAATGGACATGTAGGAGGCAGGGTTCACGCTGAAGAGGAAGAAGCCAGGGAATTCTCCCTCCACTTTCCTAACCTGTAAATCTCGAATTTAATTCTCAACCAAGCCAAGAATTTTGTCCTATATTTTGTATCACTTTTGTTATTGTTAATGAAGAATTCGAAGTAATAATTTGTCTTTAAATCTCAAGTTAGCAAGTCAGTCAAAATTATGTTTTTATACTAAATTTTACATTAATTGAACATTTGCAAAGAAACAGTAAACCTTTTCATGATCATTCCACTCCAAAAACAAATGTTACTTTAAGAGTGACATCAAGTTTATGCTTGGTAGTACAGTAAAACCTCGTTCATCCGGACTAATGGTGGGGATAAGTTGACTGGATTAACTGAAATAACCTAAAAGAACAGTAGAAAGTGCATTAAAACTCAGTTTATAGCAACAAAACACGTTTATTATGGTGTATTTAAAGGGTATAGGCCTAAATGCTGTATACAATACAGTAAAATGTAAAGCAATACTGTACATACAAAGGAGTACATACATATGTGATACCCATATGTGCCCGACGGACCTGGCTCTGCCTTTAAAACCTTGTATTCTGTCTTTTTTTTTTTTGCCTTCTGCATGTCCAGATTAAGCTAAATCCAGCTTATCGGGGTCCGGATGATTGAGGTTTTATTGTAGTGATGTTCTATGAACACCCCCCCACACACACACACACAGATATATGATTGTGTGTGTGTATACATGTATTCCCTACTTGCGCCATTCACTCACAAAGTACTACATGTGAGGTAAAACTGTTGAAATGTAAATAGAGCTAACCCCCCCCCACCTTTTCTACATTTTAAAATTAATTGAAATACTCAAATTAATTAATATTATATTTATTTATTACATCATGTATTCATTGTCTATCTTACGTGTAGTTAAGGTCGGCAAAATATCTAAAAAAAAATAGAAACTTTCCTGGCAAGGAAATTAATGTGAAATAAAGAATAAAATTTTTATCGAGTATCAAAAAATGATGTTAGATCCAGTTGATGAAAGTAAAATTCCTGGTAATATTTTATGCATGTTGTTATAAGTAGTAATAATTCTGTGTTACCCGTTAAGTGTTTTTTTATCTTAATAAACTGCCTTGGTCAGCAACTTAGTGTTTTTAATAATTCTTGCATAAATCTTCTTTGGTACTGCCATTCAAAGTCGTATGACCCCAATATAATCCTTGCTTTTCAATAAGTTTGTGGAAATAAACAAGTTGCGATTAATCAACAACCATATTTTCATTATATAATTTGAGTTATTTTATGATCTCATTATTTTCATTATTTAATTTTTGTAGTTGGTAAGTCTTTCGGTGGAGGTCCGAACCCCCCCTAAATACGTCCTTGGTGGTAGGGGTCGAGATAAAGTTACTGTGTCACTGGTTCCAATTCACGGTAAATATGCTCTGCTTCTCTACACTCAAACTTAGACAAAATTATGGTCTTATTGGTTTCTTGCCTGGGAAAGAGACAATAAATCAAGCACTGACAGCTAAGGGACCTTTGCCGATGAGGGGATGGAACCCAGCTGTGCAGAGGATTCAAACACCCCCGCGAAGCATCCCTCCCCTTCAGTCTGGGGAAATTTTCCAACAGAGGCATCTAGTGGCCGAGTGGCGAACTATGCTGGCTGGCACGGCCGTATCTGTCACCGTTGATAATACATGCATTTTTTAAGCAATCATTTTGGGCTGTGCGAGTGACTTTTGAAAGAAAAGCCCTCTCTAGCTTAGTCATAAAAGGATTGAGCATCATGCATTATAATGGCCATTTTCGTTTGTGCTACGCACAAATCGCATAACAATTCTGTGCCTTATTTACATATTTCCTTATGGGCATTTAAAAAAAATAATGCAGTTTGTGCACATTTATCAAACTGAAATTGCATAAATGTGTCTTGTACTCAAAGTTTTATAAAGTAAGTTCACATCTACTTCGTGTTTTCTGGCAAATTTTTGTTCCAAAACGTTATATTCAACAAAAAGCAAAAAAGCCCATGGTAAATTTAAGCACTTTCCACGGCAACCTTCGCCAAACTCACTGCCCTCTTAAGTCCTGGTGCCTTGGTATAAACCAGGATGCCAGTTTCACTAAATTGCAGTGCTCCCTGTTTTTGTGTGCAAAACACTTTAGGTTGGTTTGTAAGTAATTATAATTTTGGAGGGTAATTATAACATTTAGATAATTGAGCATTACTGTTACAATAGTGAGTTTGTTCTGTGTGCTATTATTACTAGTACAAGACAGTATAAATCCTGCGGTGTTAAATTAGGGTAAGGATAGGAAAGAGTAAATTACCGTATTTACTCATGTATAATGCACACTTTTTCCAAAATTTTTGCCCCCAAAAACACGGAATAATTCGGGTAGCCAGCATGAAACCGTACAACTTATTCCATGATTTTGTGACACTTCCATTGATTTTTCATGTTTACGGAACCCTTTCATGTTCTATATCATTGTAAAGCTTAAATTCTACAGTTTCTGAATATGGCAACAGTATTATATTCAAGAGAAGACACTAATGTGCAATGCGGTTTAAATAAGCTCATCACAAAATGAAGGAATGTTCTGATTTTTATGCTATTTTGGATGAAAGAAAAGATAAGGAAAAAGAAAATAATAATTAAAATGTATTACTGGCCAAATAATATGACATACATGAAATGTGTAAATGTCTTAATGGAAGAAATCTTGTACTGCTAACTGCTAGTTTGAGGGTCCTGAATGTGCCTTTTTTAAATTTTACGTTAGTCATGGAAAAAGTATATATTTTGAAGGTTTTTTTTCGAAGTAAAGAGGAAATGACAAAACCACATATGAAAATTTAAAGGCGATTTCCCACGATTTTTCACTTTGTGATTTAATGTTCTGCGACACTAAGAAAACCAGTGCCGTTCTGGCGGAATTCGAGCATGCACCTCCCATCACATGGGAGGCATATCAGTGGAGTTTGTTGGGCAAGAAGTAATAGAAAATACTTCCTGAGCACTGCAAATCCATAACGTAATTTTGATCTCGCTTTCTACTATTACAGAATAAATAAGGAGGTTAAAGAGTGAAAGCTTTGGGATGCTAAACACAGTGGAGGGAGAGGGGGCATGGGTTGGTGACTTATTGTTCACAGAAGAGGATATTCTCCTCTTGGTACACATAACAACAGGTGACTCATTGAATAGGTATGTCATCATTCACTTTTGATCAGCATAGCAACAGCTTTACGACCTACAACTAAGAAAGCCATTTCTTGAACCTGGATTATACTGCGCATTATATAAGAGATATAATTTTTTGTCACTTTTCCCCATCAAAAACACGGTGCGTATTATACACGCATGCGCATTATACATGGTATTATAAAGATAGGGAATATTGTCATTAAGTGCTGCAGTGAGAGAATTTCGCTCGAGAGAATAACACTCGAATAGGCAAGATGAGTGGGTATATGCTCGAAGCCCAGTAGTACATGTATAAACGTAATCTGTCCGTGGTAGTGGGCCCTCAAATATGGATCGTGAGGTGAAATTGAAACTTACGTGAACATAGTCATCATCTCCATGTTAAAATGTAGTTTAGTCTATATTATGAATACAGTGACATATGAAAATGAAATAGATGCTTGTGGGCTCAAACTGCCAGGACAGATATTTTACATAAATTACATTATTGTCGCATTAAAATGATATTCCATTGTAAACGCTCGAACGATTGAGAGTTGAACAAGTTCAAGCGAGCGAAAGTGGTCCTGCACAGTACTCCAAATGTCATTGGTTATTGGTTGATTAAATAGCTCAAGTATACAAATTATACAGATTAGTACAAATATGGATATAGATCAGAGAGCAGTGAAATATTTTAGGTGAAATGAAAAATTTGTAGAAAGTGATATGACCCAAAAGATGCTTTATTTCAATAAAATAATAAGAGTAGTGCCAGATGGAACCCATACTGATCCCTTTTACTAGGCGATGAGTCTGGTTAGCTATTTTTTCTGCACTTCCAAAAGTACTTGAACAAAGATTGTATTTATAGTTTGAGTTTCCAAAAATTGTGATGTATTCATTGTCAGTTTGGTTTGAAATAACACACATCTTATGGAATCTATATTTGTGCAGAAAGAATGGAAATTTCATGATATTTCTAGTGTGAAAAATTTAATTTGTAATAAAAAAAGAGATTTTGTGAGTTTGGTTGCCAATTTTTAAGTACAGCAACTGTTTATGGCGTATGACCTCCCCTCATTTACCTTTGTTAATATTTTATCTGATTTAATTTGCAGGTGAAACTTTCGTGTGTTGTATTCTTGTGTTAACCACATGTAAAATTCTAATATCGTAACTGATATTCTATTTCAGATCAAGTTCGACAAGAAATTGTTAGATTTTGATTATGGTGACGAAGATGATCAAGTTAATGATGATCATCAGAACAGTGATGGCCAGATGCAGCAGCTTCCTGCAGTTCCTGCTTTGGATTCTTTGGGCAGGTATGTTCTTGTTTCTCTTAATTAAAATAAGATGCTTATTTCTCAGAATTGCCCTAAAGTTATTCGTTCTGGAAGAGTGCGAATTACGACTAATCACCTTTTGTCTCTCCCCAACTTACCTTACTTTTTGAGATGCATTCTTTTCAAGTGTGTATTCTTCATGTTGCATAACATAAGATGTGTCACTGAGATTCTAATCTCCATGAATTGTTCTAAACACGCTCACTGAAAAAGAAACTGAAAACAGATATCAATTACTCCTTGGTTGTATCAATGTTGTAAATTAGTTATATTGTAAATTTGCAATTTCCTTTATTTTCCTATTTGTTCTAACTAGGGATGGGACCGATTAATCCGTACTCTATCTTTATTGGCCGATATAGGCATATATCGGTGTATCGGTAAAATTACCGATTATTTTACCAATCCGATACATCAATAAATATCTGATAATTTAATGCAAAATTCTGCCATTTTGTTGTAATTTTTATGGATAATCTCCATGCCCTAATTTCTAATAAAATAAATGTCTAAATATGCAATTTCTTTTTCACTGCAGTCACCTTGAAACACACATTTACTAAAGAGGTCAACGAACCTTTCAGATTCTTCAAGGACTATTTCTAATTTTATATCTGATCGGTAGAATATCGATTATCGGTATCGGTAAATTTTATATCATTACTTTATTGGTATCGGCCAAAATTTAAGATCGGCCCATCCCTAGTTCTAACATATAGTGTATTACAAATATATGTTATATGCTTTATACAATGCTCTAAACTTGTACAGTATATTTCCAGTTTTTTCTAGCACAAAATGGGTACATACAAGAACTATTATCTGTTTTGGTAATTACTATTTATTTTTAAAATTGCAGCATACTGTCTAATCCTGAAGTTCTACGCCAGTTACAAAATTTACAACAGCAAATGTCATTGCAACAAATGAAGCAGCAGCAACAGCACCAGCAGGAAATGGAAGAAAAAATTAGGAAACTTCAAGAGATGCAACGACAGGAGGATGAATTTGATAAGCACCTTGCCCAGACTGTGCCTGTAAGTTAGTAAATCATCAGGTATATCTAATGCAGAGTAGCTGTTCGAACTTTTTTCTCAATTTTTTTTTTTTCACGAAAATATGAGCCTTTTCAAATGTACATGAATTCTGAAGGCAGGTGCCAATTACCACTGTAGTGTTCGGTGGAGAATTCATTTTTGTATGGAAAGTTTGAAAGGGGGAATAAGGGGAAGGGGCTATCATAAACACACAAATGTAGCAACAACATAAACCTAGTCCCCAGCTCCACTTGGAAAGAGATGGGGAGGTTGAGTGTTGAGTGAGAACTTTTCCAGAAAAAAATACTTTCTTTAATAATGTCCGCTTCTGTAGAACTATTTTCAATAGAACGATACCCATTTTGACACCAAACTTGTATAAGCTATTGGATTTTGTCTGTGTTTTGTTTGTGAAACTATTTATATGATAAAAGAATGGGTGAGTAAGAGATAAATAGACCTATTTTTTTTTTTAAAAAAAAAAGATCCTTTAAATTATGGATTTGCAATTTTCAAGAAATGTGTGTGGACAACAAAAATGTTTCTCAAACACCTACCCACTGCCTGCACCCAGAGAAATTTGTATAAAATTAAAATATTTGTGGATTATTGTGCTGCTACTCTTGTGATATTACTGGAGCCACATATTTATAGTGAATAAAAGGTCAAGAACTAGGCACATTTTGGGATCAGAAGTGGTACATACAATGGCATTTTGGTGTTAAACTTGATTTTAAAACTACACTTATTGCACAAAATAAGCATTTTCCTTCTAATAGTACATTTATGTAGTTATCAGAATATTAAGTTTATTCCTGTGTAAAGGAGTCCATCTTTGCTCAAATATTTACAGCAGAATTAATAATATTTCCGTGATTTGCATAACACAGGATAATTCGGACTTCAGAAAGTGTCGCATTGGTAAATAAACTCTAAATTTCATGTTTAATAGTTTATTTTGCAATTAATTTCGTGACAAAGTATGGTAGGAAGATGCACCTCACACCTTTCAAAAATGTGAAACATTTACATTACAATTAGTTATTTCACATTTTATGTTTCCGTCAAAAACGAAATATGCATGCTTCTAGTTATTACATTTTTTTATTATGGAGAGTGGGCCAAAAATTAAAAAAATAACCCAAAATTTAAGTAATCGTAACAGCACATGTGCAAATTACTCACTCGTGGTAAACTGAATAATGCTTTTTTAAGAAAAATCTTAATTTTTTTTTTAAAAAAACAGCTAAAAACTGTTTACTTACGTATTGGCGAGTATTTTGTTGTTTGAGCAATGTTTCGGGGTTCCTACAGCCCCCTTCTTCAGGCTTCACTTGTCACTAGTTTATCCTACATGCCGTGTCACTTATTTAAAAACAAGTATTGGGTTAAAAGGTACATTTGTTTTTTAAAAGAATTTTTTCATTATTTCATTTCATTATTCAGTTTGCAAAATCTAAGTATTTTGGTAACCTTTTGCGGTGACGGGGATGGTGATACAATATTTACACACATTGCTAAGGAATATTTATTTCTTTACAGAAGCTTCCCTTTGCTGCAGAATGTGATCTCAAGCCAGTGGATCAGAACGTTCCAATGTTACCATATGACCATACGGGGGACTACGATCAACGTACTCTACCTTTTGCTTTTCCTGGTGTCGACACTTCCTTACCTCCTCCTGGATACCCCCCTCTTCCTACTGATCAGACAGGAGCTGGCCACCAGTCGTCTCAGGATGTTTCCCAGAAGAGTCCACTGGAAGAAGGGGAACAGGCAGATTCAGAATCTGAGTATCCAGATAGGGATATGTAAGTACTTGGGGTAACTTTTTCTATATTATTTAATCGATTGCATAAACACACTTAAATTTCACTATGTATAAAATAACAATTCTCTTCAAAGGTTAACTTTGGGGAAAAAATCCATTTTTGTGTCTGTGTCACAATTGGGTATTTATATTTGACCTCGGTTACAAGTTTCAGTCTGCAAATGTGTGCAAATTTTTCCACCATAGTTTCACTTCCATTCATTTTCTCTTCAATGGTTCTGATGCTGCAATCAGTATATGATGAGTGTCAGTTTCCAGAAAGCTGCACACAACTTTGGCTATCTGGCTGAACTCCAACCTGACCTGAATTATCTGAAATTTGTCGGTTCATGCACGGTGCCTGGTTAAGAAACAGACACACAAAGACGATATATACAGATATTTAATTACTACAATACAAATACACGATGGACTACACAATAAAGTGTCTGCAGTACGGTCAATTCAGTTGTAGAATGTGCATCTACAGCTCACTTGAAACCATACACATGTGTCACGGTTCCTCTCACGAAGACTTTCTTACGATGACTCTTCACCAATGGCCAAGCAGAGAGTGTGGCCCAGCACTCGGAATGTTCCCGAATTTCATCTGTGGGTGTAAGTTCCCATTTTTAAAGTGTGCGGGAGGTTCCGCAGTTTTTTACTCCCACAGATTTTTAGCTCACACATAATATAAAACCACTTTACACTAAATGAATATACACAAAAAGTAGAAAGAAGATAAAAAAAACCCCACTAATTATATACGAGGCTTGTCCGGAAAGTAAAGATACAAACCAAAAAGAAGATATAAAAGAAATGTATTGCTCGCAACTAAAGTTACACTTGATACACTGATACAGAGGCTATTTCTCCACATAATTGCCACCATTGTCCAAACATTTGTTCCTACGCCGAACAAGTTTTTGTATCCCTGAATTTTAGAAATCCCACCACCTGCATCTGGAACCAAGTTGTGACTTCTTCCCTGACTTCATCGTCATCGGCAAAGTGTTTTCCACCAAGATGTTTCTTGAGTACAGGAACAGGTGGTAGTCGCTGGGTGCAAGGTCGGGGGTGTGTGGCCGATGGTGAAGGACCTCCCATTGAAACTGTGCAAGCAGATCCTTGGTGACATTCGCTGCATGGGGGTGGGCGTTGTCTTGAATAAAGCTGATTTCACTTGTCAACATGCCTCTCTGTTTGTTTTGAATTGCACGTCGAAGATGTTTCAAAGTCGGGCAGTAGGTTTCAGCATTAATCGTTCTTCCAGGTGGCATGAATTCCACCAGCAGGATGCCGTGGCGATCCCAGAAAACGGTTGCCATCAGCTTGCGGGTTGAAATCGACATTTTGAATTTTTTGGCTTTTGGAGAATGGGTATGGCACCACTGCAGTGACTGCTGCTTGGATTCAGGCGTATGGTGGAACACCCATGTTTCATCACCTGTCACAATGGAGTCCAGGAATGCATCTCCCTCTTCTGCATAGCAAGTAAGAAAATCCAGTGCATATCCCAGTCGTTTGGTTTTGTGTTCGTCAGTCAAACATTTTGGGACCCAGCGTGCACACAACTTTCTGTACCCTAACCCACTCAAAACTTCATGAATAGTGGTTTTCGAACTGTCAGGAAACATCACACACAATTCTCAAATTGTCACCTGCCTATTCGCACACACCTCTGCTTCAATACGATTGCGAAGGTCGTCCGTGATCACGGACGGCCTCCCACTTTTCTCTTCATCATGAACATCACGTCGACCTTCTGCGAAGGCACGGCAACATTTCACCACATTTTGACAATTCATTACATTCCCATACAGAGTCACAATTTCTCGGTGGATCTCCGATGGACGCCTGCAAAAACCTGATCTTGGCGGGATTCGGTATCGCCGTTGCCATTTCCAACGCATGTTCCTCGCACAAGACTCAGCGCAGCACTGACGACTCACTCCCAATCTTCGTCGTATGGATCACGGTTACTGCCAGTGTTGCCAACTTTGGTACACATTTTTTCCCTAACGTGCAAATGTGTTTGTATCTTTACTTTTCGGACAAGCCTCGTACATCATTCACTGAACAGTATATTTACCTAGAATACTAATGTCTGTTTGGATGCATAATGATATTAAACTAACACAACGTAAATGACCAAATATAACATCTTATCATTTTTCCCCCAATAGGTCACTTGAAAGTGTGAGAGCTGAAGAGTTGAAAGACCATAGTAGATCTAGGAGTAGATCTCAGAGTAAATCCCACAGACGGAGGAGAAGCCGTTCTAGGTCACGAGATAGGAGAAGGAGGAGGAGATCGAGATCAGGTTCTAGAAGGCGTTCCAGATCAAGGTCACGATCTAGGCGACACAGGTATGTTGCCCATCTGTATGGGGAGTATAAGTTTACATGTTTGTGTCCAGTATTGTGATATTTGGCTGTAGCTGTTTGTATGTTTTTCTCATTAGTAGTCATTTGCATTCTTGGATATTCTATTTTTTATAATTTCATAATTTTATTTATTTTATTTCAACGCCTTATGGTGTTTAGCAAGTAAGGGAGATTTCACACCAAAGTGACAAGCAGCACATGATGTTTCACACCATAGCAGCATACACACTACACAAGTCTACCTTCAACTGATGACATGTGTTGCTTGTCTCTTTGGTGTGAGATCTCCCTATCAAATACATGAAATATATCTTTGTGGGCTTAAAATTGTTACGCCTTGTTCTTTTTTGTGTAAGAACTCAAATATTTGATGTTCAAAATTTAGATACCATCCCCCGGGGCAGAGTGGTTAGCACATCACGCTATGACGACAGGGGTTCCAGATTCAAATTTTGGCCTGTGCATGGGTGTTTGTGAGAGTCCATTCATCAATTTCATCATATCATCATTCATCCCCATCTTCGCAATTAGCCAAAAGTGGCAGAAAAGCAAAGTAAAATCAATAAATCAAAATTTAGGTGGTATTTTATTGTGTGTTGATAACAATACTTTTTCAAACCAATTCCTATCCCTTCTTCAATTACGTAAATGGTTTTCAAAATATCAGCTTGAACTCATTTGGCAAAATTGTTAAGATAAGTTTCGAAACCAACTTTCTGTCCAACCACATCTGCACCTCAGAAACTTGTAAAATGGAACTACTGGACATTAGTTTTGAAATTAATCTTAAGCAATTTACAACTTTAACCTATTTTAATCCTTTCTTATGTCTTAACATCTTGAGATTACTTTCTGACTGAGAAAGGATACAGGAATTAATCAGAAAATTAGAACTTTATTACCCGTGTGTGTGTTCGTTTAGAGCGGTGATGAATATCATGAAATGTTTATATTGGTTTTTCCAGTGTTTTCCTACGACCTGACAATCTCTGTGTATTTTGGAATCAACTTTACAATCAGGGTTGCTACGTGACTGGAAAACAGGGAAAAGTCAGGGAATTTGGTTGGTCAGGGAAAAGTCATGGAATAGTCAGGGAATTTTGCATATTTTCTGGAATTTACATGCATTTTGGAGTTGCCGGAGAACCCGTTACAAAATGAACAAACGGTTCATTTCCACTCCCGAATTCGGTTCTTGTGATTCCAGTCCCCCCAAAAGATTCAGTTCAGAGACTTGTTCCTGTCGTCATTATGACTTCTAGTCTGTTACGTACAAAATTATCGTTCCTTCGCATTTCAATTCTATATTTATTCACTCTCGGATCTAGGTTCTTGGATCCGTTCATTTTGCGACTCGTTCTTGTGAACCTGTTCAAGACCGGAATTTGGAGAGGCATGAGATTTTTCCTTAGAGAACAAGCTACTCAAGACGAAACCTACACACCAGCCATCCTCAGAATTTCTTGCGGAAAAAAATGTTGCTTTAGCTTTGTGTGTGGTGAGGAAATTTTCTTTCTTCAAGAACACACCCGTTCGGAACCCGTTCTCTTTTGATACGTGAAGCGGAGCAGGTTGGTGTTTGGACAGTTCATTGGTTTTGGATCTGCAATAAAGCTTGAAGAGCAGAATTTCACATAACTGGCTGTGGTTGACATCACACTGGACGGGTGCAGACGCCGAGCAAAAACAAAGGGACTCACTACTTCGTTCCCCCCGTGAACCCATTCTGTGAATTTGAGTCCTTCATTTGCGACCCGTCCAGAAGCAACTTGATCAACTAGTTCATTTGCTCGTTGTCGTAGTTTTTTACATTGCAGAGATGTGTTACACCTGAGAAATTAGTGATTTTATGCTGTATCAGTGACATCATTATTCGAATATGCACGTGTTTTGTGCATGTAGAACAAATTTATTTTTAAAAACTGGTGCGAAATAGAGGAATTAAACGTACGCTGGTCACACATTGTTGTTAGGTTAGGAATGTTGGTTTCATGCTGATAGTAATTTTACGTATTGTTTGCATGTAGAATGAAATTATGCTGAAAAGTGGTGAAAACGAGCCCAAGTTCCTTTTCTTTTATTACGATTTCATCATACTACAAATGCAAATTTTACATGGTTTGATTTCGATTTATGTCTGTTAACACATACTGCAGAGTTTTAGCAATTACTTAAGATTTTGTGAATATATGCTTTTGTGGTTAGGTTAGGAATGTCAGGTTTGGTTGTCTTAGAATTAAAATAAAGACCCTGAATTTAGAATTAAAATAAAGACCCTGAATGCACTCTACTAAGGTTCCGATTTATTTCTACATTCATTCCCACTAGTTTACGATACTTACTGTCGCTTGTCAACCGGAGAATACCTTGTCCGTGGGAAGCGTGTATGATTGAGTAAGGTCATTTTGAAGTTTTTCTTTCAAGATAAATAACTTTTTTCGAATCCAAATAGTGCTCATTATTTTAAGGAAAGTTCAAATTTCGTGTCACAATGATTGCCAAAATTCTATGATAATTAGTCTTGCTGCTAGGAAAATTTGAAAAAAAAATATCAGAAAACATTCGGAACTGTTACCTTTTAAAAGACAGATTTCGATGTTTTCCGTAATATAAAATTGGTTCCAGCATGTGAAAAACTCAAATAATGGAGATATTTGATTCCAAAGTATGGCCCGCGTATATATTTTTTTAGGTGTATGGTTGGTCACCGGCCCCATTCAAGTTCTGAATTTACGTAATATGTACTATTTTCAATAAATTAAAAAAATATAATTATTAAACTTATTGCATATTTTCTAAAGGTACATAACCTAATTTTCTGTTGTTTCTCATTTGTATTGATATAGGCTAATTGAGGTTACATTGTAAAGCTTTGATATATGCCACATTTTTTAATTGATTTTTTACACCACCTTAATTGTAATGACGTAGTGAAAATGGGGAAGTACAATAGTTATTTATTTTTTCATTGAATAGCTAGCATTATATTAATCACTTGGTAAATTTTCAGCTAATAACTGTGTATATTCATATTCATAATAATTAACGTGCCTGCATATTTAATTGAAAAACATGAGGTTCAAAAGCAAAAATCATAACGACAAACATGTCTGGAAAAAATTATTTCTGGATTGGAAAACCTGGAAAAGTCAGGGAATTTCATAATCAAAAAATCGTAGCTACCCTGACAATGCAATTCTTTATTTTTAGGTCCAAGTCAAGAGATAGAGAACGAGATCGTGAAAGAGATAGGGAGAGAGAGAAAGAGAGAGAGAGGGAAAGGGAGAGAGCAAGAGAACAAGAAAAAGAAAGAGAGAGGGAAGCCGAGAGAAGTAAAAAGGGCTTACCTCCAATCAAGAGAGATCATTTAAGTGGTAAGTTGTGTGTGTAACATGACCGAGTCTTGGAAACTTGAATATTTGGTGTTTTGCCTCCTCGAAATATTCCTGTTTCAGCTTCTTGTCAGGTCATTGGTGTTCATGTGTGATTGTTCCTTTGTCAGGTTTATCTAATCACCTGAAATACAAAGTAAAATCAAAAAAATCTAAGTACA
Source organism: Lepisma saccharinum (assembly GCF_977018435.1). NCBI lineage: Eukaryota > Metazoa > Arthropoda > Insecta > Zygentoma > Lepismatidae > Lepisma > Lepisma saccharinum. Next base: position 67,161,446 of record NC_139239.1, on the reverse strand, counting down.
GTGTTTTCTATTTGGAATTTGTTAGTTGGCCTCCTATCTACTGTAAACTATAGAAATTACTTACATACTTTCATTTGTTGCACTGATGTTTCAGTGGCATTTTATTCTGTGTTTGTGTTGCCAGAAGAAATATTTATTAAAAAAAAAAACACCCAAGCTTTGGGTGTCTTAAGACTATAGTGGGACCCCGATTTTACGTTCTTGTTTTTTACTTTTTTACATTATACATTCAATCTTGATGGTCCCAACATAGTAAAATGTTATAAAATTTTTCTTGATTTTACATTTTCCAGCATTTTAAGTTTATTCAGTTTGGTCCCCTTGTAAAATCGAGTTTCGGCTGTATTATTCAGAATAGAAAAATCTAAAGTATTAATTCGTGGGCTGTTCAATAAAGAATGTACATTAATTTTTTTGGCAACATAGTGTACTTGAATCTCTTAAGGGCAGTAGGGTCTAGCTCTGTAGCACAGATTTCATTGAAATATTTTGAAGACTGCAATTTCAGAAATGAAACAGGATTGGGAAAGGTCTTGTATTTATATTGTACATGTTATATGGAACAACACACACTTTGTCATGGTATCCTGCTTGCCACAACTTGCTTACTCAGAGCATGTGAGATCTAATCGTTAATGCAATAATGTTTGCAATATTGTTTCTTCAAAGTAATGTTACTACAACATCTGTTTATATTATGGTAATATAGTACATTTTTATTACTTCCAGTTTGCAGTACAACATTGTGGGTGGGACATCTATCACGGCTTGTACATAATGAAGAGCTGTCAGATACATTCGGATCGTATGGTGATATAGTCTCTATTGAAATGATTGCTCCCAGAGGTTGTGCGTTTGTGTGTATGAATCGAAGACAGGATGCATATAAGGCACTACAAAAATTGAAAAATCATAAACTTCAAGGAAAATCAATTACTGTAAGTATGAAATCAGAGCATCTGAATATATGAGGAAATTGTGCATGAGCATGTGCTTATGAGAACACACTCACACAGTCCAATGAAGCAAAATGTTATAACGTTTCCCAGATTATACATTCTCTCACATTATAAATTTATTAGACACAGTACTCTGAAGAAAAAGTGTAATTGATGTTCTACTGTATATTCAGCCATTTTTAGTTTGTTTTTTTATCTCTCTCATAATTTAAATAGGTTTGAGCAGATACAGTGGAACCTTTCAAAAGATGAAAAATGAACATTACCATGTGTTATTTCACATTTTGTGTATTCTTGCTCTGTTGGGACCATGAATATTGAATATATACTGTGCGAAAATGGAAAATTGGGATTTCCACTGGACTATTCTCAATGTTTTGGCATCTACCAATACAAATGTTATTACATTCAGAGGTTATCAATAAGTTTAAGTGCTTATGCAGACCAGTATAATTTCAGAACCCGGGTATATTTTAAACTGTGGAAAACTATGTGTAAATTGTGTTATTTGATGCTGGTATATACATATGTAACAATAACATATTCATTCATTGACCTACAATAACCTAAATCAATCAACCAATCAATTGAAGTGGTATTGCCTTGTCCCTACTTTTGATTTAAGTCCACTTTATGCACAAATAGGCTAATCAAGACTGGACCTACAATTTAAAGAGAGATCCAAACCACTATGTGCTTACACTAGTCATTGAACACAGGACCCCTTTATTACAAGGTGGTAACCACCTATTAACTAGTTGATGAATGCATGTAATTTTTACTTTTGTAATAATTTGTACAGCATTATATGTTATTTTTGCTCTTTAGCTGGCATGGGCTCCTGGTCGAGGCGTCAAAGGAAAGGAGTGGAAAGACTACTGGGAGGTAGACTTAGGTGTTTCCTATATTCCATGGAACAAACTGACCACGGAAACAGACTTGGACGCTTTGGAGGAAGGAGGAATGATTGATGATGATACAGTTCCAGATTGGTTGAAGAGCAAAAGTGAGTATTTTGAATGAAATTCCATCTTTTGTGTTATCTAGTCATGGGTACTCATTTTGGTCTTGTATATGCGCGTAACCTTAGATTAGTATTTTTTAAACCTGCATACTTGGTTTTAGGTCTCATCCACTTCCTTTGACGTTGCACATGGGATAGATATGTGATGTTGTGGTTCTTATGTGTTTTCTTTTGCTGTGGTTTTCATTCTTGCCCCTGTTTTGAACAGATATAGCCTGCACAGGACATGGCAATAATTGAATACATGCGGACAGGGGTAGAAAATACCATTACCTTTTTTTTTTTTTAAATAGCGAGTTCAGTATGTGATTTGTAAGATTTGTTTTCTGTATCACATGTATCATTAAATCAGAATAATAAACGTTCCATTATAAATTTTTGCAGCAATGTAATAAGTCGACCATATATTATATTGTATTGCATAGTTATTCACACTGTTACCAGTTGTGCCTTCATTAGGAAGGCCACTCTTGTGCAGTAATTAATTACTTTTAATTCAATCTTTTATTTATTATTTAAATGTTTTAAGATCAAATTTCACATCTTATCTAAGTTGGATTCATGGCTTTCTAGCCCGTATTAGGAAAAAAATGCAGGCTCCTGAGAAAAAGGGGCTAATGCCTGAATTGTTTTTAGTTTTGACTACCCCTGCATATGGGGAATGGCATAGAACTTTACTGTTTTACTGATGTAAATGTTAAATACAAAACAAGAGTGGAAAATTAGCTCTTTGATGTATTTAAAATGTATAGATATACTGGAGAAATATTTCTCAGATGTTGCTTAAAATTATGAGCAAATTTCCACCTATACTCAGAAAAGTTGTATTTTTATTGTACAGTCTGGAGAAAATTGCCATTGCTATGGAATCATTCAAAACACACTGTAAAATTCATATGATATTTCTTATTGGCAGGCAAGCCCAATAATGGCAAAATCAAGAGGCAATACACAATGCAAGATTAGCTTTACAATAAATTCGTAAATAATTTTCTCCTGACAGTATCAGAGTAGCCACCTTGTATATATTTCTCTACATGTGCATTGTTTATCTTTTCACGCAGTTCATGCTAGTCAGCAGGCAGTTCTGCAGCATGGTTCTCTACCAATCGAACTTCCTCCCGAGCTACCAAGGACAGCTCCTCCAGGCTTTATTCCCATCCCAGAAGCCATCCCAGCTCCTTCCGTGACGGTCGCTGTGACGTCAGCAGCTGCAGTTGCTGGGGTTCATTCGGCACCAACGTTGGTTGGGGGAGCCCCACCTCCTGGTGTGGTGGATACCTCTCAGCCTCCACCAATGATGCCGTCTGTTGATGCAACCCCTCGAGTTCCACCACCTGGATCTATGCCGCTGGTTCCACCATTCCCGATACCAACAGTTCCGCGTAAGTAGCATTCATTCTATTGCAGCTAATAAATTATTTATACCTCAGTAGAGAAGCAATATAAGATATCAAAGATAGAAGTATTGGGTAGTCTATAAGTCTGGAAACACCCAAACAAATACGTATGAGAAACATTTTGATGAATTATTTTCCTGTAGTTTACGGTTATTACAAGCATAAGAAAACAATTTTTCTTTGTGACGTTTCAGGAGAACACACGCTCCTTTCATCAGACATTTATTTTCATTTTGACTAAAGATACAGTTATAACATATGGCATAGAACTTTACTGTTGTATGTTGACATAACATTGTCAAATTCTTTGCATCCATTCATATGGGATAAAGTAAACACAGCTACACAACAAGTTGTAGAACACTACAACAAGCTTTCAGAAAGGAAACTTGATAGGAAATTCTACCAGCTAATTCAAGAAGAACAAGTTATATACAACAACAATGAAAGAAGGGAAGCAGTTAATGTCACTGGTAAAATAAAAACTAAGAACATTGACAACAGATTATTTATAAATCTTACGGATATTGAGGTACCTGATGAGTATATAGAAATTTTTCAATTCGGAATGAAATTTTCAGTTGGTAGTGCTTATATACACAAGGAAGATTTTGTGATTTCAATAGAGAAAGCACTGAATTCTTAGATGATGAGGAGGAAAAGAGAAAATTATGAAGTCTCACACATGATGCTCTTGATGAACGGTTAAGTTTTAAATACAACAGAAGAAATAAGAGAGGTCCAAAATACACAGAACCGGAGAAAGAGCATATAAGGTTGGGGAAAAAAGTTCATGGTTTCAAGATCTGGTTGAAAGAAAACGACATTTTCTTAATAAAATCGGACAAGGAAAATAAACCTGTCCTTATCCGAATTAAGGACTATCAAGAAAAAATGGAAGAATGTTTCAAAGTAAACAATTTCACAGAAACCTCTTGAAACCCTATAACTAAAATAATAAATGAGGTAAAGAAAGTGATTGAAAGCAGTATCACGATACCAAGAGAAATGAAGAAAAAACTCATTGTCAAAAATTCAACTCTGCCGATTGCCTTTGGACTACCAAAAACTCACAAACCGGGAACTCCAATACGACCCATCATTGCAACTTTCACACATCCTGCATACAAACTATCCAAATATTTAGTTGAAAGACTTGCTATAATTAAACAACAAACACCATTCAGTGTTAAGAATGCATATGAAGTGAAACAGAAACTAAAAAATATTGTTTGGAATAATGAGTATCGTATTGCAAGTTTTGATGTTGAAAATTTATATCCTAGTGTCCCAATAGAAGGTGCCACAGATGCATTACACAGATGGCTTATTGAGATGAAGGTTAACCCAGTAGAATCATGGGAAATGGTTCGATGGTTTACTGTATGTGCAAATTACAATTACTTTATATTTGATGGCAAAATCTATCAGCAAAGTAATGGTCTATCAATGGGAAACCCAGTATCCGGAATCATCTCCAGCATTTTCCTTCATTACATAGAATCTCCAATTGTTAATGTGATAGGTGCGGATATCAAACTCTACATCAGATATGTAGATGATGTGCTAATTATTGCTAAAAATGAGAACACCATCATGGACGTATTTAAATTGTTAAATGAATCACATCGTCGCATAAAATTCACTTGCGAACCCATGAATAACAATGTAATTTCTTTCCTTGATCTGCAAATTAAGACAACTGACTCAACAATTCAAACATCAGTCTATAGGAAAAAATTAGCGGGGGAAAAATACATCCATGCCAATTCAGAACATTCGCGTATAACAATGGATAACATATTTTTAAATTTTTTCCTGAGAGCACAAAGACTATGTTCTAATAATGAGGATATCAAAAATGAAGAAGAAAGGCTTTTTAATATAGCAGAATAAACCAAATCAAAAAACAAGTCGCAAGAAAACTAAAGGAAAAGAGAAATACAGATAAAGATGAAAAATCTGTTGAAAAGAAATTTGTGTGCATTCCATTCCACAAGGGATTCTCACATAAAATTGCAAACATTTTTAGAAGTTTTAATTTCAAAATTGTTTGGAATGTACATTTAATGAATTCAAAATGAGAAACTCTCTACCAGATGTGGAAACCACAGGAATATATAATATAAGTTGTTCATGTTCAAAGGATTATGTGGGACAAACAGCAAGGAAAATGGCAATAAGATGGCACGAACACGATTTGGACATTATAAATCTAAACCCAAGAACAAGTTTGTCAACTCATATCATCGAAGAGAAGCATTTAAAGAGAAGGGTTTTAAAAAGATTAACGGGAAACACAAAGTTGAATGTCTGGGAAAAACACTGGAATAAATTAAATATTGAAAATGGTAACATAGATCCAGTATGGAGTTTTCTTTTTCACAAATGGAGTAAGCCATTTAAAATTTAATGTAACAGAAAACATCAAGAGACTTTGTGAAAACAATGATGAATTTGAATTACCTGATGATATTTGGGATTAAAAATAAAAAAATCTGAAATAAAAATAAAACACTGCTTTTTTCACAGTTAAGTTGCTATATTACAACAATGTAACATTGACAACATCCATTATATAACGGATTCTTTTTCTTTAAAAAATTACTAACCATTGCCTCCTAGGCAACCATTTATGTGACATAACAAGACTACACGCTACCCTGAAGACGGAGGCAGATTCGGCCTCCGAAACGTAGGTAAAAAATTTATTTTTTTGTAAAAATTAACAGTGGTTAAAAGTCCAAAACTCCATGATGAATAAATCACCACTGATTAGCTACAAAGAAGAATTGTTATAACTGTATCTTTAGTCAAAATGAAAATAAATGTCTGATGAAAGGAGCGTGAGTTCTCCTGAAACGTCACTGTTTTCTTATGCTTGTAATAACCGTAAACTACAGGAAAATAATTCTATAATGCAAGCAATGCATACATACAAGAAAAACTAACATTTTGATGTACAGTCAAATCTCGATACAACGACCTTTCACACTTCCCGGGAAAAGGGTTGTTATTTCGAAGGGATCGTTATTGGAATTTGCACCAATTTTGATGCTCAAACGGAGCTTAAATGGACACAAAGATTCCTAGTAGACGGTAACACCATTTATAAATAACGCACATAACACAAGGCTAACAATCCTGTGTAGTTATACAACCTGTTATGCAGCACAGGATGCATGTTGAGAGAAGGAAAAAAGAACATGAAAATGTTTTCACAAAAAAGAATTTAAAATAATGTTGTTTTCTTTTAATTTTGCACAGTCGTTGCTCTTCCACGAAATTTTTACAACTCTAGTTCATGAGAAACTCGTTTCTACTGAGACCGACAGAAAAGAAAACCATCTCTCGTTTATCGCAAGCGAAACTAGCAGAATCTTGACAGCAGTCACACTGGCGCCAGCAAAAGTCTGGAGATAAAACAGGCAGAATGAATGTTGGATTTTATACGGGTCTACTAGATTACGCTTGGGAGAAAAAAAAATGAGGATGTAAATTTCTTTCTGGTTTGGGTGTGTAAAATATGTTGTAATAAAAGTCACATTTTCTTTGCTTCAGCAAACTTCATATTCATCACCCTCCCCCTCCTCTATTCCAGGGAGCAGTTCAAACTCTTCCTCGACTTGCATTGTAATCTGCCCTGAAAAAGGAAGCACACAACTCGGAATCTGTTTGCACCGAACGTGTATCCTAGGACACATTAAACAGTGTTGCAATTAATAATCATTCGGGTTTGGAATTGAATTTTACTTTAAACTGTGTATTTAGTCCCAATTAGCCCATCAGCATAAAATGAACTCAAACATGTGCATTTTCAGATATCAAAATGGGAGATTGTTTTACTCTCATGTTAATCATGATCATCATTTAATGATGGATTTAGGAGTATTCTTGATGTCAAACACCCGCTCCGCCAAAAGTTTTCCCCTTGAATAACTTTTTTTTTTATTCGGTCTCAGCATCCATCCCTACATTGAGCAAATTTTTTTTTTTTTTTTTTTTTTTTTTTTTTTTTTTTTTTTTTTTTTTTTTTTTTTTTTTTGCATATGAATGGTTCTGAAGAAACGCGACGATTATATTGTGTGCATTTTCTTTTTTTAACACTGCTTTTGAGTGTTCAAGAAGTTTATTCTTGTGACAGGTGCAAAATAACAGTAACAGTTTTGCTTACCAGAAGGTGCAGAACATGAAGTTGTTTTAACTCTTGTTTTTCTTTCTGGAGATTGAATTTCGTTATCTTCAAATCAAAAGAGCTTTGCGAGATTGAAAACAGTGACTTTTTCCTTCGCGTGGGATGAGTCCTGGCTGTTATTGGCAAGCGGCAGCTTTGCAGACGCTAGACAAAATACTGGTACCACAAGGAGACCAGTGGGGAGTTGGAGCAACAGGTGACAGAAGAGAAAAATCCTCGACATTTTTCAGAGAATGCAACTGTCGAAGACCAAACTTTTATTAGCAGTGTGAAGAAGAAAGCAATTATCCTTGCCCTTGCTTTACGATTTATCATGCAACAGACAATAATACGGGCAATATTTCCTATGCAGACAACAGCATTGAAAAAATAAAAGCACCTGAATTATGCATACACCACATTGCCATACACACCAGTGGCTGGGGAGGGGGTTACTTTTTTTTCTTGTCCTACAGTTTTTGTTCGTTTTCAAGAATGTATCCATAGCTAGTTGCTCCATTTTAGATGTCAAAGGAAAGGAGGAAGGGTCCACTTCCACCCTCACCTGTAATCTGGCTGTGTGTGCACACAAGCAAGAAAATCGTGGCTGAAACAATCGGCATTGCCCCCCTCTCCCACTCCCAAATTTGCTGACAGGAAAAGAGGGAGAAGTCACTCAGCCAACGGAACACTTTTTTCCCACGGCACAGTAACGTATGAAGTGGGAAACTGGAGTTTTGATGCACGTAAGATTGAAGTAAACTTTTGCGGAAACCTGGATGACAATGCATTAAGCGGGTTAATGATCTTTTGTTGCCCTCTGTGGCTTCGATTATCTGTAAGAGTTTCGCTTTTCTATGAAGTGTTACAGGGAAGAAAGAACACGTTTTGAATGAAAGTGGTTGTCGACTACAAGGCCAAGAGTTGTTCACTCACAGGGAACCTGCTGAACTCTAGGTCAGAGCTAGTCAGATGAGCGAGACTTTCAGGCGACACGCGTGTGTATTTTGGAACATTCCTGCGATCTTATCTCGCATTTCTCATGTAGCACTGGTGAATATTTCCAAAGTGGTGCATTGGTGGATGAAAGAGCTTGACCTGCCATGCACATTGACAAAGAATGCAAGTCCAGCAGTCATTTCGGTCGCTTGTGCCAGTGAAGTGGGTATACAGTGCTACTGGTCATGGGAAGGAGCCTTGTGATGGTGTAGGAGGCCTGATGAAGCTACAAAACATAATCTTTCCAGCCCAACTACAGCTGCAATTCAGAATGCCGAGGATTTTACAAGAGTGGTGAAGTCATACACATCAACAGCCCTCATCCTGTTGACCAAAGAGGAAGTTGAAGAATTCCGCCAGCAGAAAATAGAAGAATGGTCAAACCAAACTACCCCTGTGAAAGGCATTCAGAAGACACATGGACTCACAATGATGGGTGAACCTATATTGCACGAATTTTAAAGAGCAAGAAAGAAGAAATTTCATTTGTCTAACTAAGATCTCAGAAACTGCAGGAGAATATTCAGATTCACAACCTACAAAGAGGGATGTTTGTGGCCTGTGTGTATGACTGTGACTGGTGGATTGCAGAGGTTATAGATATCAATTGTGAATTAAATTAAATCATCGTGAACTTTATGCTACCACATGGACCGGCTGCTGGATATAGATTTCCAGCTGCAAGACAGCAACACCATCACCAGTGCTCACTTCCAATTCGCGATGTTTTAAATATTGTGGGTGCCCCAGTTCCTATTGGTTCAACAGGAAGGCATCACTCAATATCTAAGAAAGATACTGATGCAGTTGAACAAATTTTTAGTTTATTGAATAGTTAATTTCAGTTCTAAGCAGAGTGCATAGAAGTGGTATGCTTTGGAACCTGTAATATGTTTTGGAACTTGCACATATATTTTGGAAGCTTTAATATGTTTTGATAGCTGTGTCTGTTACTTATCTTTATGAAGAATTAAAATGCCATGTCAAATAAGACTAGATTTTGATTTCATGAGACCAATATGTGAGAATGTGGTAATGGAAACTGGTTAAAAAAAAAAAAAACCGAAGGCTACAGCAAGAGAACTTCGACACACATTTCCAAACGGAGGTTATCATTTTAATCAGAAACTTATTTCCTTTCAAATACAAAAAAAAAAAAACAGCAACAAAATATCTTGAACCGTTCCAGAGATAGAGCATTTTAATATTTTGCCGAAAATTGCACATAGAAATGACGCCCGAGGTGCCATCTTTGGCAGCCTGTATCTCGGGGCAAGGAATTTTTTTTCGACAAAACAAAAAAATACAGGAATTCTTACTTTGTCCTGAATTTCAACATACGTTTAATTCAATAACATCTGAGACTATGAAGGTAAGATTTTTTCTTTGCCTGCCTGAATTGATATGGACTATGCCTACAGTACTATGTTTCACCATAGTCCCCCCTAGTTCAATGCACCTATGCCAGCGTTTGATAAGGGCACTGATTCCACAGGAAAAAGACTTGAACATGTGCGTAGCCACTCATGCACCACTGACTGGACTTAGTTGTCATTCTGGAACCTCGATCCACTTAGTACATCTTTCAGTGGGCCAAAAGTGTGGAAATCAGAAGGTGCAAGATCAGGCAAATATGGAGGGTGGGGTAAGCACTTAAACTTTAGATCCTCGATGGTAGACAATGTGACACTGGCAGTGTGTGGCCTCGTATTGTCATGGAGCAAAAGCACACCAGTGGACACCAGACCACGTCGTCTGTGCAGAATGGCTGGTTTCAGTTTCTCGCACAAAAGTTTGGAGCAGGTGGTACTGTTTACATTATTATCTCTGGGGATGTAATGTTCAAGAATTGGCTCCTTGTGGTCCCAAAACAAAGTTAACGACCTTTCCGGCACTCCTTTGAGCACGCACCTTCTTTGGTATGGAGTTTCTTCAACACTGGTTATGCCCTGTTTGAACTTCTCAGCTCACTCGTACACTTGTGATCGACTCATGCAGTTCTCACCGTACTGAACGACTCATACTGTTGTCACCGTTCTGAACTGTCATGCGGCGATGAATTTCTATCAGTTTCACGCCTTCATTCAACAAGAATCTCACGATTCTTCACTGTTCCAGCTTGGAACACTACTGTAAGGGTGCCGCCATCTTGTGTAACTGTTTCCCATCGTCCCGTGCATGAGGCAGGCGTGCCAGCCCCAGCTATGAATAGCTTACAGATGCTGGAACAAAATAACAAACATATAACAGTCATGGTCGTATTTTAGATTTTTTATACTAGTTTTCCGGTTATTTATTGAATGTACCTTGTATTTTATTTATAGTACTACTTAGTTTCATATTATGCACCAAACAGCCACTGCTCAGTTAAGTGTTGGGTGTTTCCAACTACCTCTTATTATGTAATATGATCAGGTCAATTTAGACATGACACACCTTAATCATTCATTAGGGTTGAGTCGATACCAATTCCAATGCATTGGTATCAGTCGATACCTGTGGTGTTGGCATCAGAAAGTATTGTTTGGATTTTATTTACCAATACCAGCCAATACTTTTTCTTTAGAAATTCTTTATTCATGGGCAAAGTTCAGCCTGTGGCTGCTCTACCACTTACCACTTAACTGGCATTTTGATCATGTGCAGGGTCCGAAGAAAGTCTGTGCAACACTAATTCTCCTGGAAGTTTTGCAGCTGGCCCCCATGGTGGAGTGGTTAGCATATTGCGCTATGATGCCAGAGGTCCCAGGTTCGAATCCCAGCCTGGGCATAGATGTTTGTGAGTGTCCATTGATCAATTTCATCACATCATAACTCATCCCCATTTTCGCAAATTATCCAAAAGTGGCACTAAAGCGAAGTAAAATAATGCAAATCCTGGAAGATATGCAAAATTTGATTTTACACCACTGTTATGTTCAAGAACTGTATTTTGTGATTTCATAACATATTTTCTTATTCTTATGTAATTTTTTAATATTGTACAGCAAAAGAGTATTAAATTAGCAGAATACCCACTAATATTAATCAATATTTCGAACAACTTTTAATCATTACAGTAGCTGTATTGGTGGGAACCAGTAATAGTGTCGGTATGGACTCTACTATTCATGTTTTGTGTTTCTAAAGTCACAAATTAAATTACATTACCTCGTACCATGTTGTAGTTACTGCAAATTGATACCAGAACAAGGGAGTTAATGGCTGTTTCATTTTGATTATTTCCAGCACCACTAGGCCTGCAGATGAACCCAGGGTTCCCTATGGGAGTACCACCCCCAGTGTCCGGTCTTATGGTTCCTCCACCAGGTGGCCCACTTGTTCATCAGACTTTGTTGGGTGTTCCTCCACCAACATTCGCATCAGCCAGTAAGTATATTTCACAAGTAGTATTGAAAAATAGTCTATACCCTCTTTGTCCCTCAACGTTCTTAAACTTTACTGTTTCTAAATCATCATCTTCGCTGTTTCCTGCCTCTGGCTGGGTCGGCTTAGAAGTCAAGCCTATTGAGCTTCTTCGCTCGAGCTAATAATGCTGAAAAAGTTGCTGAACAGTTATGTGAAAACTGTAACTGAACCGAGAATCAAACTTGTGCCATTTCCTACTGTGTCAACCTCATGCTAACCCAGAAGTTCCACAACGTAGATTGGTCCCTGTTCCTTCTTCTATTCATCATTCACCCTCATTAGGATTAAACCAAAGTGGTTGAAATCCACTGATATTTAACTTACTTTTAATTTCATGGGCCTCTGTAGGCCAATTGTGATGAGGAGGATGATGCATAGACACTGACAGAGAAATGACATTGTCAGGATTCAACTAGTAGTAAGATTGTGAGTCCAACACTCACTTCGCCACTGAGGCAGCTTTATAAAAAATATACACATTGCTTATTGCAATTATTAACTAAAGTGATCTCCAGATTATTGCAATTATTAACAAAAGTGATCTCCAGATTGAGCATTATCTACAAATAAAAAGTGTCTTAAACTACAATTAAGACTTCTTTTAACATATCAGGAAGTCAGCCTTGAATTTATAAAAAAAAAAAAAAAAAACAGACCAAATGTTACCTACAGGTTGACATTGCAAATCGTGGGAAGTTTACATGCCAGCCTCCATAGCAAAGTGGCAGCATAACACACTAAAAAAGCCAGAAGTCTCAGATTTGTACCTTGGGTAAAGCATAGGCATATATTTGTGTTGTGCTTTCCATCTATTTCATCAGTTTATCATTTATCCTCATTGTCACGATTAATGCAAGAGGTAGAAAAGTGACATAAAATTATCAAAATTGACAGAAAGAGAAGTTTTATTTTGAACCTAGTGTATTTTTAAATAACTTCTTTTATTTTTATTTTTCAAAGTACTTTATTGAGTTCAATTTGCTTTCCATGGCATATTTTCAACACTCAAAATTTTAGATATATGTGTGTATTATTTATGTAAAATTTTTGTGATTGGGAAAGTAAATATGTTTGTGTGAAGAAAGTTTAAAAGCTTATGAGTTCATAAATTTGTTAAAGCTATTTTTTTTATGATAATTTAACATAAACATTTTCTGCCCCTTTTATCACATCATATTTTACTAATTTTTTTAATGTGCAATTCCTTCTTTTACTTGCTTTTAATTTCAAGCAATGAATCTTTTAAACCACAAGATTCCAAGAAGAAATAATTGAAACTGTGATGCTTGAGCTAAAGAATATAAATCACCGAGAGTCATGCTATTTGCAAAGAGTAGACATTGAAATTTGAAACTTGGAAGCTCCTATGGCCTCTTTTGCGAAGAAAAATGTGTTGAGTTATGGAAAGTGTACAATTTCATGTTAAGTGTACGTTCATTCTGTTAATTCTGGAATGAGTTCTGAAATAAAAATGTTCCAGGCCCATTTGTGAAATATGTATTTCCCCACACATTGCAAGTGAAACTGCAACTTAGGTGAATTATTTAGTTGAAATACATTTTTCACTCTCCAGTTGCAGAATATGTTGCAATTCTTTACCTCAAGCAACATATTTCTGAGGACTATTTCTCCTGGTAATTTACTGATTTGTGGGTTCAGTTTCATATGAATGAAAACATGATGAGCATACATCAGTATCAGCTTCTTGAAATAATTAATGTTTTTGATGTTATTGCATTTGCAAAAATCGCTTTGTGTAAATATTGAGTGATAAAGGTGAGTTTTGATTTAAATACAGGGTGCGGCAGAACCAACTAAGCAGTTTTAAGGAGCAATAAAAAGTAAATCTGGATATATAGAGAAAAAATGTATTTGTTTTCTAAATTAGTACAATATACCATTTTACATTCATTTAGTTTTGAAAATAATGTCCTCAAGATGGCGGCCGTCAGCATCAATACATTGTTGTAGACGATCCCTGAAGTTTCGAGCAGCTCTTGCACACATATCGCGGGGTATGGCATTCACTTCGTCAATAATCCGCTATTTTAACTCTGGTAGGGTGTGAGGGCGGCTTTTGAAAACCTTTTCCTTCAGATATCCACAAAGAAAGTAGTCACAAATGCTCAAATCTGGTGACCGCGCAGGCCACCGGACATCACCCCTCAAAGAGACGAGGCGTCCCGGAAACATTTCTCTCAAAACATCAAGTGAAATTCGAGCTGTGTGAGCAGTAGCTCCATCCTGTTGGAACCACAAGTCCCCCAGTCCATGTTCTTGAACAATCTCGTCCATTCTGGGTTGCAGAAAATTTTGCAACATTGAAACATAACGTGTGGAATTCACTGTCACTGTCACTCCTTCCTCCTCAAAAAAGTAAGTGCCTACCATGCCAAATTGTGATATGGCACACCACACTGTCACTTTAGGAGAATGTTGCGGTCTTTCATGAATAATGCGGGGGTTATGTTCAGCTCAGTAGCGAAAGTTTTGCTTATTCATGCACCCACAAAGATGAAAATGTGCCTCGTCACTACTGAAGAAAGCTGCATTTGGAGGGATCTGAGCAAGCATTTGCTGACACAGATTTTTACGGTTGGCGTAGTCTGCTGGGCGTAATTCTTGAGCAATCATTATTTTGAAAGGATGGAACTTCAAATCGCAGTGCAGAATCCTTCTCAAACTGTGGTCTGACATCCCCAATGCAACAGCATGTCGTCGAGCAGAACGTTGCGGCGATTGTTGAACTGCTGTTCTCACCCGCTGCACATTTTCTGGCGTTCTGATGGATCTGCGTCGGCCATGTGTATCTCTTCTTAGTGTGCTACCAGTTTCCTCCAACTGCCGAACCCACGACCGAATTGTGTTGGCATTAGGAACGGCATTGTTGCGTGGAATGTTGAACTGACGCCGAAAAGCTCGTTGTGTAGCGATCACAGATTATTTTCATAATACGCGCGAACGGCAAAACCACGATGTGCACCGGTCCAGACCATCTTAGCTACTGAAATGGGGTCAACGCCTGAACAAAGGCAGACCACGTGCAACTGCCTACCCCCACCACAGCTCCCGCGGTAATCGATAGAAACTGCTTAGTCGGTTCTGCCGCACCCTGTATATGTATATTAGGGCTGCACTCATGTCAGTTCTCACTGATACAGATACCGATTCTTGAAAATTGTAACAAAAGTTGTGAAACATATTGATTAGTATTAATTTGTAAGTGTTCCAGTCCACGTATATGAATCAAATTACCAAAAGTGTTGTTTTAAAATATTCAATTATGTCTGAATAGTAAACAATTATATCATCACAAAATCCAGTTTTTCATGCAATTTTGGTGCAAAATAAATGGAAACTTAAAATTTTGCCTAATTTCCAGAATAATTAGACACTTTGGAAGCATCTTGTGACATTTTTGCAGACCCTACAAATGATCAAAAGCCATAAAATATTTCATTGTATTGGCATTGGTATCGGCTCAGCCCTAATATATAAGAGGCATTGCGGATATTAAGGGTAAACTCGACAAAGGTCGATTTTTTTAATTGCTGTATCATATATGTTGAAGGCTGTAGGAACTCGTGCAATATCTGACAGGAGTCTACCTCGTCTCTAATATTCTAAAATTTGCTTTAGAATAGGATAGTGCGTGGGCTTTAGAATAGGGTGGAGGCATTTGAAGAACTGAAGATTCCTGGAACTTCTATTTTGCGAGTTCACCTCTATATCTGAAATGCCTCATGTATTTGAAACTCCAGATCTATCAGAGATCTTTTTAGGGTTATAGTGATGGTAAAATGTTAAACCAGAGGTAAAGTTGCCAACAGATAAAGTGTAGTGCAGTAGTATCATGTATTAACTTGATTTCTACAAAGTTTTAAAGTTGTCACTGTTATTGAAAGTATCAATTGCAGACGTTCCAGGTGTGAGCACAGCACCAAGTCCTTTATCACAGATTCCTCTCCCAGGTCCAGGCGGTGCACTTCAGGATAAACCGAACACCAGTGTATTTCCCCCGGGACACCCCCTTGCGATGCAGGCAGCTAAAGTGGGAGCTAAAAGTGAGTCTAAGGAGGAGTTGGCTTTCCAGGTTTCTAAAGCTGGTGAGAGTCTGTCTCTTTCTGTTTCCTTCTCTCTTTTGGAAGTTGTATGCCATGTAGTGGTACTGTATAGCAGGGTGTGAACTTTTCCTTTAGGGGAGGTGCGTAAGTCTTCATCCACAGGAGACACAAATATTTACACTAGGTTTTTTTGGAGGTGATCTGGTCCATTGTATGTGCTGGTATTTTGCCTCTAATTTGGTATGTTTTTTATAGTCACAAGAAAATTTCACTTGCACAAATGTTTCTTTGTAACATACAGGTTTATTCAAATAGAATTTTTGCCTCCGATGATTAAATGGTAACGTTGTCGCCTTGTAATCAAGGGATCCTAAGTTTGGAGGTGCATAGTGGTTCAGATTCCACTTTAAACAGTAGGTTCAGTCCCAGTTAGCCTTTCTTAGTGGACTTGAAAGCTTCTTTATAAGTGTAGCTTCCCTGATGTATTTCTTCCCTTGGAGTTTTGTTAAAGACTTTAGTGTTTGTCCCACCCTCCCTGCTACCTTACAGGCCTTGTGAGGACACATTACTGAAACCATCACACAAGTTGATCGGGGATGCTGCAGAAAGTATGGGCTAATTATGACTATATCTTTGACATATGGTGCACACATTGTTTATAACTAAATTCAGTAAGCTTTTGTTTGATACATATTTACATTTAAATAATTGGAAACATCTATTACGATAAACGTTTAAAGTTATTGACATAATTTTGAATAACCCTGTATTTTCACTGATATAGCACAGTCATTACTTCACCTTGAAGTATGAATTGATGTAAACAAAAGCATTTTGTAGTATTAGAGTCAAAAGTGTGTCAAAAAAATAATATAAAATCTACACATTAATTTCTTCACACCAATGTATTTTTTCAGCATGTTGGGTCTGCTGAATTTTCATATTTCATGAATTGTTATTGCATTTTACTACATTAATATTAGTGATTTCTCATCTACAGAAAATTTTACTTTTGAGAGATCCAGTATTATGGAAAATCATTAGAGGCATGCAAATTTCTTTTGACGAAAACACGAAATATGAAATAACGTGCTATAATGTTCATTTTTCATGTTTCTGAAAGGTGTGAGGTGCATTT
Organism: Lepisma saccharinum; assembly: GCF_977018435.1. Classification (NCBI taxonomy): domain Eukaryota; kingdom Metazoa; phylum Arthropoda; class Insecta; order Zygentoma; family Lepismatidae; genus Lepisma; species Lepisma saccharinum. Next base: position 67,144,280 of record NC_139239.1, on the reverse strand, counting down.
TCCTACCCTGTTTTGTCACTAAATAATGCGAAATGAACTGTAAAATGCAAAATATACTCTTAAACACGAAATTTACCGTTTCTATACCGACGCGACACTTTCTGAAGTCTAAAGTATTCTGTGAGTTATGCAATTCACGGAAAATTGATTAATTCTGCTGTAAATATTTGAGAAGCCAAAATGGACCCCTTTACACTGGAAATAACTTAATACTCAGTTAACTACATAAATGTGCTATTAGAAGGGATAAGTTTGCTTTGTGTAATAAGGGCAGTTTTTAAATCAAATTTAGGATTATATTCACAATTTTAAAACTAAAATGTTATTTTATATAGCATTTTTGATGTGATTATTCACCACTACAATACTGAAATGTTATATTATTTACCGCTTTTGAACCCAATATCGACTCTGTTTTTGTACTGAAATTTTGCTTTTTTATTTACCACAAATATGTGCCTCTACAAATCATCATTTGCAGGATCTGAAAAAATATAAACTTCCAAAACCAGTTCTTCAACTTTTTGTCTTTTTGTACAAGGATTTAATGTGTGAATAACAAGAAGTTTTGCACGGGGGTAGGTTTTACATTCATTGAACTTTTTTCATTAAGTTATATTATTAAATATATTAATCTTCTGTCAGAAAACCAAAAGAAAGTTCTAAAAGATATTAGGTGTTCCATGAGAATAAAGATGTACGATAAGATTGGAAAGCATGAAGCAATATTTGTCTCATGAACAAGTTGAAAAATCCAATGGGAATATTTGTGCTACAGTCCTGTATATTTTAATGGCAGAGGGGAGGGGGCAAGACCATTCTTGATAGGGACAAAAATTGACATTTATTGGCGGGAATGATCTCTGGCACTCCCTCAAGGTTATTCACACCTTGCTATATAGTGATTTGGGTTATCAGAAAGTACAGTGAAACCCTGATTTTACATTCCTGGATTTTTCATTTTTTCTGCATTATACATTCAATGTTGATGGTCCCAACACAGCAAAGTATTATACAATTTTCCTTGATTTTACATTTTCCCGCATTTTGAGTTTTTTCAGCTTGGTCCGCTGAAAAATGTAAACTCGAGGTTTCACTGTATTTATAATTTTTTCTTCTAGTGCAAATTCCTTCTCAACTACTACTATGTTAGGAATGTGACTAAGATGATTTCCAATGTAATTGTTACTCTGTTTTGAAAGCTGGGATTTACTTAATGATTTCAAATCTCATAATTTAATTCATGTATTTCTATGCAATTATGGGCTATTTATGAAAACATGGGATTGGTAAACAGAATTGCCAGTTGTTCCACTTTGCTGATGTGCCTATGTTGGCTGATGCCAGTAGACTGTCACTACCGAGCCTCCCGAATGGCATATTGGTAATGCTGTCATCCTCTAGTCAAGGGGTGTCTGGTTCAATCCCTGGTGGAGGCACATAGTGGTTTGGATCCCACTTTAAATTGTAGGTCCTTATTATCCGATCTTAGCAAAAAGTGAACTTAAAACAAATGCTACTGGGGTGTAAGGGGTACCTTCCACGTAGGTGCCCAAAAGTCAACCTCACTTCCATGCAGTACACCCTGGACTGCATTTTTCATTAAAACGAGGCTCTGGCGACTGGCACTATAGCCCCTTTACAGCCTTAGCTTTTAACGAGTCAGAATATTTTAATGTTTTAGTTACAATACGACGTTCAGTTACGGTAAGGGGCTGGACCCTGTATAAAGTGACGGGTGCAAAATAGCCTTTAAGTGCTGATGCACCCAAAAATTTAAATTCAAATTCAATAGACTACTGATAAATCTGGTCTACCAAATAATAAAAGTGCATCTTGGACTAATTTTACCATTTTTAATGATTTTTATCTATATTCAAGTACCCTTCAGTGTAAAAAAAAAACAACCAAAAAAAAAACACTCCGTTGGGAATCATATTTCAATGACTAACAAGTTTGTTTTGACTAGCTTAAAATATTGGGTATATTATCTGTATGTGTGTTCACTTCATTTGAGTTATCACGTTCTATTTGTTGCAAAGAGGTACTCCTGGAAAGATTACTATGTGACCGTCCCTGGTAGCTTAACAACTATTGTTATTATCTTGTAATCAAGAGATCCTTGGTGAAAGCACATGCCATGGGTTGGTTTAGATCCCACTCTAAACTGTACATCCCAAGCCTACCCATAAAGTGAACTTGCAAAACCTTTTTTTTGCTTTGGAAAGAATAAGACCAGTTTTTCTGCATATTACAGAAAAATTTTCTTCTTTGTACACTCCTGTTCAGATAAAGTGGCACAAACTTCACCTGTTCTACTCTAGAAAGTGTGCCACTTTATGTGAATAAGAGTGTACATAGTGACTATAACTATCATATCGTCATGTGAGAACCAGAGGGATGTTACTCCAATTTATCAAATTCACAGGAGAGAGAGGAAAGAATGTATTCTTAGGAATATGTCTGACTGTTTAAAAAGAGTCAGAAAATTGGAGATACGTGACTTCGTCTTACTGCTAAGGATTAGAAGTGAGATATCTCGATCTGACTCCAAATAGAGGAGATATGCTAAACAAAACTGAAAACTGCATTTCTTGGAGTTACGTTCCTTTGGTTCTCATATGACAATAAGTCTTATGATTACCAATATTACTTTTTGTACTAAGATAATCACAGTTATGATAACCCTTTATTAATGTAATGTATAATTTGAAAAATAGAAAATATCTGTTATTGTGTAATCATGCTAGATTTGGAGAACTCTGGGTCCAAATCAACTAATAGTTCAATGGACGAAGATGGTAGAAGTTCCAGTAAAGAGTCTCCAGGCAAGAGACAGCAGGAACCTGTTTTACGGTAAGTGCAGTGTTCACATTACATAAGTGTATTATTTATCAAGCAGGCCACTGCTTAGCTAAGTAGTTTGCGCTATTGCATTCTGTGCGAGTGGTCCCGTGTTCGATTCCCCATGGTGGACACCAAAATTCGGTTTTCATCTAACTACTTGAAAAGAAGTAGTGCCTCTCTCAAAAGCCAGAAAATAACCGTGATGGGACTTGATGTACTGACCATGCATCACTCAGAGTTAATTAGTTAAACTTAGTATTCCTTAATGTTTACTTTTGTTTTTATATTAAATTCGTATCTGTAAGAAGTTACTATTACTTTTTGTATCATTGATTCTTTTGCTGCAAAACTCAGTTTGTTGAAAACATATATATATGATTGATTGATTTAGTTTATTTTACTTCACGTTTTGTTCCTCTTGGCTAATTTGCGAAGATGGGGATGAGTGATGAAATTGATGAATGGACATTCACAAACAACCAAGCCTGAGCAGGATTCGATCCTGGGACCCTTGGCGTCACAGTGCGATGTGCTAACCACTCGGCCACATGGTCCGACATGTATATATATGAAACATGTGGTAAAAAGAATCTTATGTTTTCAGAGGAAATAAAGTCAGCTGATAAGTGAGCACAGTGCATTCGGTTTAGCCTGAGCTGTGGCATGCGCAAAGTGGGAAATATTTGTTGTCTGCAGAAGACTGCACATGACTCATAGGAGCAGTGTTGCAATTTGCGGAAGTTACAATTTCACCAGACATGAAACTGGCAAAGGTTATGTGCTGTTGTCTCATTAAAAAAAAATACGAATTTAATAAAGTAGGATGCTGTCCTTCATGATCGTGAAATTCATTAATTGTTTTACGAATAACACACTTGTCAAATTCGTCCACGTCACTTTTAAATTTCTTTCTTTTGCATATTTTGTTAGGTGTTACTAATCCCTTCCAAGTTAGTTGTTTCGATCATTTTCGTTTAAGATGCTTTTCAAAGTACTTACTAACACACCAGTAGCCATGAAAACATGCTTTTGCACTTGTTTAAACATTCAATGCAAGACCCCTGTCAGCTTCTTTCTTCACAAACTTACGCACATTGAGATAATTTCTCTGCTATGTGTATCACTTTGCTTCCTCCAACCTTCTTTCCAGTTTTCACCTCAGCTTCCGTTGAATAGAAACACCCTAAACAACACAGGTCAACAATCACCTTCCTAACAGTAACATGATCTGCCACGTGAGAGGAAGAGGAGGGAAGGGAGGGTGCCTCTTTCACCGAGGGGATTTAATCAATGGTTGTTTCACAGGCACAAGGAATCCTCTGTCATTCTTTTCCTTGAATTTCTGTCATTCTTTCCTTCACCTTCTCAGGCAGTCACATTTGCTTGTTTGCCTGGGTTCTATTAACGTTGAACATGGCACTTTTTTCAAAATTTCAAAACTAAATCCAGACACCAGTATGCCCCGCACACCCCTACCAATAAGCTCTAAAGTCAGATTATTTATATGGGTAATTGTTAAAGTGGTTGGCAACTCTGATTTCTCTGAAACTCTTGCATCGTTGTGCTCATCAACAGGCTTCTGCGCAGCTGAAGACCAGAGCTCAAGCTAAACCAAATGTAGCGTTGTAGTAAGGTCCTGCCACATTATTGCTATTTACGCTCTTGCTTTCGGCTGTAGTTGACACTTCCTACAGTATCATTGGCTTCTGTGGTGTACAGTTACTGGCATACAGGTGTCTTTTCAATTTTTGCTTAGTGAGGGACGTTAATGCAGAGGAATGGGTTACACAGTAGCGAAGCATGTGTTCATTGCAAATATGCTGCATCAAGTTCGACTACTTGCCTGGACAGTTGTGGTGGAGATTTTCTATGCCTTCTGTAACATGGACATGTTTATCCTGAATCAAACAATGTATTTTTATGTGTACGATCTAAATAAAATGCGTAGGCTTTGAGATATTTGCATTTTCCAGTATATTGCAGCGAGAAAATCACCCTGTATAAATCATCATAGAAGGAACTGTAATAGAAATAGGGCTTGCATCTGTACTACTTTGTACTAATACAGATGTCAGTACTCTTACCGATCCCGTCCATTACTAATACTGACATATTGTAACAGTTAAAGTTTAGAATGTTCATAAGTGTTAGGGTAAATCACATCCAAACTAAAACATATCAAACTGTCAAAGTTGGGCTTTCCTAATAATTGACTTCAATGAAAGCTAATTGAGAAATATGGTAGAAGTGTGTTTGTGAGGAGTTGTACCAAATGTTGGAACATATTAGTAATTTCAAAAGCCGGCTGCCTTTAACTTGCATCCTTGACACCTCAGACAAGATGAAGGCAGTGTGCCTTAAAATTACTACAGTAGGTTCCAACTAAGTTAAACAAGCAGTGGGGTTTTTCATATTAATGTCAAGTATGTTTTCTGCATAACAACATTGAAGTAATAAGCTGTTGCTCCTATGTAGCTTATTCAAGATTTCATTGTTGCCATTTCTTGAGGGTAAGTAGAATTTTAGTGAAACTCCATTGTTCAAGTATGTATGTATGTATCTTTTTATGTAAGTCACATTTTCTTAGGAATGAATGTAAAGTGTAAATCACCAACCCTGAGATCTTCTGTAAACAAACCATCTCACCGTTTCGATGTATCACTCCGCGTCAGCTGATTCATGACCGCTGACTACCGTGTGTCAGCTGATTCATGACCGCCGACTTCTGCAATCATCTGCTGTTACACATAGGTCGCCACACCTATTCATTTTATAAAAGAGCCAAAATGGATGTCTAAAAGAAATGTTGTTTAATTAAAAATTTTCAAATCTTATTTTCTACTGTTTTGTAATAACCTGTCCCATGTGTATATTTACTAACAAAAACGTAGTATGCTAAATTTTCCTTTGTTATCCGTGACAAAGCAGACAATCATAAGCATATTTAAACTACTTTATTTTAGTATTTCACTCACACCAAAACATTTCTCAATATTGTTGACATGCAGAGTATTGTATTCTGGTGGCAGAACGAAAAGATCGCCACTTTTTCAATCAGACTCAAATCAAAGGCAAGCCGAGAAAAATGAAACGTTGATAAGTCACGTTGATAAGTTACATAAGTTACGACAATACCCAAACTGTTGAGACTGGGGAAAAATATGTATTTTTAATTCGATGGAAGGCGTTCACTTACTGCCAAATCTTCGTCACAGCTGTCTTCGGATTCACTTTCCCTGTTGCTGACTTGGATTACAAATCTTTCAAAATTCAAGTTATCAGTTAAATTGTCCACATCCAACAGTTTCCTCTCTTCTTTTTCAATAACGTGTCGAACTGCATCTGCCCAGTTGATAGCTGAAATTTGAGCAATGCCACTCTCAGTCAGTCTCTTCACTTCTTCAAGCTTGATTGTTTTGTTGTTCCTGGCAACGTACCCTTTGACTTGAGCCCATATCAGTTCAATAGGATTGAGGTTACAGTGGTAAGGGGGCAAGCGCAACATAGTGTGCCCCGCTCTCCTTGCCATTTTATCTATCACATAACTATCGTAGCTTGGCTTCAAGTGGGAAACTTGTTCCAAAAGTTCCAACTTTCATGAGCTGAAAGTACGACACCTTTGCCACGTAGCCATTCTAAAATATCACCTTTCCTCCAAGCAGTGGTTGGTAATTTTTCTCATTTCACGCTATGATAGGGAGCATTATCGAGTACAATAACACTGTCCGCATTAAGTTTAGGAGGGACAGGCGAAAACCACCCTTTAAAAACATCACCTTTCATGTCTTCATGGTAATCACTAGGGGCATGCATATTTCGTTTTTGACGAAAAAACGAAATTTGAAAAAACACATTGTAGTGTTAATTTTTTATGTTGAAAGGTGTGAGATGCATTTTGTGACCATATTTTGTTACGAAATAATGCGAAATGAACTGCAAAAAGCAAAATTAACTCTTATACACGAAATTCAGGGTTTATTCACCGACACGACACCTTCTGAGGTCTGAATTATCCTGAGAGTTATGCAGTTCCCGGAAAAATGATTATTTCTGCTGTTAATATTGGAGAAGCAAAAATTTACTCCTTTACACAGAAATAAACTTAATACTCTGATAACTACATAAATGTGCTGTTAGAAGTGAAATGTTAATTCTGTGGAATAAATGTAGTTTTTAAATCAAATTTAGGATTATATTCACAATTTTAAAACCAATTTGTCTTTTTATATACCACTTTTCATCCATTTTTTCACCGCTATAACACCGATATTTTATATTATTTACCACTTTTGAACCCGAAATTGACTCCGTTTTTGTACCGAAATTTTGCTTTTTTATTTACCAAAAATATGTGCCTCTAGTAATCACGTCTTGGACACAAAAATAAGTTCCGCACCTTCAACAAAGCCATTTTCACTTCCAATGTGAGTGATAATGAGTCTTTTGCCTTTTCCTGATAGTTGTTTGAGTCCAGTTGATAGTCCTTCGAGGAAAGCTTGCTTCTTGGAGGTTATAGTGCTATAATGCCACACCTTGCTTACAGTGTGCCCCGCATTCACCCACGTTTCATCCAAGTAATATATTTTCTTACCTTGGTTTTGTAGTTTCCGAATGGATCAGAGGTATTTTCGCCGCCAAACAACAATATCATCCCTATCAACGAGCGGTGCTTGTCAGTTCCTCTTTGCAAAAACAAACCCAACATCCAGCAAGAGGCAATTTAACGTAGACACACTGAAACTTGGAAGATATTCATCATTATTAACTTCAGTTAATACCTTTTTCAAAGTAGGCAGTTCTTGGTTTAAAAAGAAAGAATGCACTTTGCGCCTTATTGCACTTATTTAAAAATCGTCATACTTATTAACATGAGACACAACTTTGTGGTTATTTTAGGAGACAACTTTCCCGGTCATTTTTCTCTCTTTCATAACCCTTAAAACTGCATACACTGACACACCACTGCACTGGGATATGAACTTAACCACTTCTTTTACTGGTTTCTCAGGATACCACTGACAGAACGTTACATAAATATTGAGTAGAATCTGTTTCTCGCCCCTTTTCAAAGGCTATCCTTGCTGGTGCTTTGAAAACAAGCTCGGAGAACACTGAGACCTTCCCGCACGCATAGAACTCACAATGTTGAAAGTGGCACTACTTCCATGCTGTTCACATGATTATGTTTAGAATATAACCAATGTTATAAAATATCATTACGTACACAAAACTCTAAGCTCATTGAAAGTTACAATGCATATTCCTACAAAATTTTCACACTTATCTTGCCTTGCCATGTCACCAAGTTATTTTACGAAGTGCACTATATTTTGCAGAACAAAAATCGTTATTAGGATGCTTGTCAAAGTTTCCAACCGCAATAAATTTATGAACTTTCTTTGGCTTGTTTTGATCATCATCATCAATATATTTATTGGACTTACAGCATTGCGTATGGCTGTTTATGCCTACTATATATGTTATTTCCATAAGATACAATTTACATAAAATCTACAAACAAATTTCAAATACACTCCTATCTATATCAAACCTTAGAAATATCAAACCATGTTATATCATTTTGTCTAAAAAAATGCAAGTAAAATATATTCAATTTGCATGCAAGAAGGAAGTCAAATTTATGGGAAATGATTACTGGTGATAAGCATTAACCATAAAGGTGAAGCAATACGTACAAAAGAAAGAGCATTGGGTTTAAAGTGACACGTCATTTGCGGCAGCGTATCCCATACTACAAATTGGCCATTGTTGTACCTTATGTAATGAATCCTGTAACAACGATGGATTTTCGAGTGGATTTTTTTTACTTCTATGAGTTTGCAATGCTTTCTGCATGCACATGGTTTTTGTTTACAGAAGGTCTCAGGGTTGGTGATTTGACCTTTAGTAATCATATTTTGTTTAAAATTAATTCATGAAAATCAATGTAATAGGTTAGCTTTCAATTTGTTAACTAACACACACTGTTCTCTAGATTTAATGTATTTGAAAGTAAAATATTTAAGGTTCTGTTGCAATCTGGTGATTTGAAATAGAAATTAGTGTAATGGGTATAAAACCAGTGGTTTTGGTTTTGAATTGTAACTAAAGAATGGGATGTTTCATTGTATTTTACCCCATCTATTTCATCATTCATTCTGATTGTTGTGATTAAGCAGAGGAATATAAGTGATGAAAATAAAAATTTACATTAATATACACTAATCCAAATTTATTTTGCTTTCTGAAAACTAACTAATTTCCAGTTGACAAGATTTTGCTGTATTGTAAAATTGCATGACAAGAGGATTTTTTTTTAAAACTTATATTTTCAAAATTTTATTGTATGGTTTATTTGATTTTGAAATTTGTTTTTTGATATATTTTCTTGTTTTATTCTATTTTTAAGGCTAAGTGATCAACTCTTAGCTGCTATTAGTGATCGTGCTTTCGGCAAACGAACTCGTTTTAGTCAAGACAGAGATTCAGATAGAGAAAAGGAACTGCATAATCGGTTGAGTGAAAGACAAGGGAAGAGTAGAGACCGGGATAGTAGCAGGGAAAGAGGCCACGACCGAGAACGCTCACGGGACGGCAAGTGGGAACGGTCCAGGGATGACGAGAAGGGCATTAAGGAGGGTGGAGACAGATGGAGAGAAGATAGCCGAAAGCAAGATCATCGCGACGAAAAGCATAGTGGTGATTGGGACAGGAGGGATTTACGTGATGAAACTAGATTCTTAGAGCAGGCTGCGGAAGCTGTGCTAGGCCAAGTAGACAAACCCACCTTGCTGGAGAGGCTGCGGAATTTGGCCAACGATGGTGTTCGAGATGAGAACAGGTAGGATTTTTTACTTTAATGGTGAGTTTTGTGCATGAGTTGATTGTGGTCCACTTCATCAGTCTTGGTGCACGTTTCTGTTTGTTCTTTACATCAAACATATGAACTTATAATAATAATTATTGTCAGTGTGTTGTTTTATGATGCCATTTATGCTTGAACTAATTAGTCTCAATCTTAAAGTACAAGATGTGCATTAAATTTAGTTTGGATGTCATGACATTCAATTTGGCAAACTTATACCCTTGGTGTGTTTTAATTTATTTTTTTTACCCACCATGGGCTTCCTTGGCAATGTATAAGTTTGACATCACTAAATTTTGTCCTCTCCAATGGTGTAGTGGTAATACCGTTGGCTTGTAATCAAGGCATCCTGGGTTCCAATACCCAGGGAAGGCATATGGTGTTTCGAATCCTACTTGCAATGTATTTCCAGACTTGATTAGCCTATTTGTGCATAAAGTGGACTTTAAACAAAAACTCAAACACTTTAAATTTTTCATTAAGATGTTAACCGTCAAGCTATTATGCATGTTTCAGCCAGCAGCCCAATGCCTGTACAGATGGTGGTACCACAGTATATTTGCATATCCCAGAGAACATGGCACCCATAGTATGTGACACGTCACTAGAAAGCAGTACGATGAAACATTATTGTACAGAGTGCAGTGGTAATATTTTGTTGAGTCAAATGGCATTCTACTGAGTGAACTGTCTTTGGGTATCAAAATAGTTGTTCTTTGGGAGAGAAATGCCAGAGAATGCCACAGGGAGCTGTTGGAAACTGTGAGGTGTAGTGTCCTGCCATATATGCACCTCTTTTGTTCTTGTAATGCTAATGTATAGTTTCAGAGTTGTAAACACATGTGGCATGGTGCTGCTATCTTTAGGAATGTTTTTCTCGGTTCTAGATCCCATACATGGAACACATGATCTGCATTGTTCGTACATTCCTCATTACAATACACTGCCCCCTTCCATTTGAATATTTCGGATTTTCATGCTGATTCCACATTCTCGCAAAAGAAAAAGAAAATTTAAAAAATGACATGACTTATGCCTGAACCCTCATATATGGCTGTAATATAGGCCTCCTTTCTCCAAAGCTAGTGAAAATACAAGGGCCGTACCGAAAGTAATGCAAAAGTGGTCATTACCTCTTTATTAACTGATGTAGATCGTTCAAATTGCACATGTAGTTGGAGTGACTCTTCCTCTATACAAACCAGCTACTCAACATAGTCTCCATTTAAAGTGATGTATTTGCGCCATCGTTGAACCCAACTCTAGAATCCTCTTTGGAAAGAGTCCTGTGTGCACTGCCTGACATCCACATAAAACTATGGAATGTGTATGGAGATGACACCATTGACAAGAGCAATGTGCACAGGTGGATGAAGAAGTTTACAGAAGGGGAAACAAGCATTGAAGACAAATTGCGTAGTGGGAGACCATCAACTGCGACCACTGACACGAATCGTCATCAAGTGGATGAGTTGATTGCACTTCATTCTCCTTGATTTCCTGGAATGCTGCTGTACCATCAACAGAGAGCGGTACATTGAGACACTCCATAAGCTTAGAGAAGCCATTAGGAGGAAGACACCACACAAGAATCTGAAAGCGATCCACATTCACCATGACAATTCGCGACCAGACACCTCTTTGGCAACAAATCAGGTGATCGGCAAAATGGGCTGGTCCGTGGTCCTCCATCCACGGTACAGCCAGATCTGGCACCCTCAGACTTCTACTTGGTTGGTCCCATGAAGAACAGTCTTCGGGGACGATTTGATGACAGGCGAGGTGAAAGGGGCTGTGAAGATGATTATATCGGACAGTGCACACCGGACTTTTTTCAAAGATTATTCTAGAGTTTGGTTCAACGATGGCGCAAATGCATCGCTTTAAATGGAGACTATGTTGAGTAGCTGGTTTGTATAGAGAAAGAGTCACTCCAACTACATGTGCAATTTGAACGATCTACATCAGTTAATAAAGGTTATGACCACTTTTGCATTACTTTCGGTATGACCCACGTATTTCCTTTATGCTAATTTAAACCTCTGCACTTGGGTTTTATGCATGTACACACAAACACACTTATGTCTTGGAGACTTGTTCCGTCTCCATCTTCAGGATAATGTGTTGTTATCTGGTCACATGTAGTTGTGTCAACCTAGGCTATCTCTACCACATTTCCGTTTGCTTCATTAATCTAATTTTAATTTGCCTTCATGCTATTAAAAAAGGTCTTCTTGACCAGATTGCTAGACAAGGTAGAGCCATAGTTGCTGCTCAATTTTCCTCCCAGACATCCCATGTTGGAGAGTCCAAGTACAGGTGCAGCAATAAAAAGTGCAATTTTGCAACACTCGTTGTAGCTAGTTGTGTCTGAGGCAAGATGTGAGTAACTTCATCTTGCACCCCCTGCTTCACCATTCAGTTATGATGGAGTCACAGCATGGGCACAGCACGCATTTGCTGTAAAAGCACAGTACCAAAACAACTAGGATATTCCTTTACCTGCCAGATCACCAGATCTGTCCGCGTGTAATTATTATCTTTGGGGGGTATTTGAAAGCAAAAATCTTCACTGAAATTAAAGATCGGATCCAAGAAGAGGTGTGTGTGTGGAATGATGTGGAGGTCATCATAGTAATGTTATTTTCAAATAAATCAAAATAGAAGGATTGTAGTTGTATTTTCTTGGTGTGTTCTCTTCAATGAATAAAGTAGTTCGTTCATTTTGTCTTAATCATGTATGTTTTGTTATGTATTATTTTGTCTTAATTGTGGAGTATTTAAAATTCATTGCTGCACCCGGTACTTAAGACTACATAACAATACACTGCCTTGAAGAGGAAGACAGAATGAGAGTCTGCAACATTGTTACATATAAATAAAACCAGATACAGTGGAAAAAGTTCAAACCATTCCTCATAAAGTAACAACCACTGATCAGTTACAAAGAAGTAAAACATTCAAAGATATAAATTTCGGTAATTAATTTGAAAATGGTGCTCCATATATATATACAGGAAAACCTCGTTAATACGAAGTTCAAGGGACCAAAAAATGTCAACTTCGTATTAAACGACTTCGAGTTATCCAAACTTTTCAAGATGGCGCCTGTTTTCAGGTGTAAATAAAGTAGAGTATAAATTAGCCCCACAAAGGATATTTTATACTTGGTGGTAGCTCAGAAAATAAGCTTTATATGTACTATATAATAATATTGTAAGTTTTAAAGGAAGTGTAAAAAATGTTACACAAAATGAGAACACGGAGCTTAACGCGGGGACACAAAGATTACAAGGAGTCGGTTAACACCATTTATCCTGCCTAGTTATACAACCGGTTATGCACGGGATGCATGTTGTGGCAAAAAGTCTTATAAAGAACGGTATTTTCTTTTAATTGTGCAAAGTTGTTGCTCTTCCACGAAATTCTTACAATTTTAGTTCATAAGAAACCCGTTTGCACCGAGACCTACGGAAAAGAAAACAATCTCGTTTATTGCAAGAAGTGAATCTTGACAGTAGTCACACGCGAGCAAGAGACGGGAGATAATCGGACAGAATGAATATTGGATTTTATCTACTAGAACATTGTCCCTTACAGGATTAACTGGTAAGAGAAGATTCTCTTGGGAGAGAACACAACCTTTCCCTGGCACAAAACAAAACAAAAAAATTGGGCCTGTAAATTTCATTCTGGTTCGGCTGTCTAAACCACATCGTAAAAAAAAGTCACGTATTCTTTCCTTCAGTTAACTTCATATTCGCCCCCCTCCCCTTTTTCAGGGAGCAGTCCAAACTCTTCCTCAATTTGCATTGTAATCAACTCTGAAAAAGTAAACACACAACTTGCGATGTTTGCACCCAATGTGTATCCTAAGACACATTAAACAGTGCCGCACTCGATAATCACTCTGGTTTGGATCCCACTTTAAACTGTATATTTAGTCCCGCTTAGTTCAGCAGTATAAAATGAACTAAAAACAAGTTTTACGAAACTTGCGTATTTTCAGATTAATCGACAATTTATTGTAGGTTTCAGGAGTATTCTGGAGGTCAAACACTCGCTCCGCCAAAACTTTTTCTCTCGTATTCCTACATTGAGCATTGCGGGTGTTTTTTTTTTTTTTTTTTTTTTTTTTTTAACAGCAGCACGCTAATGGTTCTGAAGAAAAGCGGGGATTATATGGCTTTGCGAGATTCAAAACAATGAAGCTTATTCCTTCGCACTGGATGAGTCATTGCAGTTATCAGCAAGCCAGAGCTTTCCAGACGCTAGACTAAACACTGGCGCCAGCTGCAGCGTAAACACAATGAGACCGGCTGGAAGTTACAGCAGCAGGTGGCAGAAGGGAAATCATCGGCATTTTAAAGATAACGCAGTTGTCGAAGACCGAACTTTTATCAGCAGTGTGAAAAATCACATTACCATGCACACCAGTGGCGGATAATGAGCTGTTGTAGGAGAAGGAAGGGGGTCACTTTTCTTTTACTTATCATGCGGTTTTTGTTCGTTTTAAAGAAGGTTTTCAGAACTGTTTGCTTTTTTTAGACGCCAAAGGAGCCGGTGTGCGCACACAAGCAAGAATATCGTAGCCGAAACAATTAGCAACGGACACCCCCCCCCCCCCCGGTTTGCTGATAGATAAAGGGGAGAAGTCACTCAGACAACAAAACACTGTTTTGGCAAATTTTATGACCGGCACAGTTGGGAAACGTATGAAGCGGGAAACTGGAGTTGCAACATACATAAGATCGATGTCAACTTTTGCGGGAAACCTAGATGACAACGCATTAAGCGGGTTTACGATCTTTAGTTGGCCTATGCGGCTTTGATTATCTGTAACAGTTTCCCTTTTTTTTTTTTTAATGAAGTTCTACAGGGCACAAAGAACACGCTTTTAATGAAAGTGGTTACCGGAAGTTGTCTGCTGCCAGGCCAAAAGTTGCTAGCTCACGGGAAATTGCTGTATCTCGAACTCAGAGCTACACAGATTGGTGAGACTTCCAGGCGCCACGCGTCTTGTATTTTGGAACATTCGTGTGATCTTATCTCGCATTTCTCATCTGGCACTGGTGAATATTTCCAAGGTGGCGCATTCAGCGGGGAAAGAGCTTGACCTCCCATGCACATTGACAAAGAATGTCAATGTCCAGCGGGCATTTCGGGCTGCTTCCCTCGAGTTGTCAGCAGCTCTTAGGACAAGGAAACATGTCACGGTCAAGTTAAAATAACGTCCAAGCTCTTTCCACATTCGATCTTCTCTTGTCGACTTACGCAGGTGTCTACTTCGAATTAAGCGAAACCAGTTTTGCGGAAGGGTCTTGTAAACAACTTCGTATTAAAAATTATCCGTATTTCGATTTATCCGTACTGAAATACATTATAAATCCTATCTTATCGGTTGGGGAATGGGAAGAACTTCGGATTAAAGGGTACTTCGTATTAACCAATATCGTATTAACGAGGTTTTCCTGTATATATAAAAAAAATCTTACAAAAAAAATTTTTGAAATTAGTAATACCTGTCCAACATAGGGTTGGTCAGCTCCCTTTCCTATTTAAACTTTTCAAAGTACCACCAAGGTACTCCTGTAAGTAGTCACTGCAAATTTTCCAAATGCCACCATTTAACTAGCCCTTAAGTTTTTTTATGACTCCTCAATTTTGAAAATAGTATGAAACTTGACATTCCTTGAAACTATTAACATGTTTTTGGGCACCCAATCAAAAACAATGACCAAATCAAAAAATGTTGCCTACAAAAGTTGTTTGAGGTTAAAAGGTCCATCAAATGAGTTGTCACTTTACCATTTTAATTTTTTGAGTTGCCCTCCTAGTGGGGCACCAAGTATGTTCAAACTTTGTGAAATGTTACTTGTAGGCAGTGTGTTTCTTTTTAGTTTGTATAGTTTCTGTATGGCAACGATCAGACTTAACTCAACATTAACCTTTTGAGTCCCAAGTATCTCGATCGAGATATCCTGTGTCAAGGTCGTAGTTTTTACGTTGTAACTTTTCTATTTTTGGCTAGAATTTCGATTTTTTTATATATTGTTCCTAACACATGTATTTAACAGAAATGTTTTTTTGCATTTTTTTTGTCTTCATGAAAATGGAGGGGAAAAGGCAGGAAAAAGGACTTCTCTTTTGCATCTCTTTTCAAGGTCAAATTTTTGCCGACAAAGGAAGACTGGCTTTGTTGTTCTAAAGCAATGCTTTTTCACTCCCTCCTGTTAACTGCATTTGAAGGAAGCTTGTTTATCAGTATCCGATGTCAAAAAGTTTTCCGTGAGGGCGCAAGCAGGGGGTGGGGGGATGGGAAGACTGGTTGTTGAATCTGCGTTGTGAGAATGGAATTTCGAAGCGCACTGAAGGAAACCTTTGTTTGTGAGCACAAATGTTCCACAAGGTTGAACATAGGTTACCCTGCATTGTCTAAAAATAGAATGTCAAGCAGCTGCAAGAATCGGCATTCATTTTTCACTGCGTTCTAGCTTTTCGTCAGTGAATGTTGTGCGTAGGTGTCGTTTTGTGCCCAAGTGCAAGGACATTTTTTGGGTGAAGTGACAATTTTTTAAAATAATTTTTGGGGGTTTTCTCCATTCCCCCTCCATATATATGCCAAATTTGCATAAATTTCGCATTTTGTGCATTTTGACATTTTGGGGGGGGGGCAAAGGGAAACACCATTTTTTTTTAAGAAAAGTATTTTTGAGGGGATTTCCCTCCTTTCCCCCTCCATATGTACGCCGACTGTGCATAAATTATATATCGTCTGAATCTGTGATTCATTCTGCGTACAACGGTATATCTTTCATATCTCTAGGGCATTTAGTTTCTGAGCTATAGTCATTTCAAGGGACCCCTGCATTTTGAAGCTTGAATCAGTGGCGTGCCGACCATTCCTTTTGGGGGTACAACTCAAGTTACATTGGTCATACGACAATGATGCAAATATTTTTCTGTTTCTTACATGCCAGCGATAATTTCTATGTGCATTTTGAACTTTTCATATCCTTTTGGGGGGGGGGGGTGAGAAACCCCATTTTTTTTAAAAAAAGTATTTTCAGGAGATTTCCCCCCTTCCCCCTCCATATGTATGCCAAATGTGCATAAATTATATATCGTCTGAATCTGTGATTCATTCTGCGTACAACGGTATATCGGTCATATCTCCAGGGCAAATAGTCTCTGAGCTAAAGTCCTTTCAAGGTACCACTGCATTTTGAAGCTTGAATCAGTGGCGTGCCGACCATTCGTTTTGGGGGTACAACTCAAGTTACATTGGTCATATGATAATAATGCAAATATTTTTGTGCTCCTTACATGTCAGCGATCATTTCCATGTGCATGTCGACACTGTCATGTACTTTTTTCTTGAAAGGGGGGGAACCAATTTTTTTTTTCCGAAATTTTGGAATTTTGAGAGTTAGCCCCCTCCCCCCCACCACATATATGCCGAATTTGCATAAATTTCATATAGTCTGAATCTCTGGTCTCCGATTTAGTCTCCGATCTACACTCATTTAATTGAAACTCTGCATTTTGCTCAAAATCTGCTTGGGACCGAGAGGCTTACATGTGAAAATGGCCTTGGGACTCAAAAGGTTAAAGGAAAAAGTATTCATCTTTGAAATAACGGAAATTTATGTGATAAACCTTCAATTGTACACGCTCGCACACACACACACACACACACACACACACACGCACGCACACGCACGCACTCACTCACTCTCACTCACTCGCATGCATGCACTAACTCACACGCATGCACTCACTCACTCACTCGCATGCATGCACTCACTCACACGCATGCACTCACACTCGCATGCATGCATGCACTCACTCACTCACTCACTCACTCTCACTCACTCACTCACTCTTTCTCTCTCTTTTTTCTGTGTGTGGGAGTGAGAGGGAGGGAGGGATAAAGATAGTAAGATTGCATGTGTGTGAGAGTGACTGTTAGAGTGTTTCTCTATTTCAGAGTTCACACATTCATATGTTTTGTTGGATTGCTGACCACAGAAGAATTGAAGTATTTACAGCTGTGTATATGTACACTTTAATAAATGGTGTGATATACTTTGTTTTCAGAGAGCCATCTCATGGACAAGATGGGAGGCCACTGAGGGGTGAAAGAGGCCATGGTTCTAGCCATGATGAGGCTTTGGAGGCTTCAGAGGGCAATGTGCCTCATCCGATGCTAGATGGTGCTGCTGCATCCGCTGTTATTGGAGACAGAAACTTTTCTGGTCCTTCAGATGGACTTGTACCTGGTTTACGTTTCCTTGGACCAAGGGGTCCATTACCACCAGGTAATTATTAGTGTCTACTCTAGGATTATGTACAGAAATAAAGTAGAAATGAATGTTAAATGGACAGATTAGAATTATGAAAAGATGAAAATTGTTAAGCATGCCAACTGGCCTGGACATAGGTGTACTGGTAACTGTCCCTTCTTCAGTTTCGTCCAATCGTTACTCATCTTAATTTTTGCAAATACGAGGTTTGTCCAAAGAGAAACAGAACTTTTTCAAAATAAATGTATTTACCTTGTACCCAGCTTAATCGGATTTATCACCTTGAAAGTAGTGTCTGCTGCTAATACAACTTGCAGGCTCTAGAGCGAATTTTCCTTAATCTCTTCTATGGATTGGATGTGGCATCCTTTTAGGGTGGATTTTAACCTTGGAAGCAAAAAATAAATCCATGGGTGCAAAATCAGGTGCACAGGAAGCTATCAACCTGATTTGCTCGGTTCAAAAGATGTCAACATGTGTTTGTTTTTGTTAATCTGTCAACAACTGTGGAACAAATTTGGCAGCAACCTGATGCATGTTGAGTTTTCTTCCCAAATTGTATTGTGTTCAATGGATGTTCTGCCTGCTCTGAACCGCTCAAACCACTCATAACATTGTGTCCTGCTCATACAGTCCTCCCTATATATGCTTCTTGCAACATTTTGAGCATTTCTGTAAACGTCTTGTCCAATTTGAAACAAAATATGATGCGCAGGCGTTGCTCTTCGAGTATCAGAAAATCGCTGCAGTTTGTAACACAACTTCACTTAACTGCTCACAGGATGAAAAGTAAACAATGTAGACTGGTGCACTCAACGGTGTAGTACTTTAGAAGGATCCCTCTATGTTGCGCTAGTAAGTTGACCAACGTGGATTGTTCTATTGGTGGGCAAATTTGAAAGTTTGGTTTCCTTCTGAACAAGCCTCGTACCATAAAGAGGTGTAAGAGCTATTTAAAATATGAAAACGAAAATAGTATTGATGAACTGGTTCAGCATAACATTACAAATATTTATTTGTATACTCCCAAATTTTCTTAGTCACTCTGAAATTTACTAGAGAATAGATTGTTTATGATAGTCTTAAGCTTCATGTCCTTTTGACACGCTAAATCGTTGTATTAGTGAAAAAAGCATATACAATGCATGGTCTTGAAAAATCATAACACAGTTGCTTGTACATCCTGGACTGTTACATCTTCAGCTCTCGCAACTTACTCATTGTTCTATGTAATTGATCCATGAGCGATCAATTTATTTAATTTTTTCCCCCTTCTTTCAGGTGCTCATATGTTTGGACCACGAGGACCAGGTCCAAATAATTTTAGATTGCCTCCCCCTGATGGATTTCACCCAGGAGGTGCAAATAATTTTCGAGGTGCTGTACCTGATAGCTTTAGAGCCCTTGGACCTGGGCAGGGTCCCGAGGGCTTTCCTGGACCAGGTTCGAGAGGTTTTCGTCCACCTGGGCCTGGCTTCGATAAATTTGGGCCTGGAGGGTCTCGAGGTCCATCAGGCGATGGTTTCCGACCTGCTGGGCGAGGTCCTGAGTTTGGTCTTCCAGGACATAATCCTGAAAACTTTCGAGCACCTGGGACAGAACCGTTTGATTCACGTGGTCCTCCTCACGACAGTTTTGACTCGCATGGACCACGACACGAAGGTTTTGAAGGTAGAGTCCCCGGCCCGGATGACTTTGATTCCCAAATGTCGGGTGGTGACAGATTTGACCCACATCTGGCAGAGCACGAGTTCAATTTACGAGTTCACGAAGGGTTTGATAGGGGACCCAGGCCGGATGGCTTTGATCCGAGGATGGCCCAGCAAGAGAATTTTGATCCACGTATTATGGATCGACGATGTGCAGGTCCTGATAATTTCGACATGCGTGGCCCTGGTCATGATATCAGAGGCCCTGGAATGGATGGTTTTGAGCCTCATCCTATGTTTGGTCCACACAGAGATGGATTTGGTCCGAGAGGACCACTTGGACCTAGAGGACCAATGGGACCTGAAGCATTTGGACCAAGAGGCATGATGGAGCATTTGCCAGGTAAGTCCTGTTTTCCTTTTGTAATTTGGTGTTGGGTTTACTTGTTCCATTGGATCAGGAAGGACATTTTAGAAGATTACCTGATTGAATCTCTCCCTTGGAAGTTTTCATTCAAGAGACGTGTTTGGCCTACAATTATTACTGTAGCGATATTTGTGACTAAACCATATACAATGGAACCCTGATTTTCTGTTCCTGTATTATACATGTTCCCGCTTGATACCTTCAGCCATCCAGGTTCCGGCCAAAGGCCATGTTAAGTAATAGGACATTCACCTCAGTTACTTACTCCTGTTTCCGTCTCTATACATTTTTCAAGCTGTGCAGATGTCATAAATTGCGAGAAAGTTGTTCTGTTTGTCATGCGAATTCTTCGCTCTTTCTGTTCCTTACTCTTGCAACAGTGTCATTCACCATATGACTTTGAACTTCCAGTGGTTAGACTTTTCATGCGAGAGGAGGAAGTGATTGCAAGTGGTTAACACCATTCTGATCTTAGAAGAAATTGAACCATCACTCTCTGACTATGAGCGCAGCACTCACCCTAGGATATACAGTGGAACTCTGATTTGACGTTTTTCAGGGGTCTGTAAATAAAAAACGTAAAAAGCGGGAAAGCATGGGGAGGGGTGAAACTCAAGTGTCAGTAAGAAACGACTTCACAATCGACTTTTAGGGGTTATATTCTGTCAAAAATAATTCAACAATGATAAAGAAGTATGATTATGAATTTCTAAGTGGAAAAAAAGCAAGACCTGTTGAGAAAATCAATGGCGGATTATAACGTGACCCACTTTCGAGTTTAGGGACTGTGGATGACTGCTTCTATCTGCCGTCTATTAGGTTCAGTTTATGCTTCTGATTGTGTGGGATCTTCATTTACTCTGTAAACTGGTAATTAGTTGCTAGTTTTAGAAGTATCGGGTAATTGGAGGGGGGTGATAATTTATAGTTGGACGTCAACCATCTTTATATATGGTAATCAAAGTGTCTTGGATTCAGTTCACAGTGGGGACATGTAGAATGATTCAGATCCCACTTTAGCTTTATGTGTGTCCAGTCCCGATCAACCCAACATCATAAAGTGAACTGAAAACAAGCTTTGTGAAAGGTACACATTTTTTGACGTCACAATATGGTTGGGGAGGAGTGTTACATATATTTTTTCCATAGCCCTCATTTTGCATCTTTTTGTGCCTTTGACATTCTTGTTTTTTTGTTGTTTTTTTTTTAGAAATACTGGGCCAAAGAGGGGTTATGACCCCCCACCAACCCTTCCCATGGGCATGCCACTTATTGTTTAATATTTAGCGATTTATTTTCATCACGTGAATGGGGTATGTGGGAGATAATGTGACCAGCACCATGCTCTGGCCACCTTTACCCTCCCTATTCTTCGATCTCGGCCAATTTGGAGGTGATGTGATCATCACCATGCTTGGGCAGCCTTTATCCCCCAGGTTTGCCACAAGGTACCTATTTATTTGAGGCTAGGTGAGCTCCAGAGCCACTTTATGAGGCATCTTAGATCACCCACCCCGGGAATTGAACCCAGGTTTCCAGTGTGGCAGTCATACGCTCTACTGACTAGGCGACCACAGCTCCCCAGCGAATGAGAAAAAGTAAATAAATATATGCTCTTTTGGCCCAAATAAGGATTTTAATGGTATTTAGATGTGCACAAAATTTTACTGCTCCTAGAGAATATTGCCAAACCCCTCGTTTATCCACTCATTTTTCCCGACTTCGTCACTGTGCAATATGCGAGTCACATAATCTGCATAATAGAAACTATTCTCTGTCCCACGGAGAATAATTTATGTGTCCGAACTTGCCCCCCCCCCCACCTCCTCCAAGCAATTGATTTGACAATAATATTTTTCCATCAGCGAGTAAAATATCGCTCATCTATCCATATAAAAAAGAATCACTTTAGCTTCAGCTTCATTCTGATGACCAAATGACAGCATTTGTGAAAAAACTTCAGATTAAAAATAATTTACAGTGAAATATAGACTAGATCCAATCGTATTTCCTTGGGAATCTAAAAGACTTTCCATTAAAGAAGAAGTGCAGTTCTTATTCAGTATCGGCTAGCGGAGGTTGGAACACCCTTATTTTTTTTCTATTCCAACGCTGCAGACAAGAAGAAAGGAAAATTCTTCACAAACAAGCTCCCTTCTCGCTTTTCTTTCTCGTTCCGTCAACTAGGAAGGATTCTGTAAATCTGTGTGGGCCAAGAATTGAATGGTGATAGTCCTGTTGTCAATTTTCCACTCGTGAGTGAGGAGGGCAACTTTCGTTTTGTCCAAATTCTAAGGCAGGCACCATTTAGCGAGAATCGGTTTGGCAAGAGTGCGCTTGTTGATCCTGAGGCAGAAGAATCGGACCATTGTGTCTTTACCGGGAATGCAAGAAGTGCTGTTTTCCCTTCCTGTCCGTCAAGGAAGGTGCGACAAATGCAAGCTGCCAAATTTTAAGACATTGTCACGGCTCGGAAAACGTATAAAGCGGGAAACGGGAATTAACTAGAGCGAACGTAAGATCGAGGTGAACGTCCTATTATTTAACATGACCTTTTGGCGGGGCCTGACTGGATGAACATATTAAGCGGGAAAATGTAAAATCGGGGTTGGACTGTAATCCTAAGTTTTTCAGGTCGATCATGGTATCACTTTGTGGTCTTGTGCAGCTGTCTTTTGTAATGTCTGTGGCCAAAGGATATCAGCTGTAGGTCATAGCACTGCTCTCATTCTGTGTAGATATGTTATTTTGAGGACAGTCCATGTTTTGTGAGCTCCACGCTCACACGTATACCAAACACACAACCATTTTTTTCAATTACCATTCCCATCGAATTCATGTTTTTCACTGTTTTCTGTTTAGATTCTTTGGTGATTATTTTGTTATTGGTCTCCATTCACTTATTACTGCTAATATTTTCCGCTAAATAAACTTTGAAATGCGATATTTGGCACGAATGAAGAACACATCCAAGCATGGTTTGCTGAACCAAGTGGTGAATAAATATAAGACCAAGCATATTTTTTGACTACGGTTGATTCTCAGGGCCATAAGATACTGTTGAACATTGAATAGTGATCATGATAGCAACAGGAATTAATCTCCCCATGAAGATGAATTACTGGTTCCTTCTCCTCATGTGAAATGTACATAACCATTGTCAACAAGTAATAAATTATGAATTTTATTACTAATGTTATGCAATATCATATAACGTTATCGGTAATACTGCAATACAATAAAGTATTTGTTATTATATAATAAATAAGAAAACTTTCAATTACAAAAAGTGATATATATGTCACGAAAATATTTATATTTTTTTAAAATATGATTGAATGTAAAAAAATATTAGAAAAAAAGACTGAAAACAATGAAATCCATGTGGGAGTGCCACACTCACTGCATACCAACCGCATTACTCTGGAACACGTATACCAATGGAGGGTTTAAAAAATGCTGGCACAAAGGTGTAAACACTTCAAACTGCTGTAAGGGTTTTTGTTGTCTCTTTTGATGAGAAACCTGGATCACGAATGCATTATCCTACCTACTTACAAATTCTTCATTGCTTAAAGTTACATTTTATATTTTGGTGTTGCTATTTTGATTGTCAGCAGTTTATTTGGAATGTGTACTTGGAGGGAGGTGGTTGTACTAAATTTATGCCACTTTTCAGCTCAATGATTTCCACTACTACAATGCCTGAAGATGATGATAATTTTAAGCAATTCAAAGTAATTTTAATATAGATAACCCCATTGTATTAATTTAGGTTTCACGGGGTTTATTGGTTACGATCCCTAATAAAAAGAAAGGCCTTGCGTGGGAAACCCTCTGTCTGCCATCCCCTCCAAAAATATCAGGAACTAAAAAACCAACGTCCTGGCCTCACCCCCATCTCTCCAAAATCGGCTACAAACAGTATGCTGATGACTCCATCCTTCATAAGCAGGAAGAATAACAAGTTCAAGACCAATGTATAAAGGAAACCCAACTCTGGATCACAGCATATTGAAAAATTTTCTGGCCACTCTGCTCGGCAAAGAAATATTTGGATCAACTTCTTACAGAGAGCCATCCATCAACCTTACCTTGGAACATGAAGACCTGCAGTCTGAATTTGACTGCATCATCTCCCTAGGCATCAACAATGGGTACAACGGACAGGAACTCCTCTGCCTCCTGGATGCAACAAAAAGACAAATAAACCAGCCATGCAACCAGAATGAAAAAAAAGAAGAAAAATGGATATCAGTCTCCCCCACACTGTGGTAACCCAAAGAATGCAGAAAGTTCTGACTAGGCACAGTTTCAAGATAGCAGACCAGTCCCCCCACCCCCTTTCCTGTCTTCCATAGCCTCCCACCTAACCCACTTCAAGCCATACTACACCAACCCCAATGCAAGAAGTGGCATCTACATGGTCACCTGCACCTGCAGAAGCAAGTACGTTGATATGACGAAATGCTGGCTGGAAGATGGGCTCAAAGAGCATGATGCGGATCACCAGATTGGAAGAAGAAGAACGGGCCTTGCCTGCTACCTCATCAATGAGAACCACAGCATAAACTATGCCAAAGTAATTATGAAAGCGAGATCCACGTTAGAAACACTGTCAAAGGAAACATAGTTAATAGTGACCACTCCTGCCAACCTCAACACCAACCCTGGGGCTCTCAATAAAACCTGGCTTCCTGCCATCAGAAATATACGTACTGGACCAACCCATTCTCCCCATGCACCAACCTCAAAAAACCAAGCACAAACCATAAGCACCTGTGAAAAAGCCCACCTTTTTATGCAAGTGAAAATGAATGCCACTCCACGGAGGCAGATGATGAGACTGGGAACCCGCACTGCCAAATTCCCAATGGGCGGCTGAAGAAGGATGTACCATGCCCATTCTAGACGAGCAGGAAGTGCCACTGCGAATGCCAGTGGGAGAAAAAGGAACACCATCACCTGCAGCAAGATAGTACATGCCTGACGAAGCTACCAGACAGGTGGTGAAATCGATCGTGAAGAAAAACCGTACAAAATGTACCGTGAACTTGTAACTTAGTTCCAGAATTGTTTGAATGTTTAAACAGTAAGTTTATGTCATGTAGTTGTTTTTTTTTTTTCAGAATCTTGCATATGGATTGACTTCAATGGTTAAATTAGATAACATTGTCCTCATCCAGTAATTTGATATTGGTCAATCTTATGGTATTAGTTCTAGATCAACCCTACCTTTTATATGTTGGAGGGAGTTGTATGCAGATTTACAAATCGTCTGTGAATCAACAGTTAATGTTGAACAAAGTTGACTTGATGAACATTTTGGAGAAGATTAAACAATAGGAATTAACTTGCTCATTGTTGTACTAGTTTTGAACATACAATGATCAATCTCTGCATCTTTCTTTTGACTTCATTAAGCATGAGCAAAAGACTTGAAAAGCTTTCCTGGCGACGAATGATGAACAGATTCTCTCGGGCTATCGACCAGGTGAGTTGTGGAAATTATTGATTGAAGTAATCATTTCCACAACTCACCTGGTCGATAGCCCGAGAGAATCTGTTCAATGAATCAACTAGTTTCACATAGATCTGTTTTCAAGGTAATGTAGGTGGTGGAAATGTAGTGGGGATAGTTAGAGCTGGTCTTTACATCCTTCTGTGCATGAATAACAAAGATACATATTATATTAATAAGATGTATGTGCATGAATTTCACAAACTAACTTGTAGTTATGCATGTATATAGTTTACAATTTTTGAATTGAGAATTATTGGGGTGGCTTCTTGAAAGAGCTGATTTTTCTCTCCCTTTGTTGCCATTGCCATTGTTGGCTTTGTAATCTCATGAAGAAATGGAGTGGTTGAAACATATATTGTTACACAGTGACAAAATGGAGGAATTTTAGAGGGTTTTTTTTCCTCTTTTAGTGGTGTGGAAATGCCATTGAATGATAGGAATGGGACTGATTTATCACAAGTTCATATGCATATTGGTAAAATTGCTGAGAATTTTACCAGCCCATTATTTGATCGTACAATTCTTAATTTTTTTATTGTTCTTGTGAGTACAAAGGTATAATTCATGTTTCCATGTTTTGTACAGTAAATGTCTAAATGCACAGTTTAATTTTTCTAATACAAAACTCATTGCAGCCATGTGATGCACTTTACATGCATTAATTAAGGTGCTAGAAGATCCCTCCCAGGTCTTCATTTAACCCTTAAATGATGTGATGTGTGTGTCCCATTTAGATGAAGTTGCTAAGACCGAGATGTGACTAGGGATGGATGATATTGTGATATATCTTCAAGAAAATGTCATCATAGATGATACAATGCAATATTTATTCCATATCGTGATATCGGCGATATATCGTCTCCACGATATATACCGCCAAATATTGTGATGATAGGGCCAACATGATATATATTGCCAAATATTGTGACAATATATCACTAAAATATCATGATGATATATCACCGACATGATATATATTCATGATGGTTGCGGTAAACGCAGTTTAAAATTACTTACGTGAAATTTAGAAAATTTCGCACTTCCGCATTGCACAATTTAATGGTTAAATGCTATTAATTTCGAAGATCCACTGTCTTCATTCGGGATCTTCGAAGTTAATAGGATTTAACCCTTAAATTGTGCAACGATGAAGTGTCAAATGTTCTAAATTTCACGTAAGTAATGATATATATTGCCAAATATTGTGACGATATATCGCTGACACGATATATATCATCTAGTTGATATTGCCTGGATGATATTTTTTCAATATCGCAATATATCGTCTGGACATTATATCACCCAACACTAGATGTGACCCACATCACATTTGGGTTTCTTCACTCTTGGAGTATACCATGACTGGTAATGTTCGGAGATCCATGTTTTGGGTGCTACACCAGCCTTGAGGCATCCTATTAGTAATTAGTAAACCTCGGATTTTTAGGATCTAAAACGTGTGCTTTTAGATTCCTAAAATAGGCTCTAAAAATCTGAAAATAGGTTCTAAAAACCTTAAATTAGGCTCGAAAAATCCTGAAATAGGTTGCATAAAAACTTAATTTGGTACAAAATTCCTGAAAAATACAGATTAGATACAATTGTTAAAACAAAATTTCAGAAGAATCGTAATAACCAAATATTAATTTTCTCAACAAATTTTCATTCCTTTATATCATTTTCAAAATTACAAATTATTTAATTCTGCACTTGTGCTGATAGAAAAATGTTACTTGTTTATATGAAAAATGAATTATGTATGTATAATTTGCTGCACAATATCAGGGTGGCTACTCATTTCGAATTCCGGGAATTACATGTGAATTATTGGCACCGGAAATTATGTGTGAATTATTGGATCTTGAAATTATTCATGAATTTTGGCAAGACATGAAATAACATATAAGCAGATGTTTTCTCTATTCCATTTTTTTCTCCGTAGACGTGAAAAATTGCAACTTTTATTAATCCATATCCCATTAAATTTAAACATGTTTATAAATGCCCTGAGGCAAGTTTCTCTCAGTTTAGCTTTTATTGTATTCATTTTCTGAGGATGAAAAATAAAGCTACACAGAAAATAAAACAAAATTTTCTCAATCCATTTACTTTGTTAGTGTCTTTTACAGAACAATCTATCTGACAAACGGAAGATTACTACAAAATAATATATCTTGAAGTTGATTAGGTAATTTTTTTGTTACATTGGAATCATACAAACCCTTCACATTGTTAATATTTTTGTGTGTGGAAAAGAGGGTGAGAGTCGGTAATACGTAAGGTTGGAATAGAGAAAACACATACTTGTATCCTTGAATTTTTGGAAAGTTCATCTTGAAAACCAGGAATTATACTTGAATTTTATCATGGTCCGAGTGACCACCATTAATCTTGTTGCGTTATCCACACTCAAACTCCACCTTTTGTCTGTGAGGTTCATTTCATGTGCTGAAAATTATCTTTCAACAGAAACATAGTCAGTAGTGCTAATTTGAATGCTGAAATATTACTTCGCAAGGCGTGAATGCCAAAAAGAGCCAAACTGACGCGAAAGTGAGCAAGGCCACACAGTTTGCACTTGGGACTGTGCAGGCAGAGGAGATGATTGGGTGCCGAAACTGAGAATGGGGAGGAGGGGTCGGGGCAGGCAAGGACAGTTTTATCTTAGTAAGCAAGGCTTAGCATTAAGAGTCTATAGTGCAGGGGTAATAAGTAGGGGAGAACCGTCCCCTTTCGCTGCCCCTGTCTGCAGGTAATAGTGACGTCAGACATTTTTGCTTTGTTTAAAGCTTTGATAAACATCATATACTTGAAGGGAGGGAAATCGACAGAAAACTGATGTTTCAAACATGCCAGTCATTGAATTATTTCGCCACCAAACCTAGTAAATATAAAAATCCTGTAAAATGTAAAAAAAATATATAAAAACCTAAAAAAAAGGTTTAATTTAGGCACATAAATCTAAAATAGGTTCTAACAAGCAAAATAGGTTATTTTAGGCACTATAAAACTTAGTCAGTTGTTGCGTTTTCTTATGAAACGCCGATATAACTTGTTATTTCTTATTCACCTGCAATAGGTTAAAAACCTAAAATCCGAGGTCTAGTAATTAGTAACAATTAATTTGAATCTAAGATTTTTTTTTTACTTTCGTTCGTCTACTTGATAACGAAAATTACATTTTCGATCATAGGCTTATAACTCCATCTGTATTGAGGAAGACGAGGTATAATTTGTAACACTATCATACATAGTTTCCAAGATACACATTTTTTTATGAAAACCTTGATATAATCTTAAATAGTTCCCACCAAGAAAAAGCCTGGCTTTTACATTACAATATATTTTTTTTTACTCTGAATGTATCGACAGCAAGTGTGCAATTCTTGCCACGTAAATGGAACATATACTGGAAATATGCAGGTACCGTTTTGAATTTGCCTACGTGGGGGCGTGATGAACTTCAAATTTCGTAACAAAATGAAGTTGTTTTTTTTGTTTTTTTTTACTTTCATCTTCTACTTGATAAATGAAAATTTGGTTTCTTCGACCATATTTCTTCCACAATCTTTAACTTTCTGCTGAAAACACACTTGTCCTTCAGGCTTTATGGTCTAAAATGGGTCTCACCATTTAAGGGTTAACATTGGTAGTTTGTGTTGAATCTGCATAATATTTGTTATCAGCATGGTTAAATTTTATGTCAGTACTGTATCGATCAAAATTTCATATTCATAAATAACAGATTAAAATTCACATCCGGTTGAAACCGTGTTACCAGCCTCACTCAATAACAAATATGTTCAGAAAAGAAATACAATTTGTATGTAGTGTAAAACCTTGATGTTTGATGTTAAATTCATAAGCTTTCCCTACAACAGCCTCTACTAAAACTGAATCCCTCACGCACAATGCACACACTTAATAAGGAATATTTTGCTATATAATGACAAGAATTTAACCTACTCTGTAAGATGATAATATCTGTTCATTGTTTTAAATGCTTGCACAGAATTCTCAATATTTTAGGAACCTCATGTACATGTGAAGTTCAGAAGTTGGAGTAAAATAGGAAGAAAATATTGTGGTGCATATTTTCAAGTTCATCAGGATATATGACCCCCACCCCACTCCAAAAGAAGGGCAAGGCTATATTTCTTTCCCCTTTTGCTGCACCCTTTTATCATGAAAAATAAACTTATAATACACAAAATTCTTGAGAATTCCATACCAGGTTTTGAAATATTGAATGGCAGCGTGCATACTTTGTAAATTAATGTAAATTATTTTTGCGGACAGTTCAAATTGTTATCAGTTGAGCCAAATGTCTTATTTTATTGAGACAGTGCGTTGTTTGTGAAGGATTCAATTAGAGTAATATAGGAAAGGGTTATGAATTTAACATTTAAGAAATAAAGAATCCTTAAAAGTTCAAAGAAATCTTGGAATTATGCATAAATTTTCCCCTCCTGCATTTCTTTCTTTCAATTGTTCACAGGAGTACATCACACCCTGCTGTAAGGTTATGTCTGTTATAGTAGAGTTGTAACCATGCAACTGCTAGCTGTTTTTTAAGCATGGCATCACAAGTAGCCAATTTCTACGTTACAGATACGACATTTTTTGTGTGTCTGTTATGTTGCATCTTGTGTAAAGAAAATGCAAGGAAAAGCAAAGTTACTTTATTTTCTAACGGAAAGGAGTGGGCAAAGGTCATCATCTACCCTTCCCCATTGATGGTTTTATAATTTTTGATAGCATTTCAAAAATGAATTGGGGAAGGTGTTCGTAAAGGGGGAAGCAGTTTGATTTTTGAGGTTAGATGTTGGGGGAGGTGGCAACCAGCATTTTACTCTTTTTATAATTGACAAGTAATTGTTGGTTTTATAAGTCTGAGGGAGCTTCACCCCCTCTGCCTTCTTAATATCCTCATGTTTAAAGTAACGTGAATATTAGAAAATTCAGGATTCATAATTTTGGAGTGAATTTCGAAGTTTCCTTTGATCTTCATGTGAGAATTGTCCATAAATTGCATGTTTTTAACATCCTTTTGTTACATCGTGCTGTTAACTACATGGCACTGTTACATTGTTTCTACGAGACAAGGTACAAGATGTAAGGAGATGAAAAAGTTCAGCAGATTTAGTTCATACCTAGTAGGTTACATACCTTGTTGATTTATTATTGCAAATGTTCCGTACGTTTATAGTTACCCTGAAACATATAAAATAAGTGATGCCAGGCTTGTGTTCTGGTTTTTCGGTTGCGACAATATGGGAAAAAAAACGTGAAGTAGATTTTTACAAAAGTCAAAAATGCTTATGATTAACAGACACACAGTTAAACAGGCTGACATTCAGGAGGAAAGCATGGCAGTTTGAGGTGCGGAAGTAGGTAACTTACTGAGACAGCATATTAAGAATCTTTAAAAAGTTAAAAACTCGTAATAAATGAATATGTGGACATGCAACATAGATATATGACCAAAAAATAGTTGAAAATGTCTGAAAGAGGCCCAGTACCTGGAACAATTCAGATTTTCATTTCAAGAAAAACACACCTTACATGGCTTTAAATAATGAAAAACACAGCTTCTCATGATGAATAACCAATCATCATCATCATCCCGAATTTTGCTATTTCATCCATTGGGTCCTGGTCCTACCCAATGGAGCAGTGGTAGCACAGTCACCTTGCAAAGGTTCGATACCTGGTGTAGGCACAGAGTGGTTCGGATTCCACTTTAAACTGAAGGTCCAGTCCCAAATAGCCTTTCTGTGGAAAAAGTGGACTTATAAGCAAACACTCAAACTCTTCCATATTGTGGCATTTTCTTCATTTTTTATTTCAAAACATCCTTCAATATTAATTTATGTTCTTGTTTGCTGTTTATTTTGTTTCATTCAAATTTTCTCCACCAAGCCATTACTGATTATCTGCATATTGTTATTCCTAAATTTTATTGTTTGATTTAAACAATCTGAATCAAAGATTTCACAAATTCTCATTGTCTACTCTATATTGACATCTCCAATCCAGAAAGTGCCCACGACACTTGGCTTTACTTTAGCTTTAGGATCAATCTATTGCGTTAATAACTATTTAAGAAGTATCAATCTTGGAAATAATGAAAGGACTCTAGTGCAGAACCGAAAATAAATTAAATTCTTGAGTTATTACATGTGGAAATAGAAAGCACGCCTCTACGTAAAATAAAACATTGCAAAATGTAGGTAATACATTGCATTGTTTATTTCAGGCCCATTATTTAACCCACGGCATGCTGGGCCAATGGGCATGCGAGGACCAAGACCTGGTTTGGTTCCACAGATGGATGCACCTCGTCCTGGTTAGTGTAGTTTAATAGTACAGCTTAAGCCGTAGTTCAGTACACAAATATATATACAGGGTGTTGCCGTACGTCACCAACAAATTTTCACATTCTGTAGAGGACACCAAGACTAACAACTTTTCTTGGTAACATTTTGCTAATTGCTAATTGATGCCTTCTTTTGATGATGTGAGCCCTAGAAAAACTGCAATTATTGTCCTGTGCATATGCTGGCACAAAATCACTGTTGCCACTGACATATATATATATATATATATATGTCTTGTTGTAAAAGCCCTCCTAGAGTGTGAATATCTCTGGACAAAACATACAAGATCTTTTTTTTTAAGATGCGAAAACATAAAATGGGATACACAAAATAGATGTGAACTATGATAAATGTGGCATATCATACCTTCGTTGAAATTTATTTTCTGACTGAAAAAATAAATGGTAGTGGCAACCGTGATTCTGTCCCCGAATGAAAAACATAGTTTTTTGAGAGCATGTAGTGTCAAAATGAGACCCAAATGAGCAAAACATTACTAAGAACAGCTCTCCATTTACATGTCCTCGACTTGCTGTGGAAGTTTTTCAGTGTTGTATGTTGACACCCTGTGTTAGTTATTCTTCAAACACAGGGGCAGAATGACAACCCCCTCTTTCTTTTTTTACAAAAAAAATACACACCCTCTCTCCATTGACAAATTTTGTGGCGTACATATGCAACCTGAGAACAACACTTTGTCAGAAACACTCTTCTCTTTGAAATAGACACCATACAAGCAATGGCAAAGGTATGCACCAAAGTGGCATGTAAAGCAACAGTGAATAATTAAAGAAAATATAAAAAAAAAACAGCATAAACTGAAATGAGGTAAAATCGCTTTTTCAACGTAAACAGTTTCATCATTAACATCTCTGTTCTCATCTGCGAGTTAAGAAGTACTTTGATGTTCAGGCTTGCCATCTGGGATGTGGGAATGGTGGAGGCTGACTTGGTAGCTTAGTATTAGCACATTAACCTAGAATACGTAACTTATCACTAACTTATATTTTGTGGTGTTGTATTTTTTAGTAGATAAGCCAAATGTAATTGCAAATTTGAGGCATTAGATGCTTTGTAGTCCATGCTGTGCTCTGGCTTTTATTGATGTATATACACTCCTCCCCTCCCCCCCTCCATACACATCTTTGCTGAAATCTGTAGATGGCACATTCCAAGACCTACCACGAATAGTAAGGTAAATTCCCCATGCATATAGCACCGTATCATGAAGGCACATTTAGGGGATGTGGGGTAGAGCCCCACACATTCTCGATATCTGCCACTTTGGAGGTGATGTGATCAGCACCATGCTCCAGCCACCTTTACCCCCTGGGTACTCATTGCTTTGAGGCTGAGTGAGCCCCAGAGCCACTTTATGAGGGGACAAGGCCGGAAAATTAAGACCTGGAATCATTCTCTGGTGTACAGGGCTGTTGTAGTACATGCTTCTGCCGCTAGATGCCTCTTGTGGGGACCCTTCTGCATCAGTCTTCCGACCAGCATCCTCAGGTGAAGTCATGGTGCCACGTAGGTTTTTTTTTTTTTTTTAAGCGCCTCTCATTTGTTCCATCGATTTTTGTGATGGCTGAAAAGTTTGGATAACTTGTGGCTGTGAAATTCTGTTTTCTGTTAGAGAAAACGGCACAGAAAACAGTTGTAATGCTTGAAACAGCTTTCAAGGAAACGGCACAGAAAACAGTTGTAATGCTTGAAACAGCTTTCAAGGAAGCTGCTCTGGGGAAAACACAAGTTTATGATTGGTTTTCCCACTTCAGGAATGATGAATTACCACTTGCAGACCAACCTCACTCAGTGCGATATGCCATGACGATGTTGATTTCTTTTTTGATGCAAAGGGCATTGTTCACTCAGAATCCATTCCTAACTGTCAAACTGTTAACCAGGTGTTTTACCTACAAGTTCTGAAACATTTGTGTGATTTTTAATACGGTGAGAAGAAAATGCCCCGAGTTTGGCAAAGTGGGGAGTGGTGGCTTCATCATGACAATGTGCCACCGCACAAAACCTTAAGTTTGAAACCATTTTTAACCAAGAACAGCATGACCCAGCTTATCCACCTGCCATATTCACCCGATCTCACTCTGTGCGACTTATTTTATTCCCCGAACGAAAAAAGTCCTGAAAGGAAAATGTTTTGCGGACATGGCAGAGGTGAAATAAAAGATGATGGAGGCATTAAAAAAGGCATCAGTTTGCAAGAGTTTCAGGACTGCTTCGAAAAGTGGAAAAAACTTTTAGACCAGTGCATTGCATCACATGGACAGTACTTTGAAGGAGATTAAATTTGTAACACCTAAAAATAAATACACATGTTTTATAACAAAATTCCGATTTCTTTTGGGTCCCCCCTTCTGTTTCTTAAACAACCAGGTTGGATACCTGGTGGAGACACATAGTGGTTCGAATCTCTTGCATAAAAGTGGACTTGGAAACAGGCTCAAACAATTTCTTAAACAAGAACTGTCAGTAACACTACTACTTGTATTTTGGAGCATTATGTATTATTTTCATACTGTAATAATGCAAGAGTGGTTAAGGAGAGTCACAAAAATGTGAAATAGAGAGGGAGGAAGATTACTTAGTTAACCCATACTCAGTCAAGAACCATCAACAAGGAATGGTGTCTTGCATATCCTCCCAAAGGGATATAAAAAGAAGAATCTGCTGCTAGGCTACTTAGGGAATGTATCTTTAACGAACCTTACTAATGATTTAAACCATTTCTGTAACCTTTTGATGCTTTAACCCGAAGATTTTCAAAGTGTGCATTGTGGTTGAATGTACAGGGCATTACAGCTACAAGAAGAAACCAAAGCTTATAACTTACCATGATACATGCAGGAATAATACTCCCAATTTTTTAATGTGGGCACATTTTTTTAAAGAACATAATAAATTGTACCAGAAAACATATCATATCTGATGCCTATCATAATTTTTTAGTACACAAACCGTACAAAACAGTACAAGCTATAAGCTAGTATTTTATTTGTAATTACCACCGCATTGAATTTGGGCAATTTTATTAAACTTCAGTTCCAGGGGCATTACAGGAAGGGCTGCCTGAACTCCGTAAGTTTAGTGAACCCCAGGTCTGACCTGTCATGTTTCAGTAACCAAGATAAATGTAATTGCAGAAAAATCAGAAGTACTGCACTTTTGCTAAACAAACCAAAATAAAAATAAACATGTCAGGAGCTTTTTCTTTAAAATTGTGTATTGTGATTCCTTTAAGCTCCTATCTTAGCCGTTTGCCTTGCTGTGGAATACTTTTAGCTGCTAACATCAGCAATGATAATGAAAGAACAACCTAAAACATCCATGCTTTGTGGTGGTTTAGAACCCAGTACCAGTAGTTGTACAAGGACCTTTCTAAAACCCTTGCATTATCAATAAGAAGCACGAATGTTTTCTCTTCCTTTCTTTTTGTTAAACAAATCTCATGTAGCCCAGGTGTTTGGATTTAAATGTCTATCAAATAAGATACTTTGCATGATTTATTTCTTATTTATTTTGCACTGGGTGTTTTGTTACTATATGTACTGGTAGTTAGTTTATTCATAATGTTAATCATATGTTAATTGAACTTACATTGGTGAAGGGATATAATGTAACAGGTTTTTGCATACGGATAAGGTATGCAATTTAAAATTACTTACCTATGGATGTTATCAGCCACTGTAATCTTGCAAATAAGCACTAGCTCAACAGATGGCACTGATTGTCCTGATTGACTAAACGCTAGAACCATCTCTGTGAAACATATGGGGCAGGAAGGAATGATGGGACATTTCGATAACAATGCTTTCTTCATGTTTGCAAGATAAAAATTGAAATCACTGTATTATAATACAGTAACCATTTATGTTCAAGTTACTGGACTCCATGTTCTATAATACAGTGCATTTAGGGTAGAATATAATGCAGATGAACAAAAATAATAGAGTACCATAATTATTTAAGCAGTCAGGGATCCAATGTTTGAATCCCTGTGCTATGGGGCAACTAGCACTACTTGGATTATAACCTTAGTTGATAGTAGACATATAAACGCACTCGCTTGATATATAACATATATTTATTGGTCTAAGTGTCTAAAAAGTATAATGCTTATAACCTAACTCTATCTGGCCATTGTGTGACTTGATCTTATCCTATAATAAAAAGAATTCCAAAGTGTCACCACTTAGGGAAATGAGGCTTACCCTCTAAGTTAGGAGCAGCGAACAATAGAACGACCTCTCGGCGTCTCTCGATATGCCAAGACACAATGACTCGAGACTTGTTTCCAAGAGTATTTATTGAAGTAACGACCTTGTCTCTATCCTCAATCCAGCTGAGAGGGCTCACGACCTTGTGGCTATTTTCGCTGACTGTCCATTCTGGGGGAAAGGGATGGCCTTGCTGGCAGTGACGTAGGCTTGTGCTCAGTAGACATCTAAGCTTATCGCCAGGGTTATTCCCAGAATATTCACGACCAAGGTTCTGGCCTTGGTGATGCTAAGCCACCCAACTTCCTGTAGGTTACCTTATCGGAAACCTTGCCCTTGATAGTATAGGGGGGAGGGCTTTGGCTGAATCACACATATTGAGGATGAGACAAGTGTGTGACGCATGTCCTTACTTCCTGGTCTGCTTTCTTATCTCCTTGTAGAGGCAACACCCCATTATGTAACTTGCAGAATCTGCTCGTTACACTATTATATTATTTCCATTTTCATAATATTTTATTCTAAATGCATTGTATTATGTGCAATCGTGTTTGGCAAACGTTTGCATTGAATCCTCTTACCTTATGGGAATGACTAAAAACATTTTTAATCATGAACAAAGTATTGCTCAAAGTATCCATTGTTCCCCATGGTCACTACATATAGCCATGGTAGGGCCTTGTATCAGCTGATGACAAATCACTTTATCAGCAAAATTGCCAACGATTTTACTGATCCCTAATTTCTATAAATAGCTGTATTTGAGGGAACAATTAGGCCCTTTTGTTATTGTTTAATGCATATGAAGACACAATTCATGCCTTTATATACATAAAACTATATATTTCTAAAATAAGTTTCTAAACTTAGTTTCAGAGGAAAGGCCTGTCACAATCACCTGATAATATACAAAATATACAAAGCAATTCAAGAGCCTCATGGAATGAAAGCAATTTCATATCTTATCATTTATTAGAATAGCTGTTATCGGTATATTTTATAGTGTTTTTTTTTTTTTTTTCCAGTGTTCATTAAAATTTCGGTCCATCTGAATACTGAATACCAATGTAGGGCTTCTATGTTTCTGCTTTTAAGTTGTTAATGATTTCTGTGGGGTCTTGCAGTGAGAAAACTTGTGAATGTCTTTATTTAACATAGTGTGGTTGATGACATAGATATGGAAAATGATATCAGACACTTGACCACAACAGCTTCTTAGGCATAGCATCACCTTTTATCTAGATTTTTGATTGCACTTTCACGTCGTTACAGCTCAATCTCGCCAATGACATGTTGAATTTCTTCTTTGAGCTCATCAAGTTGTTGTCGCCCACCTTTCCTTTCATGTACTCACCCCCAGAAATTATCCAGTGGTATCAAAGTGCATGCTCTTTTGTTTTCTCTGTCACTCATGCAGACTGAAAAAATCGTGTATTTGGCAAAATGTGGTTTTCATAAAAAACAAAATACTAAAGGAGTACTGGGTTCGAATCCCAGTCTGGGTATGGGTGTTCTCTGTCCCTTCTCAGATCTTTGTGATCAGCCAAAAGTGGCAGAAAAACAATGTAAAATAAACCAAATCAATCACTCAATCATAAAACACTAACTACTGTAATACATTTTTACAATGTGCACATGTTGTTCCACTGTGTTTAGCTCCATGACCAGATTTGTCATGCCCTACAGCTGGTGTTGTCACATGGCAATCATATCCTGGAAAAACATCCGGTAGCTCGTACATCCTGTACACTTTTCTTAGGTTAGCTTGTACTCATTGCTCATGAATATTTTTAATTCTCGACTGGCTTTACTCTAAACCACCAAGTGGAATGTTTATGTCTAGATCTTATTCACTATTGTCTAGTGAACAGAATAATGTCCACACAGGTACACCAAAATGAAAAATGCAAACTCTCCAGCTTTTTTCCTCTGCTATAGGATATCATTGTTCTGAACCCAAGCAACGCTCAATTCTGTTGACTTTGCTCCAAAAACTACTTTTTGTTACATTATGCAGTCAAAGAAATGGGATGACATTTCATTGAATATTTATGTTTGTGCTAAGAAATATTTTCCATAATTATTGGGTCATCCATATCAAACAGTCCAGAGAAACAATAATTGGTTGCTCAACTATTTCAAAAATTTTCATTTTTTGTTATTGTAAACCCTATGCAAGGATAGTTCAAAACGCATTATTTTTTAAAATCTTGACTTAATTTGAAAATGGAGGTCATTTTTGTTTCATGACTTGCTGCATTTTTTACCTTTGCAGACACTTGCAATAATTATGATAACAGCTAAGAAACATTGTTTTTAGTATATTTCAAGCTACATTTTATGTTCTGTACCTTTTTTCACCATCTCTAATGCAAATGGTTGAAATTACTGGTATTCAGTTTTGAAGAAATATCAAAATTTAGGATTTTTTAGTAGGGAAGTAATGTAATGTAAGAGCTATAAATTGTTTTAGAGGGAACATATACAGGGTGACTACTAACCGGGAATTCTGCCTGAATTATTGGCTCTGGGAATTATGCGTGAATTTGCTGGAATTTTTCTCTGTAGACGTGAAAACTTCCAAATCCCATTTAATTTATACATATTTATGAATGCCCTGAGGCAAGTTTATCACAGTTTAGCTATTATTTTTATCGAGGAAGGAAAAAGAGAGCTGCATGAAAAATAAAACTGAATTCTCTCAGACCGTTTTCTTTGTTGGTGCCCTTTGCAGAACAATCTATCTGACAGATGGAAGATTATAGAAAGATAAGATATCTTGAAGTTTTTAGTTAAATATGAGCTTGAAATTCTTGCACAATTAACATTTTTTTGTCGACTATTGGCTAAATCCCATAACATTTTTGACTTGTCGTTGTCAATGTATTTCGAATGTGAGTATGTGAATTGGCAAATGTCAACTCCGCACCTTAAATTAAATATGTTAAATGTACATACCATTTAATTGAATTACAATTTTTGGATGCATTGGAATCACACAGACCCTTTCTATTGTTAATATATTTTCGTATGTTTGTGTGTGTGGAGCCGTAGCGAGAGACTGTAATACGTGAGCTTGAAATGGAGAAAACATCTGCTTTTGTACCCTTGAACTCTTGAATTTTATCATGGTCCTAGAGTGGCCACCCTGATCTACATCCAGAGTTTAATCATAAAATATTTGAGCTCTGTTACTGGTTTCCTCTTTGAGTTATAGCTCTTTGAAAATCCTAGGTTTTCATTTTTTTCAATTGGGGAGCTATGTGGAAAGAACAACTAGCAGGTTATAGCCTCCATGGGGAGGCACCAAAGTTTCCCAGGGGAGGCACGAGAACTTCCGAAAAAAAAAATTCTATTTTTTTTTAAAGTTTACGATGTGTTAATAAAAAAATATCAATTTCTTCTTCTGTATTATTGCAACTCATGTAGGTTGCAGCAGTCATCTCCTGTATTTTTCAAGTGAGACGAACTATACTCATATCCTGTAGAACAAAACCAAACCCATCCTGAAACTTCGTTGACAGTTTCCTTGTACAGAAGGTGACATATCTTCTTGATGTTTTCCAAAAACTGAATGTTTTGAATGTATATCTACAAGGGAATCTTGCAACTATCAGACAAGGTGTCAGCCTTCAAAAGGAAGTTGCTGCTGTGTAAGAGGAAGACTAAAGTTGCAATCATTGGTGATTGCTTGTGTACATTGAGAACGTTGTTAGAAGAAAGAGGACTACGGTTAAATGAAGAAAGTCACACATTGTGGTATACCTGGTTTTTACATCAATTATCCAGCTTTTCTTACTGTCTCTATTTATTACTTTTATCTCATGAACCTTGTATCACTGAATGAATTGACACCAGCTTATAAACATAAAAAATGTACACTACCTGTATTAATCACACACATTAAATTTTCATTATTTTATGTGTACCAACAGTAACACGCGACGAGATTTTGTGTTGATCTTTCATGGTCACATTATATGTATTTGCCTATTATTATTGAGGGAAGGCAGCCACGACAGTGAAAAGTTTGAAAACCCATGGTCTAGGAAAATAACAATGGTGGTGAGATTTGACATTCTCATCACATGTCGTACAGTGATTAGCTGTTTGGCAAGCTTAGACTGTTGCACTATGTAGTTTTATTTAGATTGAGTATGCCACCCTCTGTGGCTTAGGGTGTATTTTGTTTCATCTTTGAAAACTTGACATAACAGTTGGAATTATAGCTTTCCTGGTGGAGTGATTCAAACAAGTGTTCTCGGTTTACCAGCCAGGTGAAATCTGCGATAGCTTCTAATGTTTAGAGTGCATACATTGCTCATCATCAGGGAATGTAAATAGTAGAGACTAGTGTAGGGTTAAATACATGACTATGATGGGGGCGGAGCTTGGATACTGTCTTCCTATTGGCTTGCTCTGGATCCTGGTGTTCTTATTGGCTGGTGTCAATAAGTCTGAAAAGTCTGGACTTTGGGAACACAGCATCACCGAGGGACACAGGATTCTATGTACAGGCAACAAAATAATAGCCCAATGTGCCAGATACTGGGACCGACGAGTAAAGGAAGTCATGGTTATTTCACGAGAAAGCAGCAGTCTCAACAGGGACGTGGGAGACTCCAGCTCGGTCACGCCTAGAACCCACTGCTCCATAAAAACCCAACACCAGTCAATAAGAAAGAACACCAGAATCCAGAGACAGTGTCCAAGCTCCACCCCATTATAGTCTTTTATTATATACATTCCCAGATGATGAGAACAATGTATGCACTCGAAACGTTGGAATCTAATGCCGATTTCACCCGAGAACACTTGTTCGAAGCATGTAAGTTATGTTAAAGAAATTCATTAATTATTCTCTGCCCAATACACGCTCAGGCTTTCCAATCTTGTGCCTTGTGCTTCATGCCAGCATAGGATTTAACAATGAAAAAGTGACAGGTATAATATATGTAGAATCGCTTGGGTCTGATAACCTTAATATGTTCATTTTTAAAAATATATGTTCTATTATTATTTATTTTGGTAATATTTTAATTATTGTGATTTAATTTATTGATGCAGGAATTTGGCTGGAAGGTCAGGGCCCACGTTTCCATCCCGGTTTTGAAGTTCGAGAACCAGACCTCTGTTTTGGAAGGGAAGGTTTCGTACCAGAAGACGATTTCAGAGATCGCCGTTCCCGTGATCTTCACGACAACAGGGACAGAAACTGGGACAGAGGCCACGAGAGGGATAGAGATGCATGGTCCAATCGAGGAGGAAGAGGACGTGAGGACAGATTTCGAGGCCGGAGACGAGACGATTGGGACAGAAACAGGGACGACCGACAGAATCGCAGCAGGAGTTGGGAGGACAGGGAGGAGGGTGACAGGGAGCATAGTGAAAGTGAGCACGGAAGAAGAAGTAAGGACCGTAGAGAGGGCAGCAGAGACCGCAGAGAAGAAGGAAGAGATCGTAGGGAAGGAAGCAGGGATCATACGGAAGGAAGCAGGGATCGTACAGAAGGAAGCAGGGACCGTAGGGAAGAATCAAGGGATCGTAGAGATGAAAATAGAGATCGTCGAGATGAAAATAGGGATCGTAGAGATGAAAATAGAGATCGTAGGGATGAGGTTAAGGACCGAAGAGACGAACCTAGAACTAGACCACCTCGTGCAGAGAGGGAACGAACTAGGCCATCACGCTGGAGTAGTGCCGAACCTACTGAAGTGGTAGCGAGTGAGGTGCTTGATGCAAGTAAGGTGGAGGGTAGTGTTCCCGTTGAACAGACCAGCCAAGGTAACGCTACTGAGGAAATGCCTATGCCCGTTGAAGCGAAAGAAGACTACCAGGAAGTGCATATGGAGTCTGTGGAAACTGCCGGAGAAGATACTAAGATGGAATCTTGCGGTGACGTTTCACAGGCGAATGAGGCACATGAGGGTGAGACAGCAGAATTTCAGGAAGAAGAAACAAGTGATGAAAGAGACTTTTCTGATAGAATGGAACCTCAGACAGAAATAAATTATAGTGAATCTAGAGCTGAGAATGAATTATTTCAAGAAAAAGAACAGCAGCCAGAAGACGTGTATTCTCGCCATGAAGAGCCGGAGGAAGTGAAAATGGACTACGAAGAACCAGAAACTAATTTCCAAGAACAAGAAAGTAGTTATCAGGAACCAGAAGCTACTTTTCAAGAACCGGAACCTAGCTATCAAGAACCAGAAACTGACTACCAACCACCAGAATCTACCTATCAGGAACCGGAAGCTAGCTATCAAGAACCAGAAGCTAGTTGCAAGGAACCAGAACCTAGCTACGAAGAACCCCAAATAGACAACTCAGGGTGTGATGATGTGAATGAATCAATGTTGGCAAGTGAGGAAATGCCAGCAGAATTCCATAATAATAACGTGTGTGATACAGAACTCGCAGAAAATAACAACTCGCAGTTAGAACAAGTGGAATCTGAGGACTGTTCTCAGACAATTGCATCTGAAGAAGCTGAACCTTCATCTTAACTTGGTCTTAAAACTAGTTTCCATATATTGAAAAGTGAGACATATTTCACAGTGATAGACAAAGTGTGTTGTGCAATTGATGAGTGATAAGTGAGGCCAATCAATGTGTGTGTGTGAACACAGGAAGAAATAATGAAATTTAGTGAAAATGAACAGTGGTGCAAGAGAAAGTAGTTGGTCACTACATGACAGCTAACTGGAATAAATTAATTGGGAAAAAAATTAATCACGTGAAGACGAAACTATGAGCTTGTTAGCTATTTATGCAATTAAAAATTGATGAAAGAAAATACCAAAAAAATGTTGTGCAGCCAATGCTCAATAAATCTTTTTTATATTTTTATAAAAAACAAAACTCTAGTTCATCCCTTACAAAATTCCAGATATTTGTTGAAGTATATATAGATATGTATATAGACACATACATGTATGATTACCAGGAACTCTTCATTCGCTGTCATTTATTGGGAGAAAACTACTTCAAAGGTAGGTTTGACATCAGTGCCGGGAGACACCACTGTTCCTGTGTTCACGGACTGTGAAGAATCCTTACGGGACGGAGACTCGTGCTTGCACTCAAACTGAGTGACAGGTGCAAGGTACTGTGCGTTTTGACTTTCCATATGATCTTTATTTTAATCGATCAAGGGAGGATGTAGGCAGCGACTTGCCACAAGTGGAATGAAATATAAAATAAACACTTTAGGACAAGACTCCAGCTAAATCAGTTGCATGAACTTTAATGAAGTGAAGACATTCAAGTGAAGGGATTAAAAAAATGGCGGAAGTAGTGGAAAATGTAGTTGGTGGACCTTATTGCTTAGGAAAATGTGAACGTTAAATAAAGGCAACCTGTGCTTTCACAACTTCAAGTTTCCATGACTCGTCATCTTTTCTTTCGGTTATGTGTTAAGCATTTTTGTATGCTATGCATACAAAAAAAATGTATAAGTATCAATATTGTGTACAGTTCTTGTGATTGTGCAATGGATTTCAACTTGGATGTGGTTAGGTTGCTTTTACATGGGAAAGAAAGCAGGCATTTGCTATTCCAAAATCAGGAAGTGTTGTTTGTTTCAGGTATTTGAAATACTTGAAGATAGTGGAAATAATAGATCATGCATTATAATTTGTTAGTTATAGGCTCCCAAATATGTGTAGGACTTTAAATGTTCCAAAGGTGTAGTGCGTGTATATTCCAAATAATCGATTCATTATTACTCTATGAAATGATGTATACCTTCAATATTTTTAGGAATTAATTTCATTCCCTTTGTGGTGAGGCTTGTGTGTGTATGTCAGCGTGCATGCATGCATGCACATGTGTGAAAATATGTTTACTATCATTGGTATAGTACAATAATTTCCTAATGTGCAAGCATTTTCATCCCCTGTTAAATCTACATGCTTTGATGTTTTGTAATTCATTTCACCATAAGAAGGAACTATAGTTAAATACTTGTAATTGGAATTAC
The DNA here is from genome assembly GCF_977018435.1 of Lepisma saccharinum. Classification (NCBI taxonomy): domain Eukaryota; kingdom Metazoa; phylum Arthropoda; class Insecta; order Zygentoma; family Lepismatidae; genus Lepisma; species Lepisma saccharinum. The sequence goes on along the minus strand of NC_139239.1, from coordinate 67,100,069 downwards.
AAGAGCAGCAAGCAATTCTTTGCGAACAAGTTTTGTGGATCAAGGTATTGCAATTTATCAAATATTCATAATATAAAATTTCAATATGTACACACTCAATATATTTTCAGAGTAGGGTGTTTTTGTAGCATCTGGCTGACTGAAGCACCTAATTTGAACACAAAGTCATGGAAACATGAAGTTGTTTTGATATCCAGTGTAGTTTGTGCCTCATCCTCGCTGCATGCTGTAGAAATTGTCCTTGTAGATTGAAGCAGAAAGGTAGATTTTTTTTTGGAATGTTCCATATTTCTTTAAACAACCAAATTGATAATTGAGTGTGTTTTTTATTTGTGCATTGACGTAATTTCTTTCTTGATTGTATCATGATATGTATTTCTTTTATTCATTGTGTGACATAGCTATTACAAGTAATAAATATCTATCCATCTACCTATGTATACATGTATATGTTCTCCAAACACAAAATGATCAAGGGAAAGGAGTCCGATATCTCTTTTCACAAGCTCTAAAATTATTTGTGTGATCCTACATGGTCAAGTTGTCCATGGAGTGGTGGCTAGCATGCCGGGTAGTGAGAGTATGTCTGCCTACATTTATACCCACAGCTGTATGCTGACCTTGCCACTAGATGCGTCAGTGCTTCATTATTCAGATAGCTTGTGTATAGCTACTTATTAAGCATAACAACAAAAATATAATAAACAATTTTTTTAACCCACTGTTACAGTTTTCATGTGTTTGCGAAGTGTTAAGGTGTTAACAAGTGTTTTAGATTGTTTTGTTTTACTGCAGTCTAATAATGCCATGCTATATGTACAATTTAAAACAATGAATTTTTATAGGGAAGTTAGAAGGCTTTTGCACCAGAATTCATAGATGTTCCCATTCCACACAGTGTGTGTTCAGATACTTGTGAACAAATTTATGGTAACGGTCTGTTCTTGATAAGCGAAAGGTAAAAGGGCATGTACTTAAACGGTCCCAGTTATGCGGATGTTGCATCCAGTTTGCCACCAGATGCATTCTTGCTGCCCGGTGGGCTAGCGGCCGCTTCGCAGCCAAGTCAAATGAGACTCACTGTACCTGCTCTTGATATTCCTCACATTTTAACCAAGTGGTGGAATATTCAGTTCTTACCAGTATGTTCCTTCTTTGCAAAACAAGGTTACGACATTTGCTTACTCTGCAGAAACATACAATATAACAACTGGAGAGTTATTTTAAAAAATGGGGATCTTTGGCACTTGCTGATTCAAAGGTTGAAATTTAGGTTTCTATCAAAGGTTCAAATTTATGTTTCTAACATGTTAGACATATTAACGACAAATTTCATTAATATACACGTGAATTGTGCTTATGTATTCACATACCTGTTTGTTTAAATGAATTAATTTAAGTTACGACTCTCACCATCCACACCGAAACTGGGACATTTTAGCATAACGTGTGATATTTCACCCACAAAATGTAAGTTTCTAGACAGGAGATTCAGTTAAAATATTCATAATGAACTGATTGCATAGAATTGTGAAGTGTGTACTTTGATAAATGAAACCTTGAGTATGATACATAGCCTGAATACATGAGAAAATGTTGTATGTGTGACACTTTAAAAATGTATCAAAATTTGATTTCAATTTGTCTGTGAAGCATATAGGCTACATATGCTAATAATTTTTGTGGATGAAATGTGAAAAATATATATGCATTCACAGATATTTAAAACTTAATGCAATAAAAATACTAATAATTTTGCTATTTACAGGGAGTAGAACCACTTTTCGTGGAATGACCCATGATGTAAAAATAAAAAATCGATTGATTGAGTTTGTGTTTCTGATTGAGTTTGTGTTTTAAGTCCACTTTATGCCCAGTAAGGCTAATTGGGACTGGACCTACAGTTTAACCTTTTGGGTCCCAAGTGTCTCGGTCGAGATACCCAAATGTAACCCTCGCGGTCCCAAGTGTCTCGATCAAGATGCTGTGTCAATCAAGGTTGTAGTTTTTACGTTATAACTTTTTTATTTTTGGCTAGAATTTCAATTTATATATATATTGTTTCTAACACATGTATTTAACAGAAATGTTTCTTGCACTTTTTTTTCTTCATGAAAATGGAGGGGGGGGGGAAAGGTGGGAAAAGGGACTTCTCTTTTGTGTCTCTTGTCAAGGGAAAATTTTTGCCGACAAAGGAAGACCGGCTTTGTTGTTCTAAAGCAATTCTTTTCACTCCTGCCTGGTAACTGCATTTGAAGGAGCTTGTTTATCAGTATCCAATGTCAAAATGAAAGTTTTCCATGTGGGCGTAAGCAGGGGGTGGGGGTGGGGGAAGACTGGTTGTTGAATCTGCATTGTGAGAATGGAATTTCGAGGCGTGCTGAAGGAAACCTTTGTTTTTGAGCACAGGTTGCAACACCGGTTACCCTGCATTGTCTAAAAATAGAATTTCAAGCAGCTGCAAAAATCGGCGCTCATTTTTCACTGTGTTCTAACTTTTCGTCCGTGAAAGTTGTGCGTAGGTGTGTGTCGTTTTGTGCCCAAGTGCGAGGACAAGCCTTTCGTTTCAGGGGTAAAACTCGCGTTACATTGGTCATATGACAATGATGCAAATATTTTTCTGTTTCTTACATGCCAGTTATAATTTCTATGTGCATTTTGAACTTTTCATATTCTTTTTGGGGGGGGGAAAGAAATCCTATTTTTTTTTAAAAAAAAAGTATTTTTCAGGGGATTTCCCCCTTTTCCCCTCCATATGTATGCCGAATGTGCATAAATTATATATCGTCTGAATTCTGCGTACAATGGTATATCGTTCATATCTCCAGAGCAAATAGTCTCTGAGCTAAAGTCATTTCAAGGTACTGCTGCATTTTGAAGCTTGAATCAGTGGCGTGCCGACCAATCCTTTTGGGGGTACAACTCACCTTACATTGGTCATATGATGATAATGCAAATATTTTTGTGTTCCTTACATGTCAGCAATCATTTCCATGTGCATGTCAACACTGTCATGTACTTTTTTATTGGGGGGAGGGGGAGACCCCATTTTTTCCCTGAAATTTTGGAATTTTGAGAGTTAGCCCCCTCCCCCCGCCACATATATGCCGAATTTGCATAAATTTCATATCCTCTGAATCTCTGGTTCATTCCGCGTACAATGCTATATCACTCATCTCTCTAGGGCAATTAGCCTCCGATCTACACTCATTTAATTGAAACTCTGCATTTTGCTCAAAACCAGCTCGGGACCAAGGGGGTCTCATGTGAAAATGGCCTTGGGACTCAAAAGGTTAAAGTGGGATCCGAACCACTGTGCGCCTCTACCGGGTAACGAACCCAGGACCTCTTGATTACAAGGCGACATGCTACCTCTACACTATCGAGGAATCAAAACTCCAAATTCTGATGTGGGTAGTGACAGTGATTGCTGAAATCAAATTAAACAAACAGATACACTGACACATAAGCATGTTTTGTGTATATTAATATTTTTACCTTACCTAAAGTCCTGTAACATGAACTCAAATTTCAGTTGGTATGAAAGTATGAGAGAATATTCAGATTAGTAGTAGTACGTTGTCTCAAATTGGTTATGGCCTCCCCGATGGTAGTGTTGTCGCCATTTTATCAAGGGCTCCCGGGTTCAATACCTTGTGGAGGCACACAGTGGTTCGGATCCCACTTTAAACTGTCCAGTCCCAGTTAGCCTTAATGTGCATAAAGTGGGCCTCAAACACCAAATCAACCAATCAAATTGATTATGGTCAAAATATTTATGCAATGATTACTTATCAATATAATCACTGGCATTTTCAAGGTGCTAGACTGAATGCTTGAATGGAGGATAAGAGGGGCTTCAGTTCTTAATATAAATATGTAGATAACTTTATCATAGTTTTTAAAGCTATTTTGCAATGCAGCAGAAAATTAAGTGAAGAGAATGATTTGTTTTAAATACTAATGATTAGGGAATGGATTTTAAAAACTAAAAATATAGCCATTTTCACACAGATCGTTCGAGATATGTATTTTAGGACATGAAGTTATTGTAAAATGAACACACTGCGTTGCATCCATTCTTTGATGCTTCAGCACCTTTTTCCTTCCTTTCTTTCACATTTTGGTAAAAAAGTTAAACAGAAACACTCTTCTTGAGCAGTTACACAAAATCCTAGACTCATTTTGTAGAGCAGGAGGAGAGCTATAAAATGGTATAATATAAATTATATATGGCTAATTACAGTGATCAGAACGCTACATTTTAAAAGTAGCTTCCCTACAGCTACAGCTATTCTTCCAAAATGTAGCTTCGCTACAGCTACCGCTACATTTACCAAAAAGTAGCTTGCTACACTACTCCTGTTTGCTACGCGCTACTTTTTGCGCTTCTTCTGCATAAAAAAATCCCCTACTACTGGTAGATTGTTATTTATTATCATGATTTCCGTCATTCGATAATTTTGATAGCAGTGTTACTTCAGTTACTTATTTTTACTATAGTTTTTGAGAATAACATACCTATGCAAGTGGCATTTCAATTCAAATTTGATATATGAATATTGCAATTAGGGTGTTACCCAAATTAATGATTACAACTATACACCAATGAAATTTGGTAGGATTACGTATTTATGTTCACATCAACATATTTTTCTTGAGAATAAATATTTCATTTTTTAATAGACTGATATGAAGGCAGCATTTTAAATGAAACGTACCTGGGGCTCTTTGTTTACAAAGGCTCCAGGTTCGATACCCAGCGGAGGCACATAGTGGCTCGGATCCAGTCTCGATCAGCTTATCTATGCATAAAATGGACTCAAAACAAAAACTAGGAAAGACACCAAGTTGGGAGGATGAGATCCTCCTGCTCCTCCATTCCCCACACTGCTCATCATTCATCATTCTTCCTCGTTCTCACAATTAGCCGAAAGTGGCAGAAAGCGACCATAGATAAGAGAATAATTAAATAAACCATTCATCCTCATTGTCATGATTGAGAAGAGTTGAAGAATAGATGAGGAGGTAAAGAGACAGGCACAAATGGGTGGTGGACTATATCAAAGCGTTTGAAGATTAATATGGAACAGGGATGTACCTATGAAATGCAAGAAAGTAATATATAACACATACTATGTGCCAATAATTACGTAACATAGAGAGACAAGAAAAAGATGCAGGCAGTGGATATGAAATTTTTAAGGAGTCTATGGGAGAAGACTAGAAGGGATAGAATAAGGAATGAGGAGATCCAGCAGACGGTGGGTGTGGTGAAGCATCAGGACAGAATAGATCAGGCATGGATGAGATGGTTCGGGCACATGAAGAGAATGGATGAAGAAAGACTACCAGTAAGAGATTATATTGCACAAGGAGTGGGAATAAGGCCAAGTGGGAGACCAAGATGTCGGTGGAAAGAGCAGATAGCGGAGAATGTTAGGAGAAGAGGACAAGATTGTAACACCGTGAAAAGAGAGGAGTGGTGGAAGACCAGGAAATAATGGAGAGGCTTGACTTCTATGCCGACCCAGCCAGAGGCAGGAAACGGCGAAGGATGATGATGTCATGATTAGGAAAAGTTACAGAAAAGTGACGCAAAAGTAGGAAAAATACATAAATTTGAAAACTATGTATATTAACTAAAGAAAATTGTCGTTTTTGCAGGAAAGTCAATAACTCATACGTACTTTTTACAATATATTGAGGAAACTGTCATGTAAACCCGAGTGTTCTAAACATATTGTATTTTAAAATTTGTTAACAAATACATTATCGCGAAAATAATTGTAATTCCAAAAACTCTATCATTCTTGTAACAATAATTTCTTGCTGGTGAGATCCTATATACTGACAATGATCAATGCTGTTAACGTACTGAACCATTTATTGCTGGCTTATTCCTTTGTCAGTGCAGCGGAAAAACATCGCTCGTTTTGCACTGCAAGTTGTTTTTTACACAGCAATTAATGACATTTTGGTGTGTCTTACACCATGGATATCCACAGGATTTGTTCCGGGGGTGATGCAAACGAGGCACTTTTTTCCAGCGGTGCAGCAAACGAGGCATGTTTCTCCCCAAAATAGCGATGCAGCTGAAAAAAACGTAGCTGCAAGCTGGAATATATTCATATATGTCAGTTAGTTACCTGGTTATCTGAATTATTCAGATACTAATTAAATAACATGCAGATATCTATAATCTACAATCTAGATAATCTGTATTTCCATGTAATAGACTTTGTCTTTATGAGCCTCCTGCAAAATTAAAAGTTATTGTCAATTTTTTCTGACGCTGTTGTCACATTCAAAATTCACCTCAAAATGCCGAGAGAAAATGTAGCTGTAGCGAAATTTTCGCTACAACTACAGGAATTTTGTAGCTTCGCTACCTCTACAACTACAATTTTCAAAATGTAGCGTCGCTACAGCTACAGCTACAAATTTTGTAGCTATCTACTCACCTTACATTGGTCATATGATGATAATGCAAATATTTTTGTGTTCCTTACATGTCAGCAATCATTTCCATGTGCATGTCAACACTGTCATGTACTTTTTTATTGGGGGGAGGGGGAGACCCCATTTTTTCCCTGAAATTTTGGAATTTTGAGAGTTAGCCCCCTCCCCCCGCCACATATATGCCGAATTTGCATAAATTTCATATCCTCTGAATCTCTGGTTCATTCCGCGTACAATGCTATATCACTCATCTCTCTAGGGCAATTAGCCTCCGATCTACACTCATTTAATTGAAACTCTGCATTTTGCTCAAAACCAGCTCGGGACCAAGGGGGTCTCATGTGAAAATGGCCTTGGGACTCAAAAGGTTAAAGTGGGATCCGAACCACTGTGCGCCTCTACCGGGTAACGAACCCAGGACCTCTTGATTACAAGGCGACATGCTACCTCTACACTATCGAGGAATCAAAACTCCAAATTCTGATGTGGGTAGTGACAGTGATTGCTGAAATCAAATTAAACAAACAGATACACTGACACATAAGCATGTTTTGTGTATATTAATATTTTTACCTTACCTAAAGTCCTGTAACATGAACTCAAATTTCAGTTGGTATGAAAGTATGAGAGAATATTCAGATTAGTAGTAGTACGTTGTCTCAAATTGGTTATGGCCTCCCCGATGGTAGTGTTGTCGCCATTTTATCAAGGGCTCCCGGGTTCAATACCTTGTGGAGGCACACAGTGGTTCGGATCCCACTTTAAACTGTCCAGTCCCAGTTAGCCTTAATGTGCATAAAGTGGGCCTCAAACACCAAATCAACCAATCAAATTGATTATGGTCAAAATATTTATGCAATGATTACTTATCAATATAATCACTGGCATTTTCAAGGTGCTAGACTGAATGCTTGAATGGAGGATAAGAGGGGCTTCAGTTCTTAATATAAATATGTAGATAACTTTATCATAGTTTTTAAAGCTATTTTGCAATGCAGCAGAAAATTAAGTGAAGAGAATGATTTGTTTTAAATACTAATGATTAGGGAATGGATTTTAAAAACTAAAAATATAGCCATTTTCACACAGATCGTTCGAGATATGTATTTTAGGACATGAAGTTATTGTAAAATGAACACACTGCGTTGCATCCATTCTTTGATGCTTCAGCACCTTTTTCCTTCCTTTCTTTCACATTTTGGTAAAAAAGTTAAACAGAAACACTCTTCTTGAGCAGTTACACAAAATCCTAGACTCATTTTGTAGAGCAGGAGGAGAGCTATAAAATGGTATAATATAAATTATATATGGCTAATTACAGTGATCAGAACGCTACATTTTAAAAGTAGCTTCCCTACAGCTACAGCTATTCTTCCAAAATGTAGCTTCGCTACAGCTACCGCTACATTTACCAAAAAGTAGCTTGCTACACTACTCCTGTTTGCTACGCGCTACTTTTTGCGCTTCTTCTGCATAAAAAAATCCCCTACTACTGGTAGATTGTTATTTATTATCATGATTTCCGTCATTCGATAATTTTGATAGCAGTGTTACTTCAGTTACTTATTTTTACTATAGTTTTTGAGAATAACATACCTATGCAAGTGGCATTTCAATTCAAATTTGATATATGAATATTGCAATTAGGGTGTTACCCAAATTAATGATTACAACTATACACCAATGAAATTTGGTAGGATTACGTATTTATGTTCACATCAACATATTTTTCTTGAGAATAAATATTTCATTTTTTAATAGACTGATATGAAGGCAGCATTTTAAATGAAACGTACCTGGGGCTCTTTGTTTACAAAGGCTCCAGGTTCGATACCCAGCGGAGGCACATAGTGGCTCGGATCCAGTCTCGATCAGCTTATCTATGCATAAAATGGACTCAAAACAAAAACTAGGAAAGACACCAAGTTGGGAGGATGAGATCCTCCTGCTCCTCCATTCCCCACACTGCTCATCATTCATCATTCTTCCTCGTTCTCACAATTAGCCGAAAGTGGCAGAAAGCGACCATAGATAAGAGAATAATTAAATAAACCATTCATCCTCATTGTCATGATTGAGAAGAGTTGAAGAATAGATGAGGAGGTAAAGAGACAGGCACAAATGGGTGGTGGACTATATCAAAGCGTTTGAAGATTAATATGGAACAGGGATGTACCTATGAAATGCAAGAAAGTAATATATAACACATACTATGTGCCAATAATTACGTAACATAGAGAGACAAGAAAAAGATGCAGGCAGTGGATATGAAATTTTTAAGGAGTCTATGGGAGAAGACTAGAAGGGATAGAATAAGGAATGAGGAGATCCAGCAGACGGTGGGTGTGGTGAAGCATCAGGACAGAATAGATCAGGCATGGATGAGATGGTTCGGGCACATGAAGAGAATGGATGAAGAAAGACTACCAGTAAGAGATTATATTGCACAAGGAGTGGGAATAAGGCCAAGTGGGAGACCAAGATGTCGGTGGAAAGAGCAGATAGCGGAGAATGTTAGGAGAAGAGGACAAGATTGTAACACCGTGAAAAGAGAGGAGTGGTGGAAGACCAGGAAATAATGGAGAGGCTTGACTTCTATGCCGACCCAGCCAGAGGCAGGAAACGGCGAAGGATGATGATGTCATGATTAGGAAAAGTTACAGAAAAGTGACGCAAAAGTAGGAAAAATACATAAATTTGAAAACTATGTATATTAACTAAAGAAAATTGTCGTTTCTGCAGGAAAGTCAATAACTCATACGTACTTTTTACAATATATTGAGGAAACTGTCATGTAAACCCGAGTGTTCTAAACATATTGTATTTTAAAATTTGTTAACAAATACATTATCGCGAAAATAATTGTAATTCCAAAAACTCTATCATTCTTGTAACAATAATTTCTTGCTGGTGAGATCCTATATACTGACAATGATCAATGCTGTTAACGTACTGAACCATTTATTGCTGGCTTATTCCTTTGTCAGTGCAGCGGAAAAACATCGCTCGTTTTGCACTGCAAGTTGTTTTTTACACAGCAATTAATGACATTTTGGTGTGTCTTACACCATGGATATCCACAGGATTTGTTCCGGGGGTGATGCAAACGAGGCACTTTTTTCCAGCGGTGCAGCAAACGAGGCATGTTTCTCCCCAAAATAGCGATGCAGCTGAAAAAAACGTAGCTGCAAGCTGGAATATATTCATATATGTCAGTTAGTTACCTGGTTATCTGAATTATTCAGATACTAATTAAATAACATGCAGATATCTATAATCTACAATCTAGATAATCTGTATTTCCATGTAATAGACTTTGTCTTTATGAGCCTCCTGCAAAATTAAAAGTTATTGTCAATTTTTTCTGACGCTGTTGCCACATTCAAAATTCACCTCAAAATGCCGAGAGAAAATGTAGCTGTAGCGAAATTTTCGCTACAACTACAGGAATTTTGTAGCTTCGCTACCTCTACAACTACAATTTTCAAAATGTAGCGTCGCTACAGCTACAGCTACAAATTTTGTAGCTATCTACTGTAGCGACGCTACAAGTAGCGTGCTACTTCTGACCACTGGCTAATTACTAATTATCTTATTTGCTACAGTGTTGAGTAAAGAATGTCAATGTAACTGGTTTAGACCTGATTCAAGACATTTTATCAGCACCTTTTTGAAAACATTTTCAGAACCCTTTTTCCTCCCATTCCCGACCATAATTTTGCACCTTAAAATCTGTTCCCTACTAATGAGTAATTATTATCAATAGATCTGCAAAAGCATACTCTATACTAGAAATGTGTGGCGACCATTTCTAAGGTGTTTTGTGGGGGTTGAGACGTTAAGCAGTGTTTCTGTTACACTAGTTTAAAAATTCCCTACTAATGAGTAATTATTATCAATAGATCTGCAAAAGCATACTCTATACTAGAAATGTATGGCGACCATTTCTAAGGTGTTATGTGGGGGTTGAGACGTTAAGCAGTGTTTCTGTTACACTAGTTTAAAAATTTACCGCCTTTTTTTGTTTTTTCATATTGAAATGTCTCAAATTTAGATTTAATTTTTGAGCTTGCTTCTAGATTATTATAATACGTGGCGTATTGAGGATTTTTAAAATATTAGACTATCCTGGTCAAAATAGGACATATGGTCATCCTACCCCCAAACCAGGGTGTCTGGCATATATCGTGCCATTCATTGTTCTACCAACTGACTTACAGAGTCACCCTTTGCCTCGCTTGATTTTTTTTGCTGTCACTGTAGAGCAATGACACGACACCCTGGTTTGGGTCCTGGTGGAGCCGACATTATCAGCTAAAATATCTGCATAGGACATCTCTTGTGTATGCCCAGCCGTAAGATGTTGCCTGTTTAATTAACGAGCCCAGAAAAACTAGATAAAATAAAACTAAGGGACATTCCCACCAGTTGAGGAGATTTTTTTCTTCTGTGGTGAACACAAGCTGCTGTTTCAAGGTGACAATGACATTGACCCACCAAGGGAGATTTCACATCGAAGCTACAAGCTAGACGTGTCACTTGAGGATCTCGCAAATCGAACACAGGGTTGGCATGTTTAAAAACCACGGCTTTGTTTTAAACATGTTTTTTTCAGACTTGTTTAAAACTCATTTTGATACTTGACATTTGTTAGGTTGAAGTTATTTGCGTGTTTTGTAACTATGCCTTTTCATTCCAATGTGTGTCATTCTGTTCATTGTGCATATAAATCTGTTCAGTGGCTGATTGTATTAACAAAGCAGCATATCGTGATGAATGCCAGTGGGCCACGTTTAAAACACCTGGCTATGTTGTTTTTTTAGAGGCGTTTAAAATATTTTAAAAATTTAATACTAAATGGATGAAACAGTTTTGTTTCTCACTTAACACACTGCAAAATGTGCACATTGTTGTTAATGTGGATATGTAGTTGTATTCACGATAAAATGTAGAGGAAAAAAAAGAGTAGTAACCACCTGGACTCAGTGGGGCCTGGCAAGTGTGATATTAATATATTGTAATGTTTGACTGACATGTCCAATATCACAGCACGAAAATGCAAATGTGATTCATGGATGAAATAAATCTAAATTTATGTGTAGGAACATTTGAAAATGCTATGTGCTTTCTATGGTGAAGAACAAGAGTTTAAAACGTGGGGAAAACAACGAGTACTCACTTTTATTTACTGATCGAATTTGGCGCTGCTGTCGAAGTGCAATTCGATAGACTATCCCTTCCAGTCCAAGACCATACTCTGAGGATGCTCGCTTCAAGTACGGTCTGGCACCTTTCGGACACGGCCTTAGAAAATAGTCTTCTTGACATTATGTTTTAAACGTTTTATTTGTTTAAAACATGTTTTTTGGGCTCTTGTTTAAACAAAAAAATAACTTGTTTCTTAAAAAAAAAATCGCCAACCGCCTGCAGTTGTGCATCGTGCAGCCTGTCAATGCCACTACGGTGTGAACTGAATGGGCCATTGCAAATGACATGTATCGCATGTTCCTTCGGTCTGAATTCTTCCTAAATCTTGAATCAACTTTCCTGCCCTTGCATTTTGCATCAATCCAATTGGGGTTCGTATCACTCCAATACCGTCAATCTTTGCTTATTGGCTTCGCCATTTTAAGCCAGTTCACACGGCAGTTAGGTAGGTCCTCACTTCACCATCCACTTCTAGCTTCGTTACTTAACGATCGTGTGAGAGCTTTCTCTTATTCAGTTCCCGACAAGTATAAACTTGTTTCTAAATTCATGGTTAATACCAAAGAAGTACCAATCAGAATTGAGGAGCACACTGGCCAGCTGAAGTAGGAAGTAGAAAAAGAAGAATGGCAATAGATGGGCAGCTTAAAGAAGAAAAAGATGGAGTCCAATACTGTGACGTTACAGCAGATTCACTGTAAAACAAGTATTTTGTAACTTCCAGTGCAAAAATGTGTGCTCCATTTCTTGGAGATGAATTATGTCCTAAAAGTATAGCATGCTTAATTCAGTCACTCGGTAGAGGGTTTTCCCATTAGGCTGACAAAGCAAAACTTGTGTAACAGTCAATGGCTGAACACGTGAACAGCCTTGTTATTGTGAATACATAGGTTGGCTCTGACTGGCAAGAACTTATTATTATAGGAATGCCTTTTCTGGAATTACAATTATTTTCGTCATAATATTTTCTTTGCAAATTTCAAAATAACAATATGTTTAGAAACCACTGGTTTACACGCAAATTTCTGCAATTGTATCCTTTTAAAAAAATATTCCATTCATTTTTTGTTCCTTGCCAGAAAAGTTGTTTTAACATAAATTTTGTCCATCTTAACTATGCGCAAGCTAGATAATTAATACAACCTGTTATATCTCTATTCATAAATTTATTATTCTTATCTATTCATGTAATAGTAACAATACAATATTAATTTATTTACACATAATTATGAATAAACCTATAAATTATATTAACATATAATTTTAAACATTACTATTGTTATTATTTGGTTCCTCAGCTTCTGAAATTTATTTCTGGATACGTGCCTGAACATAAAATATTCCATTCAGTTCGCTTAATTTATTAGTAAATAATTATAGAAACGTTTGTAATGTTAACAGGTTTTGTACATCTGAAATTCTTTGAAATGGGAGTAGTTATCTTCTTCTTTGGGAGAGTTAACATCTTCTTCTACAGAAGGGTTAACTACTTCTTGTATTCTTCTTTAGACAGATGAACTTCTTTCTTCTATGAAAGATTAACTTCTTCTTCCCCTTTTCTTATGTATAAAGATTAAATTCTTCTTCTTTGGGAAGGTTAACTTCCTTATCTATTCTTCTGTAGAAGGATTAACTTCTTCTATTTTTCTATAGAAGGCTTAACAACTTCTTCTATTCTTCTATAGGAGGATTAACTTCCTTTCCTATTTCTTCTATAGAAATATTAACTTCTTTTCTTTGGCATGAAGCCGAAATACACCTATCAAGATTCAATTTATTTTGGGGCAACAAATCTTGATATAGGGCCACCAAGATAACGACCAGAGGACAACCAAGGATCGCTAATATAGCAGCGCTACCTTTGGTCCAGTGCGATTAAAGTTAATAGCACAACCGCAGTGCTTTGGGGCGACAAATATTGATATGGCGCCACCAAGGGGAACAACTCAAAATCTAACGAGAAGTTTCCTTCTCGCCAGAGAGAAAAGACTGATTTGAATCGGCATCTTGACTTCTTTAATCCCCTATATGTACAGTTCATGAGGATTATGTTAATCATTATATTTTCTCTATTACTTTATGTTTCTTATTCTATATTTACAATGATTTAATCTTCACTCATTATCTTTCATTTGTTTTGTCTAATTTCAATCACTTTCTGGCTCCTCTTATTTCATTAGTAAATTTACTTTCCGCCTTTCAGTCGCGCTGCCATCTATTGTTGTTTCCGCCAACTGTTTCTCCCTATGTTTATCATTGGGTTCAGCCATTCAGGCACGTAACAACTTACGACTAATTTCGGCACTGGCTTCCTATCATATTCTGTAATAGTTACATTTATTGTAAGATCATACTTAATACATTCATTAACTTTATATAAATATTAGGCTACATTATCCCTTGTTTTTCCTAATTAAATGTCATACCATATCCAACAGACACATAAAATGTGTTTTATTAATAATAATAGCAGTGCGCAATTAGAAAATAAGGCTTGTGAAGCAACACAAATATGGCCTCCCCGATGGCGTAGTGGTAGCGCCGTTGCTTGTAGTAAAGGTGTCCCGGGTTGATACCCGGAGGAGGCACATGACACAGTGGTTCGGATCTCACTTTAAACTGTAGGTCCAGTCCCAATTAGCCTTTCTGTGCATAAAGTGGACTTTAAGTCCGCCAATTCAATCAAGCAACACAAATATGAAATATTAAATCTACGTCACAAACATCCATACTCAGGCCGGGATTCGAACCTGGGACCCCTGGCGTTGTAGCGCGATGTGCTAACCACTCTGCCACGGAGGCCGGCTATTAAATCTACGTGAAAAAAGTTTCTGCAACATGTTTGAGTTGAGTCAAACAAATTTCATAATGTGTCAGTATTCTCGCGGCATGTATCCAAATATGTATTCATACAGGGCTCTCTCTCTCTCTCTCCCTCTCAAAGAGAGAATGAGCGAAGGAGGGAGAGAGAGCTAAGGCCTACCTACCGACTGCCGGCTTCACTTCCACCTGCCAAACGGGGGAGATCATCGAACCTGTTACGAGGTGACGTGTGGTCAGCACGAACCCCCAGTCATTTTTTTAAGTTTCCATGACCGGAATACGCTACTCATTCGTATCTTCCCAATTTCCTCACAATGGGTGGCCCTTAGTCCCTTACACATTCCGAAACCTCAGAAGGAAAGTTGTTACGCTTCACCCAGGAGACTCGAACCTGCGCATTTCGTAGTCCGGAGCCAAAGCATGACGTCTTAGACCGAACGGTCACAGTGTGAGACTAAATATGTACTTAAGTATCAAAAACAAGAGCACCTTCTGCCCATTGCAACATGCCATGAATGAATATAGAGATTATGATTCACAATCTCGGCCATTTATGAAGGCGATGTTATCATCACGTTCCGGTCCCCTCTCTTACCCCAAAATACTATTTGTTTAGACCCATAGTGAACCTCAAAGCAGTTTTCGTGCGAGGACGTTGCTGAGAAAATCCCACTGGAGAGCAACCACCATGGGAACAGAATCCGCGCCTCCAGCGTGACAGTCAAACTATTTACCGACTGGACCAACAAGGCTTTTTAAAGCACATATAAAATAAATTAAAGCCAGCAAAATAGTATTATATTTGTACATCTTTAAATATATAGACGTGTTTATAAAATATTATATTGATAATACAAAAACCATTGATAAAATTTTCCTCGCTTTGATAAGTATGCGTTACTTTGAATAGCTTATTTAGGCTTCATTTACATGACAACTGCTCTCATTCTTTGAAGAGAGGTTGAAAGGATGTGCAAGGGCAAAACGTCTGTCTTGTAAGCCGTACATTACATTTTCAGCACTATTTCTCAACAGACGCACATAAAATAAAGTAATACAGTGCAAGTGTTAATTGGTGTTGGATACCCACGAGATGTTCAAAGTAGCTATTATTTTCGCGGGCGATGTTTCAACTTCAAAGCTAAAAATATCTTATTTTACTCTCAATATTCAATAAAGCAATATCTAATTAGAACCTGAGTTACGATTGTGCAATGGTTTTTGAAAGTTGCACACGTGATGATGCGGAAGGCGAGTATGGAAGTAAGTCCTAAGTTTGGAGGAATAAATTGAATCAATCCTGCTGCGGAAGTGGCGGATCCAGAACTACTCTTGGGAGGGGCGAATTTCAGAGTCGGGTATCTCACCGAACCTACAATTTCACTGTTAGTCCATTCTTCCTTCCAATCCGGGATGATCTGCGAATTTATTCTGCAATGGTAGGGACATATCTACCTACCAATTTATAAATTCTCTCTTCTTGGCCTTACTTGCACCAGTATATGACGGTTCTGTGTTTGATTATTTGGTCTTCATTTGTGATGATGTTATTTTTGTTGCATATGTTGTATATTTTAGGTAGTCTTCTCAGATTGGCCCGTCGAAAGAAACTATCGCGTTGTAGATTATGAATGTGTATGAATTTGTGGGCGACATAGGGAGTCTGAATGTGTTCGAACCTATTGCTACAAATTTATTTATTACAGGCTCAGCTCGTTGCATTTCTCATAATTTCACATGTAAATATTTAGCTTCCTTTATTCTTCTAAGATTTTTGTGAGATTTATCTGTGGGTGTTTGTTCCCGTTCAGCTTACCCTTTAGGATTATAAATTGGGTCTCCTGAGTGGCAATCGTCAATTTCTCCGTATCACACAAGTCCTCGAAAGAGTTTATCGTAAAACTGGATTTCCTTTCCAACTCTGTTCTTTAATTAACAATTATTACGTGATCTGCAAAGTCGATTTTTCTCTTGATCTCCGAAATATTTCCAAATTTTTTGAGAGATGGCTCCAAGTTTAGATTCCACAATTCGGGACCTAAAGTGGATCCTTGTGTTGTTGATTTTGAGGCCGTGAAGTTAGACATCTGATGTGCTTTCCATCTGATATGGTTCATGGACAATCTATGTCTCTCATGGTCTGAAAAGATGGGGCCAACTAACGTCGGTACAGGTAGATGTCAGTTTGAAGCCCCACAACGCCGTCAACGTCTCTACCATCTGTGAGGGCCTCTTTTTTTCAGTTGGAAGAGGGACGCAAGGCCATTTGTACCTTACAGCCTTGAGCCGGAGAACCAACTGTAATCGACTTGATATATCGCTTGCAAATACAGTCGATATAAATTAAATGTCGATTGCATCTGTGTATAACAAGATCTCGCTTTCATGTCCACAGCGATCTCTTGTAATACACCATTCTTCCCTTTGAGTGTTCAAATACTGTCATACATAAATCTAAGGTAATGAAAATTGCATAAACCACTTGAAATACCTATCACTCAACCTAACCTACAAGCTTAAGGAATTATTTTGCAGACCCAAAAGGAAGAACCATTAGTGGTCTAACATTACATACCTACTATTTGAATACCTACATACTGGCTATGAATACTTACTTCATTGCATACCTACATTTCCTGAAGTGACATGGAAAAATCTCAGGGATTACTGTTATTACTGTAATTTTACTGTGGCAAGCTGGCCAAGTTCACCCCAGCATAGAGTCCAGCGCAGATAATTCTGCCGTGCCATGCGCGAAACAACTAAAGAAGCAGTGTTGCTAATGGAGCAGATAGAAAAATCGCTACAGTGCGCCGATGCACAGCTGTTACGTACAACAATAAAATTAGAGAATTCAGGTCTATCTAACGTTGAGTTTTAAACGTCATGCATTATACCAGGACTAGGATTAATATGTACTAACAAGTGGCTTTGTATGTAGCTACATACATATGGACTAAAAATTCGCAAAATATGAACTAACACATAAGTAAAATTACCAAAAATGCTGCAAAGAAGACTTCTTCATACGATTCCTTATTTGAGCGATTTCAAACAAAATAAAAAATATATATATATTATTTTTCATTGCATTAATGCACTGGTGGCGTTCTAACTTTTCACTCCCAAAACCCGTATACACTGGTATGGAACTGCAATGGCAGATAATAACATGCCAACGTGTTAAACCGCTACAATTGCACCATAACACTCCTCCTGAAGCAGTATTATTATTTCCTCTCTGAGATCGGCGACAGTCGGTTGCCTTTGTTGTACATTTACAAAGGATGCCGGCTTCCACAACAATAACAAGTACATATACTGCCACTAGACGATAAGCTGCGCGGCTTTTTCTTTTGTTATGAACCAGGGCCGGGGCTAGTCATTTTGCCTCCCTGGGAGGTGGCGGCAGATGCCGCTCTATTTCGACCCCCCCCCCCCCCCGGCAGCAACGGAAAATTGAAAATCAATATATTTCTAACTAAAACATCAAAATATAAAATAAATAATGAGACTTCTTATGCTATTTCAATACTATTCAGCGCAAAAGAATATCTCGCTCGATCACAGTTTTCAATAGGCTTATTTTTTTCTTCTCTTCAAATTTTGCCGCTCTGGGCGATGGGACGGTTCGCCCTCCCCTTCCGCCGGCCCTGCTATGAACTTGGTCACCCATCAAAGCATGGCAATTTTAACACAGAAAACAATATGTATCGCATTAAGCAGCAAAAATGACAGCCTCCTCTATGCAATTTCTCAAGAACACGTGCCGGAGCCAGAGTTGAAATGATGTTGGAGCCACATAATTTATTTATTTTGAATAATTCCAAAATTATGAAATATGAACAATTTGTTGCTGCTGTTCGCTGCTCTCTTGCCAAAATGCTTCATTGGGATGCTAACACCATGACTGGCTTCCTCCTTCATGAACTCGTGCACGTTGCTTAGAATTTCCCGAGCTTGGCTATGCAAGGTTTTTGATTTCAACTTCGACAGAACTGGAGGCATTATGGAATTTAAGGTTCATTAGCAAACACACACTTTTACATACACACACGCAATACACGCACACAACGTCAAACCGGTCAAATACTTAGTATAAAATAAAAATATGGTGCTTCCAATCCAACAAAACTCACCGCCACTTTACCTGCCTTTTCCCCTTTCCGTGACAGAAATAGTGCTTCATTATTACAGTTGGCAACACTAGTTACTAGCTAGCCAATGAACATGCACTGCATAAAAGAAGCAAGCACTACGCCGTGCTATATTGCCACATTAGCGTCCCTACCGAACGGTGGGAACCGCGAGCTGGGGCGCTATTCAATTGTTTTCAATGATGTTTGCGCGAGTGTGTCCAGGAATGGAATGACAATGTGGCAACAATTCGCGATTAAAATTACCACCTGAGCGCTAGTGTCGCTTCCAATATGGCCGCTCTAAGTAGGATAGATCTTTGTTTACATTCAGCAGTAGTACAAAAGAGCAGCGTGTTGTCATGACTGGTATGGTAGAAAACGTTTAAATTACGCATTATTTTTAAATATTGCGAATGCGATGTGAATTCCAGGTACTCTAACAAACGTGAAGCTGTACTGAGAACGAAGCATTTAATTATGATAGGCAAAAATAACACGGAAAATGCAGACGAAACTATGTATACGCACTGGTTGTCCAAAGCAGTGCTGTATCATCTGCACGTCATGTAACTGGGGTTCTCGGAAATTATTTGAAAATAAAGGAATTGAAATTGACCTGTACTTGAAAAGCTGGGACAGGAGAAAATTGCGAACATATCGTTGCAGTTCTTTCTCGAAAGAGAAAGGCTGGTTTAATAATAATATTCACGATTTCATGACCAGGCTATACTCACTGAAAAAGGACATCGTACTGAATGAAACAGTAACATTAGCATATCCACTTTTTTTTTCTGGTTACATTTGACATTAATTCATTCTCAAACTATTTTCATCTTCTCTCTTAATTGACTTGCACCTGTTCCAAATTTCACACATACGTAACACCGGTAATACATGGACGCATTGGTTAAGACGCTTCATGATTTTTCGGAAAAAAAAAGCTTTATTTATAAAGTACAATTTAAAACTTTACTTTCATGGAAATATATATTTATCTCTCGATAAATAAAGTAAGCAGACTCGTGCATTCTTCGTAATTTCCTTGCCGAATTACAGTGTTATATCCCCCATACCAATCTTCTGTCAATTACGTTTTCCCTGATTTATTAACAAATTTCATTTTGTTGATTCCACGGGGTGGAAACACATGAAAACTTTTAATTTGTTCTGACCCATAAAACTATTTAGAGCAAAAAAAAAAAAAACCTGAACAGTAGACCTTACTTTCTCGCATATTCACCATGCTTTAAACGACTTCAACACAACGTATCCTACTAAGAGTACTTCCTGAAAATCCCGGCAGATGGCATATTGGTTAATTTTAATCGCGAATAGCGAAGGTTTTCGAGCAGGGTAGAACACATGATGCTAAGAGAGAGGGAGACGAAACGAAAATTCGTTTCTACGCAACGGCAAATTTACGTGTGTGGCACTCTAACAACAGTGGATGCTGAGCAAACATAGGACCTTCCCGAGCCAGCAATATTCCAGAGCAGACGAACTCGTACTAGCTAGGAAAACCTCATGTACTATCACACCTAGTATAGGGCGCCACCAACGCAGAGGCAGGCCTATTGTCCTAGGTGGAACTTCCACGAGGTCTCCTACCAAACGGTAGGGAAAAACCTTATC
This sequence comes from Lepisma saccharinum, assembly GCF_977018435.1. NCBI lineage: Eukaryota > Metazoa > Arthropoda > Insecta > Zygentoma > Lepismatidae > Lepisma > Lepisma saccharinum. The sequence continues at coordinate 67,079,805 of NC_139239.1, read as the reverse complement.
GGGAGAGATCCTACAGTTTTTCTTGCCATCCGAATAACAAGAACACATGAGACATAGGGTGGAAACGTAACATGTAAAGTACTTTTAATTATTTTTTTTAAAAAAAATATTAAAAAACTGCCTTAGTCAGGAACTGTAATGTGCTTAATATGGAAACAAGGCATAATCGTGTTACAGCAAGAATCCAAATAACTTCAGGAAAATCCTGTGTGTGATATTTTGTTAGCACATAATATAACACACGGGATATAACTAGTAGATAAAATAGCAGATAAAGAGAATTACTAGCATTAATTCTGCAACAGCAGCGGTGATGGGATTCTATGTCATCTAACTGAAATCTGGTTGGCAGGCTTTGGCACTCTAAGACCTGCTGGCCACAGGGTTTATCTACTTTACAGACAAACCCCTTTGAACATATATAGCATTAATATGAGCATGGACGTCCGCAGGATTTTTTCCAGGGAGGGGCAAGGAAGGTATTTTTTTCCAGGGGGGGCAAACGAAGGCAGGTTTTCCCCCAAAATAGTGTTGTTCCCTAAAAAACATTGTTTAAATTTAAATTTATGGTGTTCATGCAATAATTAACACATATTATTGTGGCTAAAATGAAATTGTATGTGTGAAATACATATTTTTTGGTTGACTTTCATTTTCCAGGGGGGGGGGCCACGGCCCCCCCTTGCCCCCCCTTCCGGACGCCCATGAATATGAGTCTCTGGTTCGAATGCCGGCCTGGGAATGGGTGTTCTTTGTGACTGTCCTGTCATCTTCATCTTCGCGAGTGACAAAAAGTGGCAGAAAAGCGAAGTAAAATGTAGCAATAATAACATATACACGCCGGTTCGGTGACCGAGTGTGTCAAGTGGCCGACTTTCAATCTTGCCACGGAAGTTCCCGGGTTCTAATCTCGATCTGGGCATGAGTGTCCTTGGAAGTGTCCTTTATTTTAATCGCGTTATCACTAAATTCGCATCGCCGCTATTAGCCAGAAATTACAGAAAAGCGACTGAAAATAATAAAATTCAAAACTTACGTACTATCCTGCAGCTGCCTCTCCACTTTTGAATGGATATCCGGTATAAAGAACTTTTACCTCAAGTAAAAGTTCAATACGTGTTGGGCCTTCAAGTTTTGGGTGGAGTTTCATAGCTACTGTAACGAGCTTCAACAATGAACAATAACTGTTGCATGTTAAACATTGTTGTGCTGTTTGTGTTAGGTCACGTTCATTTACAAACTAATATAGAATATAAAAGAATAAGTTTCGAACCTAAAGAAAGTAAATATTGCAACTGAACGTGAAGTTAGTAAATCTCTGTACTTTTCCAATTTTCCTTTCTTTTTAACGTAGCCATTTTGACATCGTTGGTTCCTCTTTGCCTGTATCAGTTCATTTTGAATTTCATAACGTGGATAATTATTGTGAATCTCATTTATTTGTGTACGTCTGAAATGTTCTTGTTGTAATTGGTCACATTTCGAAAGACATTTCACCAAATACATGAAGTTTTTCTGTTGTGTCTGCTGTGTATAATGTTTTTCGATGTTCTCGAACAGCTCATTTCTAAGAAGTCAAAAATTGTGTTTATGCTTGTCAACCTTTGTAAGAAAACGTTTCATGGTTGTTGTTTGGCTTCCTGAATATTCTAAAATCAGACGGCTACCACCCGGTTTATTAAAAATACTAAATAGTTGACATATTCATTTAAATTGTAACGTTTCACTAGAAAATTAAAACCGGTTAAATATATAATATTGTAGTTTTACCGCCCACAAAAATTAGTCCTTTACATCTATTTTTCTCACATTTATTTTACATTTTTAAAAGAAAAAAATAAGCCCTTGGGACGCGAGGCCCCTTCGCCAACCCTTTGCTACTCCTCTGTTGTTATCATAATTCATCCCATTGTCACGGTAAATTGAAGGTCAGATATGAGGAGTATAAAGAACAAAGAAAGAAATGAAAACGTATTCTCTGCAGTGGCCTCAAGTTTGATCCCCTTTTAATGCACCTTGTAGACTCGTTCTGATCCAAATTTAAACTATAAGTCCAGTTGCCAAATAGCCTATCATGAACATACAGTGGACTTCTCAAGCCTGTTAAACGTGGTAATAAAAATGCAGAACGAATGAGTCTTGAATATTATTTGGCATAATAGTATAAAAAAACATGGCAGTTGGAGGGGGCGATCGCCCCTTTCGCCCTCACCGTAGATCCGCGCTTGTGCTGCGGCAACTTGTTTTTTGAGAAGCGATGATCACTTTACTCAAGGAGATTATCTTCTATTATTATTGCACGTGGCAATAACACAAACAGGGTGATTTGTACTCATTGTACCGGCATTCAAGAAAAGGTGTGTATACGTAAAAAAATCAAGGTATTTATTTGAAACTTCCATATACGCTAACGAAGTAAGTTCGATTCTGTCCTCTTCATGACGTCATAGCGCGCAGAGGATCATGGGGAAAAAATTGGAACCTCGGGAATAGCCTACCTAATAAAGGAACCTTGAGCTCGAAGCAGACGACAAACGAGCTCTCTCTGAGCTGAGTAGTGACGTATTAACATGGCGGGTCAGGGTGTAGTTTTTAAAATTGCTGTAAAAACAATTGGGTGAAAATGTCCATTTAATTGACTAGTTGGTATTAGGTAAAATGTTTCAAAACCGTACAAGAAGGGTTTCATTAGAATCAGCGGCGGCGCCAGGATTAATTATCTAGGGGTGCTGAGGGGGTGCGATTCTGAAAATAAGGAAACCATGAAACACGCATGCAAGCTTTCAAAATTGGAGGGGGGCAAGAACAGTTTAATTCCCCTTGGTACATAAGGTTTAGCATAGTGCAGAGGCAAAAATAGCAAAAAGCAGTGAGAAACTGCACCCCTAATCGCCGCCACTGATTAACATAAATTACTGACTGAAATGAAATTATATGTGCGAAATAATATAACATTAAATAGACATTCATTTTCCATGGAGGCTGTGTCCCTCTCGCCCTCCCCCTGGATATCAATGATGATCTTATTAAGTCTCATTTATACTCCAAGAAAGTGGTCATACAGTGTAAACATTGTGATGCACGTTGCAGTCTCATTGAACTATGTAGTGAAATACAAAATTAAATTATCCTTGCCTTTAAAAACACATTTTTTGAACCTTTTCAATGTAACCAATGGAGGTACAGAGGAATTCGAAAGAAACGCCTCCCTTACGGTTATGCAACCCGGTATTTTATATCGTCTAGTTTCGCCTGGTAGAGTAGTTCCCGAGAGGAGCAGTGTTTCCAAACCTATAACCGTAGTGTTTCCAACCCCGTATTGGTTGGTTGGCTGTTGATTTGGTGTTTTAAGTCCACAATGAACAGTATGACTAATCGGGACTGGACCTACAGTTTAAAGTGGGATCCGAACCACTTTGTGCCTCCACCGGGACCCCTTGATTACAAGGCGACGACGCTACCACTACGCCATCCAAGCCTGTATTGCTTCGTAGAAGACGAAACCTTCACGTAACTTCTTCATTCGTGATTTACATTTGGTTTACAGACTCACATTACAGGACACTCTTTTCCTGTATTGCATGTTTTCTGGAGCATTTATTTTTCCTTCTGTGGAGAAAATTCTGTTATTATTTTACATCTTATTTTTCGCAGCTTCTCTACCATTTATTGGCTAATCGCAACAATGAGGATGAATGATGACTCGATGGAATTGATAAAAGGACAGTCATAAAGGAACCATGGGGAGCTAGATTCATATTTTTATTATTACTAATATATTTATCTTTTTTTACTTTACTTTTGGCTAGTCGCAACGATGAGGATGTATGTTAAATATTGTATTGTAATTGTATGATAAAATTCACGAAGGAACACTCATAAACAATCATACCCAGGCCGGGACTCGAACCCGGGAATTTCGGCAGTGAGATCAAAAGCCGACGGCTTACCACGCTCGGGCACAGCGGCGGCCAATTATTATTAGTGATATTGTCTCAAGTAGTGTATTTTTCCACCATATTCTTTCACACAATCATGAAACGGATGAAAATTAAAATGTTAAAATACCTGCCTACGTTGTTTTTTTTAGCTTGCAATATAAAGCCCTACTGCAAGAAGCTAAATTGTGGGAATACGAAACAGAACCAAGTTAACATATCTTGGCCGTGGAAAGTGTTAATAGAAAATCTAGAAAAGAGCCATTTAACAGTTGCCTGATTGCTTTTCCATTTGTTGTATGGGAAGAATTGTCTGAAATGTGTGTGTAGTGGCAGGCAAAAGAGAATACAAAGATCGAATAGAGAGGCAACACTGTCATTGTTCTGCACTGCACAGACCACGCGTCTCGTCGAGTGGGCGGGGCACTGTGTGTGCGAGCGAGCTGCTGTTGCTTCTGCAAAAAGAACACTCACAAACAACTGAATGACGCTCCGCTTAAAATCTAGTCAATCGAGAAAGGATTTGTTGAGGAAGTGAATTGAAATATAAACGCCAGAATTTGGTCTAAGCCTATAATGGTTACTAGCAATAAGAGCTGATCAATTTTTACATGTGGAATTCCGTAATGAACGAGGCAACAGGCCGCACTCCACACCTTTAGTCTGGTAACACTAATAAATCATCTCATTATATGCGTCCGGTTATGCTGATAGTCATGTTTAATATATTACCTTCAAACATAAACAATATCATGCACTCACTCAGAGGCAGAATTCAATTTTACGCTTTACTTTCCTGAAGATATTGTAGCAATATAATCATTCCGCTCTATTTTCGTATTCTCAATTGAACTCGCACTATTTTCCCCCCTCCCTTCTCCCACCTTAAAAATTTTTGGGTGAGAGGCTACAAACTATACTAAAACTGAATTACAGACAATACTTTACGACTCAAAGTGACGTGACCTAGAACGTAGTGAAAAATCACTGGTGCAAAATTCAACGTAATGATGATAAAATGAAGGTAGGAAAATGGATGTGCTAGAAAGTTTTACATACATACACACAGTTAGCTCCGCGTAGAAGATAGTTCTTCACATTTTTCTCACCTTGGCTTCCTTGAATTCACGAAACTCTAAAGCCATGAACGCGTTAACCCCCTATAATCACGGAGTCCCAGGTTCGATTCCTGGTGGAGACACAACTGCCTAGTGGTTCGGATCCCACTTTCAACTGTAGGTCCCACTTCGGGTAGCCTTTTTGAGCATGAAATGGAATTAAAACAAAATTGGAACACGGTAACCCATCACAACACACGCGCAGAGAGCGTTGAACTTAATGACTGACAACTACATCGAACTTTCAGCGAAGCTGGAATAAGGTCTATTTGCCATGACAAATAGTGTGAATTTTCAGTCTCGTGGTGCTTTCTATACGAAGTGCAAGCAAGTTATCTAAAAAAATTCAAATGTGAGGGTGAGTCGAGCTATGTTTCATTCAATAAGACTCTTCACTTCAAACACATTTTGCTCTATAGCTGTCGATTTCGAATGGGCATCTAAGACTGGTTGCTTAGCGGACCGGATTTGGAAAAAATCACGGACTCTCATTGTTCTAATCACACTACAGACATAGCAAAAATTGATCGCCTGAAGATGACAGAAGAGGTGATCTCTTGATATGTCTCGAAATATATAGATAGAATATATAGTCAATCAAAAAGAAAAACAATGGATAATGTCCAATTAAGTATAGAAACGCTGTTAGAACCGGTGTTCATTCACAGAGCAGAAGGGTTATTTTGACAAAATTCTGTTTCCCGGCTGGCAGACATCTAATCATTTCCTTAGGTTTCGAAGCTGATCCGAAGGGACAACAAATACCAAAAAAACGTCATGAATTAAATGATCGATTGGTCCGTCCTTCTGTTGATGGATGGCAATCCATATTAACAATAATAATCGTAAGCTTATAATTAAAGAGTCAACAATCAAAGCTAATACGCATCTATTGATCAGAAATTACTAGAGGGTTAAAGTTGTTTTTGTACCTCTTTGTTATTTTAAGTCGCTCTTCTGCCACTTTCGGCTAATGAGGATGAGTGACGATTAGATTAAATTGACACCATGATACCAATACTGAAGCCGTGACTCGAACCCGGAAATTTCGTGGTATCGGAAGTGGACCATTTAACGCGCTTGGCCACCAAAGAGAACCTTTTCTGCGGCCAAGCGCAGTTAGTGATGGACTAACGATCCAGACACCGAATGTTCCGGGTTCGAGTCCCTTCACAATCTAAGACATAACACTTTATCAAAACTTTATTCACCTCTCCTCCACCTCAAATTTAATACTCAATCTTCCCAACCAAATTTCCAAGCCAATTTTAGACTTCCTGTTGATATTGCTCCCTCCAAAAAAGCAATCTAAGACGTAATAGTAATACACAAGAGTTTGGATTCCCTGCCCCCAAAATAATTATCAATCCAGCTACCTGAAAATCCCACTAACTTCATTAATCGCCCACCATAATTTCCCCATCAATCTAAGGCCTAATATGTAAGAGTAGGATATCGCCCCCCCCCCCACCAATATTACTTATTACCCGTAACAATTCCCCTGACAATCTACAAATTACTATTTGTATAACAGCAATGGCTAATTGATAACGTAATTAAACTTGTTCCCTGTTTACTCAGTCAAATTTCCATCACAGTCTCCGCCATAATGCCCCTCCCCCTGGGCACCACTGATTTAGAACTGTGACAACGTGATAGGTGTAATGTAACTAATAGTTAAGTGTTAGGGATGGGTGCATGTGTGCTGCGCATTTGAATTTTATGTGAATCATATCTGTCAATAATGTGAATATTAATATTATAGAATATAATATAATGGTGCAGGTGTGTGAAAAAGTAACCATGAGCACCAAGGTATCAATAAAAAAGAATTGGAAACATAAGTTGCATATGGAGATGTGTGTAATTAGTTTTGTTCTGGGATGTAGCAAAGAACATCGGTTAAACCGTGCGGGGTTTCAATACTGTGTCCACCCGCCGTTGGATTCAAGCACTGCATCTAGTTGACGAGGCAAGGATTCCACGAGCAGATGTTTGGTCTTCTCCTTAAACTCTCCCAAACATCAAACACGTGAAAATGTTTTCGATTGGGAGACTTCGCTGGCCAATCTACTCTTGAAATTCCTGGGTGCTGATTAAACCAGGTGGTGTTCGCTTTCGATGTATGGACGCTGCTGTTGTCTTGATCGAAAGTCACGTGCGAAATCTCATCTTCAAGGTGTCTCTCTCGCACGCTGGGAAGCGTGTGGTTTTCCAGCACTGCGATGTATTCCTGCGAATTCATTCTCGAGGACACTTCCACCAATCCACCTACTCCAGACGAACTGATCCATCCCCACACCGCCACGGATATCCTGCCACTCCTAGCATGGGTAGAAATGTTCTCGGGGCCGTAGCGAGTTTTGTTGCGCCTCCAAACATAAACCTGACCATTTTCGTCAGACGAAAATACTTTTTTGTCGCTCAAAATTACGTTCTGCCAAAATTCTTGAGGAGCTGGTAAATATTGTAAAGAAAACTGATCCGTGCTTCGTGATGGAAATGCGTCATTGCTTCATTCTTTGCCGCTCGACGGTGCCGAACTGTTGCAGCATGGCACTCCAGTTTCAACTCTTGGCGAATCTTCGTTGTAGCCATGAAGGGATTGCCCTCGCTCATCTCAATGATGCCTGCATCTTCTTCCCTGGTTGCCTTCCACGGCCGGCCTTTGTTGGGTCTTCACTTCATTCCTTGGTCACCTTCTTCCTCGTAACACCGAATCCAACGCCTGACGCATGAATCGTCCACACCAAGGGTCGTAGCAATCTGTAGTGCAGCAGATCCGCCGCACAAGAACATGCGGACTATCTTCTCTCTTGTAAATTCCGAAAGTAAGGCATGATGAAATGATATCGTAAAGGAACATTCGGACCGAAGGGACATGCTGCACGTGGCACATGCCTCTTGAAAACACCTTATCATTGGTGCATGTAGAGTTTCACGCCCATTCCGGTGCAGAAAGTTTCATTTTATTGGTTCCGTTGCAAGTGGCATGCTCAAGGCATAGATACGAGTAAAACTGCTGCAGGATCTCGAACGAAGCACCCACCGGGGCTCGAATTAAAGCCAAAGCGTGGTGGCAAAAGGCAACCGTGAAGTTACTGCATCTGAGATTTACGTCAAGCAGGGCCTGCGTGGTGTGTGCAAAGAAACTCACGCTTGCTTTAGGAAATAAGGATACTATTGAATCAATGCAATATAAAAAAGTATATACCGTAAAATATACATTATTATTGACTCATGCATTCCCTGAAAAAAATGCATTGTTTTCTCGCACATTTCTGCGCGCAATGAATATAAATGTATAATCTATTAAATTAAGCAGGTGCATGCAGATTTAAAAATATTGATAAGATAATTCAATTAAATTGAATTGAATTGTTGTTTTTTTAAGTCCACTTTATGCACAGAAAGGCTAATTGGGACTGGACCTACAGTTTATAGTGGGTTCCGAACCACTATGTTCCTCCACCGGGTATCGAACCCGGGACCCCTTGATTAAAAGTGACGACTCTACGATTGCGCCATAGGGGAGGCCCTAGTCCTCTTACGGAGATAATTCGTTCGGAGCAATAGAAATGCCCTATCAAAACAATTGGGGAATATTATTTTCAATGTGGATATTCTTCGGAAAATATGTTTCTAACAACAGTTTACCTAAAAAGTGGGGACTTGGGGTGAGAGAGAGGGACGGAGTTGGAAGAGAGAGAGAGAGAGAGAGAGAGAGGAAAAGCACACAATTTTCTGTTCAGTGCGAACCTTTGGGATTGCTTTTTCCTAGCGCACCAAAAACACAATACGTATAACCCAAATACAACCCAAACCTTCAATGGCAAAATTGTGAGTCAATCACTCAACTGGAATAAAAAGTACGGATTTAAATCTAGGCCAGAAGATAGTTATTGCGCTACCATGTGCCAAAGAAATCCACTTTGCCCGCGAGAATTGTCATGCCTGAGTGATATGTAGTTTACGTTAGTTGTGAGAGTTGCTTCAATTCCATTGCCTGCCAAGAATAATGATAGCGCTGAAAGCATAAAATACAGAAATGTGCATGTTTGGCGAGCTATGAGAAAAGCAGATCCTTGTGTTTTCTTTTCAAAATTTACTAATTTTATGTCAATTTTTACATATAGCCAATGGCTTCAGGGAAATTGATGAAGATTGAAGAAACAACGAAAAAGAAAAACTCATTATCAGAGGCTAGGACCCAAGAACCCTGGCTACGCAGCATGTTATGATATTTAAATATATCACGGATTGCTGCTAAATCCATTCTTAGATATTTGTAATGAATGAACCCCCGCCCCCGCTACGAGAAAAAGAAAGACTATAGGATGTGAAACATTCACAATGTAATTGCATTGCTTTACATCGCTCTTGGCTGTATTCCAAATGTAGTAAGAGATCAGCGATAAGTTAGATTTTTTTTGTGGCAAGGTATAAGTGTATTTGAGCGCAAGGGCTACCTATTGCATCATTTATAAAGAGTTAACTTCGTCGTTACACTAGCACCAGGCACAAATGCATCAATTTCTATTTCGGTTATTTTACATCACTCTTCTGCCTCTTGAGTTAATCGCGATAATACGGATGAATTATCAATTTATAAAATTGTGGCGGGACAAACTCAGTGATACATTCATGCCTGACCAGAGTTCGAATCTGGAACATATGACCTCGCTTCGCTAGAAAGGCTGGCAGAAATGTATCGGAAAAGTGTAGGAGCACCAAGAACCGGTTTCACCCAGCACAGACAATGAAATCATTTACAGCGACTCGCTGTGGCAGTGTTGCTCGTCACCCCCTCCCCCTCACTCCCAGATAGCATAGCCTTCTCAGCACGCACATGCTGATGGAAGAGTGGAACCACAACCAAAACAACCTGCGCAGACCCACGACTCCTGTGCACCGTACTCCCGCGAGGAGGGGCGAGGGAGAGTGGACCACGCTTCCTTATGGCCCGAACTGAAGGGAAGAAGGGAGATCTGCGCGGGTACTTTTCGTCCCAAGGATTTTTTTCGTTTTGGTCGATCTATACTTTTCGTTTCAGGCATATTCCGACTGGAAGGTTTCTGGCACCCCTCCGCCCCCTCCCCTTCCCACCATGGTTAATAAATGAGACCCTTGCACTTTCAAAACCCTTATCGCAAGAGAAAGCTGGCATCAATTTTACACCACCATACAATAAGATTTACACGGGAAACATTTCCCAACATATTTTCTTGATTCGGACTAAGGGCAAATTAAAAATAGTCAAAGAATTAAATTACTGAAAATATGGAAAAGCGCGATACCAAAATCTGTAATGAGTGCGAAGGGAAAATCGAGAAAAGGAAAAAAAAATTAAGTATAAAAGTATTCGAATAACCAGATTAAGAGAGAAAGTTATCACTGCTCGAACAATGCAAATGAAAAAAAAACGGGAATACGAATTGAAATATACGACAATCGGAAGTAGGCTGAAGGAAGCAAATTTTAATAAACGTGGAAAGAAAACATAATGAAAGGAGCGCTGGTTCGATTCGCGACGGAAGCTCATATTTGTTGTTCGAATCCCACTCTACACTGTATGTCCAGATGCATTTACACTTAAAACAAACTTCGTGGAACTTTTTCCAAATCAGATGTCGCCAAAAATTTAAAAACAAAAAGAATAACTCTGAAGGAAAAATGCCGAAAGCGTTATTGCAAAATGAAAAAAAAATCTTCACATATTCGTTCGGAAGTGGTAAAAGAATAATAAAAAACTCAAGCATAAATGTTAATAACACTTGTTATTATTACCAGAGACATTCTCAAAATAAACTTCTTGTCCGTTAAAATCAAATCAAGAGGAAAGCAAGATCTCCACCCGGTCGCGTGAATCTGTGGCTAGATTCAAGAGTTGGAAACACTACGCTTCTCGCGAGCTGATATTCCTGGCGAAACTAGATGATATAAAATTCCGGGTTGCATAACCGTAAAGGGGGGGGGGGGCGTTTCATTCGATTTTGAGTGTACAAAATACATGTAGTACATTACATAATACATAATATGTACTTTTCGTCTGCCACTTCAGGACAAAACGCCAAGCGCACAGTAACTTCGTCTTCGTTAAGGGGATGAGGGACAATTTCGCACCAGTTGTGCATTTATTTCAATATCGTCCTAATGGGCAATGCTACTGAGGGAAAAAAACTGGTGTTCAATGGAGTATGAATTTCTCCACATGTTGCAAGTGAAAGTGTTTTTTTTAAGTTGATTATTAAGCTAGATACGATGTTTGAAAAATATGATAAATAGGAATTTTCAGAAACCCATGTATACCTTATGGGAAAGCAACTTCAAGTTAAAGTTACGGCTAATCAAATGGAAGTTTCGACTTTTCCGCCTGTCAATTACAACTTCCGTCTGTCATTTTTCCGTTGATATATTTTTCTATATCATCGGAAGTTTGATATTCCCAAGAGAACAAATAAAATAATACTGCCATAAGAGCAATGTATTTCTCCTTACCTCCTACGGCCATTCTGGAAGTGTTGACAAACCATAGAAATTACATAGCATTTTCAAATGATCGTACACATACATTTCCACACATTAGTAGAACTTTAACCAACAACTTGCTGGCCCATAACGCATATTTAACCCGCGTTACTGGCTTTCTATCTCCGCAATTCAAAACAAATGAGCAACGAGTGTGGATATCACGTGACCTAGTCACCAAGCATCTGTGCTGAGATCTGCGTACTTGCGTGCTTCTGTTCTTGGCGCTTTCGAACTGTACTAGGTGACGTCACTTCCGTCAAAACCACACTTCAAGTATGTACTTTGCACCTTTCGGACAGAGCCAAAGTTATGGCAATTTATTCTTCGTTTTCACCGTCTAGATCCGGCGTCATCACCCATCTCAATAATCCACCGATGGTAGAGTGCAACACACATATCTTTGCCGTTGTGCACATACCAATTTTCGTTTCGTCTCCCTCTCTTTTAGCATCACGTGTTCTACGCTGCTCTCCAACCTTCGCCATTGTTGCCATATTGTCATTCCATTCCTGGACACACTCGCGCAAACATTATTGAAAACAATTGAATAGCGCTCCAGCTCGCGGTTCACATCGTTCGGCAGGGACGGTAATGTGGCAATATAGCCACTTCTTTTATGCAGTGCATGTTCATTGGCTAGCTAGTAACTAGTGTTGCCAACTGTAATAATGAAGCATTATTTCTGTCACGGAAGGAGAAAGGCAGTAAAAGTGTCGGTGAGTTTTGTTGGATTGGAAGCACCATGTTTTTATTTTATACTAAGTATTTGATCGGTTTGACGTTGTTTGCGTGTATTGCGTGTGTGTATGTGAAAGTGTGTGTTTGTTAATGAACGTTAAATTCCATAATGCCTCCAGTTCTGTCAAAGTTGAAATCAAAAACCTTGCATAGCCAAGCTCGGGAAATTCACAAATTGTTCATATTTCAAAATTTTGGAATTGTTCAAAAGAAATAAATTATGTGGCTCCATGAGCATTTCAACTCTTGGCTCCAGCACGTGTTCTTGTAGAAATTGCATAGAGGAGGCTGCCATTTTTGCTGCTTAATGCGATGCATATTGTTTTCTGTGTTAAAATTGCCATGCTTTGATGGGTGACAAGTTCATAGCAAAAAATAAAGCCGCGCAGCTTATCGTCTAATGGCAGTATATGTACTTGTTATTGTTGTGGAAGCCGGCATCGTTTGTAAATGTACAAAAAAGGCAACCGACTGTCGCCGATCACAGAGAGGCAATAATACTGCTTGAGGAGAAGTGTTGTGGTCCAATTGTCGCGGCTTAACACGTTCGCATGTTATTAGTTCTCAAAGCAGTGGTAGTGTCGATCGTGTATTATCTGTCGTTGCAGTTCCGTACCAGTGCAGACGGGTTTTGGGAGTGAACAGTTAGAACGCTTCTATAGTGCGCGTCAAATCTCCTGCATATGGCAATAGCCAATAGCAGCGCACTGCAGCGGTGCCATGTCGAAATCTCACACGGAAAAGAGACAGCGTGGTGAAGCAGGTTCTGAACTAGGCAACGCAGCACGTCTGTGATTGGCTGGTGCTGTTCAGCTGTTCAAGGCCACATGCAGGAGATTTGACGCGCACTCTAGTGCATTAACGCAATGGAAAATAATAAAGTGTTTATTTTGTTGGAAAGCACTCAAATAAGGAATCACGTCAGACAAGGCGCTATAAAGAAAAGTAGCTGGGGATGTAAGAGGGGGGGTGGGGAGACGCAGCCAATATAACAATATCACATGCAAAATGTATACTTATGAGTATGACAGAAGTTGTCTATGTAAGCCGGAACCAGTGATGGCATCATAGTGGGGCAGGGGCGGGTGCCATAGTTCACAGCCAAACGAGTGCACGAAAGAGGTAGATCTGGCTCCAAAAGAGCGAAGCTGGCAACAGTGATCGGCAGCTGTCGAAGAGAGAAGGACCTAGGGGAAATGTCCCTCCCCCCCTTAAAATCCCTTCTGCCGCACTATCTCCAACAGCGAACTGTAAAATTTATTTGTGGACATTGGCCCTCTTCCTAACAGTTTTTGAAAAAGCCTGAAGTGGTACGTTTACTACAGGGTGTATCAGAAGTCCCCTTGTAAAATCCGCAGTGATGTATTTTCATGGAATTTGATATGGGCGATACAAAATAGCCCTAGGGGGACACCTTTAAAAGTATGTCACGGGGACGACCGCCATCTTGGTTCCTCCATCTTGAATTCAACTTTTTTATTTAAAATGATAGGTGAGTCATGTGCTACATGACCATAGGCTAGAATTTCGTCAGGATGTCAAATCTGAAATCAGATTTCATGTAACTTCATTTGGTGAAAAGTTATTGGCAACTGAAAATGACGTTTACCAGTTTGTTGCAGGTACTGAACCATACCGTCAACAACTGAGGAACGCATCCAGATCGTCAAACTGTGGGGTGGGAAAAGTGCCCGTGCAGTGGCTGCCGATTTCAACTTGCGTCATCCAGAACGTCACCCTGTGTCACATGTTACAGTGGCACAGTTATTAACCAAATTCGAGGAGACGGGCACGGTCTTGGACAGACTGCGTAGTGGACGACCGCAGACAGTCACGGATGAAGCAACAGCTACGGCAGTGCGGGCCTCCTTCTCGACGTCACCGCAGCGAAGCACACGTCGTATAGCAATGCAATGTGCTATGAGTCACAGTTCAGTGTACAGAGTGCTACAGAGGCACAAGTGGCATCCGTATAAGGTGCAAATGCAGCAACACCTCTCCGCGAACGATCCAGATCGCCGCGTGCAGTTTTGAGAGTGGGCTATCGCGCTATTACGGCTAAATCCAAACGTCGCTATGCAGATACTCCATTCCGACGAAGCAAACTTCTACGTAAATGAGGAGGTGAATAGGCAAACCATGAGCTATTGGTCGCATGACAACCCCGCATGGACAGATCCTTCCAAAATGACCGGTGCCGGCAAAATTATGGTCTGGGCAGGCATATGGGGAACACGGATAATCGGTTCCTTTTTCATTCAAGGAAATTTAAATGCGGAACGATATCTGGGGATGCTACAGGAACAGATACTGCCATCTCTGATGTCGGAAGATGGTACATTTCCCAGGTTTTTTCAACAAGATGGTGCGCCTCCCCATTATGGCGTCCAGGTGCGTCAGTACCTGGATGAACAATTTCCTGGGGCATGGATTGGTCGACGTGGGTTAGTTGAATGGCCTGCCCGATCACCAGACCTAACTCCAATGGACTTCTACCTTTGGGGACACGTTAAGACTATGGTGTATGGTGTGTAAATTCGTGATCTTCGTCATCTGGAACAACGTATCATGGCTGCCCTTGAGCAAATTTCACCAGATACCTTGCTCGGTTTCCACAGACATTGGGAGAAGCGACTGCACACGTGCACTACCCAGCACGGACAACATGTGGAGCACATTCTGTAACAGGTAAACATCACTTTCAGTTGCCAATAACTTTTCACCAAATTAAGTTACATGAAATCTGATTTCAGATTTGACATCCTGACGAAATTCTAGCCTATGGTCATTTATCACATGACCCACCTATCATTTTAAATAAAAAAGTTGAATTCAAGATGGCGAAACCAAGATGGCGGTCGTCCCCGTGTCATACTCCAAAAGGTGTCCCCCTAGGCCTATTTTGTATCGCCCATATCAAATTCCATGAAAATACATCACTGCGGATTTTACAAGGGGTCGTAAGGGACTTCTGATTCACCCTGTAGAAATGTTACGTGGAACCAGTGGCGGCGATTGGGTTCCAAAACTTGGGGGAGGCGCAGTTTACTTTCCCTTGGTAGACAAGGTTTAGCATAGTACGGGAGCAAAAGTGGTAAAATTGCGACCATTGCGTGGAACAAATACATAGAACGTATTAACAAGAAAACCACCCTTAATGTTACAACTCGCATTAAATAATTTCCCGAGCACGACTTGGTGATACCTTGAAAGCTGCTCAAATGTTTGCTCCAGTGTGAGAAAGAACAACGAACAAGTAGGCGGAAAATAAACCGTTTATCAACAATGCAGAACAGAAAAAGAAAAAAAAAAGTAACTCTCCTTAAGCTATAGGCAATTATCGAAAACCACAAACAGACCACTTGAAGAAACAAAGGAAGAAAAAAATCATAACAACAATGCTGAAGATAGAAAGAAAACGGCAGCTGATATCTTTATAGAGGTTGCCGCCAGTACAGAAAAATATGTGTACCGGCATCTCTTTTAGTGCTTGCCTGTTGCATACAATCAGTTGCGCAGAAACGGGGGGGGGGGGGTACAGGGGGTACATTGCACCCCTCATATTTTTGAAGGGGGGTACTGTACCCCCTAAATCGAAGATTCTAGTTGTACCCCTTATACCCCCCCACTCTCAGATAATTTCACAGACGCAAGAAGCTACTATTAAAAGGACCTAGTATTTTCTAATCGCTCAATACAAAAAGTGTAAATTGTTTATAAGCATTCTTTTCCTGACCACAGGAATTGAAACCATTGTAAACTTATTCTACTACATTGTGCTTGCTAGTAGTTAGTCCATTGACGTGTCTTTGGAAATCTTTTTATGGAGATGAAAATAGTTTAAAATGTGTGTGGGAGTCCGTGTCGCTTGCGCCGAGGCTTCTTATCGGTTCATTTCCGCCGCGACATATGCCAAGACCTTCCTTGGTGGGTTTTCCCATAGTGTTGCCTACGAGACGAGACTTTGGCCTGTCTCGTCTCGTGGAAATGCTGTCTCGTCTCGAAAATATTAGTTTGTCTCATGACACATGGTCAATCTCGTCTCGTCTCGAATTTTTAAAAGCCTGTCCCGTCTCGTCCCGTGGACAACACTATTTTCCCACGATCCGGAGTGTCATTACCGCCGCGCGCATGTGTGTTTATGACGTTGCCCAGCTCCAGTTGTGTTTATCTTCGATTGAAAAAATGCTATTATTAGATTACGTGGATAGGTTAGGCAGGCCAGGTTTGGTGGTGTTAGAATGCATTTCCCAAGGTGCTAATATGCTGCCCCTAGCCGCTCGTCTTTTTAGGTCAGTTATTTTGAAAAATCAAATACAGGATCATGTGTATTGCATATGAATGTTTAAAAAAAAAACAGAAAAACTTGAGTGCACGTTTTATGCATCGTCAGGCATGTAGATTCGTGCAAGGTTTATTACAATGGTGCATTTTCTTTGTATCTACGAAACGTAACACCATTCAGAAATTGTTCCTTGTATATACGTATCAACGCCGTAAAGATACTGCTGTACCTGTCTCTATTATTATTTTTATTATTATTATTATTGTTGTTTGCCAGTTTTAAAGTTAAAGTACAAAATCTCGCACAATGTAATTAAAAATATGTTACTTCGCATAAAACGTTTCCTCTAAGTAGTAAATATCGAAAATAAAAAACTTTGGTATTTACGTCTTATGCTCTCCCATGAATAATAGGGTAAGGTTGATTAGGTTAGGTACAATACCAGTAGGAAATTGTTCCTTGTACATGCGTGTCAACATCGTAAGGATGTTTGTTAACAGTCAACTTTTTTTTGCCAGTTTTGGAAGTTAACATACAAAATCACACATATATAAATATACGTTTCTTTAAAGATTGGTATTATGTCTAATGTATTACTAGGTATGTAGTTTCTTGCAAGGTTATTATTGTAAATGTGTGTGTTTGTAAAAAACATAAAAACACACCACCATTCGGAAATTGTTCCTTGTACATATGTATGAACTGGACGGTAAGAGATAAGAGTAGCTACTGCTAAATATTATACGTGCATTCTTTGCCAGTTGTAATTCGGAAACAACACATTTGTTTATTTGCAATGTCACATTCACACCAATGGCGACGTAAGTGACTCGAATAATATTACACGTGTTTTAATCTTAAAGATTACAAATTGCTAGGATTGCGAAAAAGCAACTGATGCATGGTGTACATTTCGTGTATTGTGTTTGGTTGAAGAAATTTGTTACATTCATTTATTTGGAACGGCATTTTAATACAATTTTGCAAGCATCAAACGCATTACTTTAACCTGGTTTTATTTATATATCTGTACCCGCATGCACACGAATCCTACTTACGAAATTACAGTGAAACTGCTAATGCTAATATCAATATACAATTTCGGAACACACACGAAAATTACCACCTAATATTCATTTCTACACATATATTTATAAACGTTGCTTTATTTATTAATGCCGTTCCTGGGATAATTAACAAATCCGCCTTTTTTGCTGTTATTTGGTAATGCAAAACATGCATCAAACTTTCGCAATTTACAACAGCTGATCGAGACTTTGCCATTTTATCAACTATAAAAGTGCAAACACAAATTATACTAGGTACTGCACGTATCGAAGTTCAGATGAACGAGATCAATTGTAATCCACTGTAAATGAACTTGGTTTAAAGATTTGCATTGCACCAACGAAAATCGAGGTTCATGAGATTCCGTTCAACTGATCCGAGATTAATTTGTAAGGCTATACCTGATTGGTTGGCTAAAACAAATGACATTCAAGAACCCAATAGAGTAATGTGATGTGTTAAAGTATCAACATGTAGGAGAAGAAAATAATTCGGGCTGCAAACTTCTATGAATTTGATAGATGTACTAATCAACCTTGTCAATATGTACAAGGATGTAGTGGAGTGTAAAAAAATAATAATATTAAAAAAGAACTGACGGTACAACACAAAAGAGAAGAAGAAAGCATGGAACCTTCTTCTACGGGACTTTAATGCCTTACCAAATGCATTCGATTTTAGAACAGCGTATGCTGAACCTCGCCCGCTCAAAAGATATATTATTATTATTTCTATTATTAGTGTACTGTGGTAAGTATTTGAATTTTTCATTTCTTAATTCTTATGTATTTATATTGTCGTGTCGTGTAAATAGCCAGTAACATGTATTTTCGTAAATTTATACAATCCAACACCATGTAGCAATATCGTAAACATTGCTGTGTTATAATTTACCTTGCACGTAATATATGACATTTATATATGTTTTGTGTTCTGGGATAGAAAGTACAGTATTTATAAACATTACGACTTTGCCCCACAGAACCACAAATTATTATTATTATTTTGGCAGTTTTTAATTTACATAGTTCTCGAATTATCAGCATTGTACATCCAACATCTCTAACGTTTGCACGCCCTCGATATCACTTTCCGCTCTTTTTATATTAAAAAAACAATTGCCTGCAGTCGAAGCGTCAGTATCGTGAACCAGGATCAGACACCAAAACTGTCGCGAATGGCCGATCAGAAGATAAACTCGTTTTGATGTTTCTAGATCGCGATCAAGTGTTGAACCGTCTTCGTAAAAAGGTGTAAAGTGTTCCCCTGTGCATAGCACCACGCCATGAAGGCGTATAGGGGGTGTGGGGGTAACGCCCCACACTTTCTTGATCCGGTAGTGAGTGGGGGTGATGTGATCAGCATCACGCCCCTGACCGCCTTTACCCCCCAGGGTTTCCCCCAGGTACCCATGTTATTCGACGCTGGGTGGGCGCCGGGGCCGCTTCCATCGTTAGAAAAGTTCCCGGATTTGAACCGGCCGGGGATCGAACCCGGGACCTTGAGCATGGTAGTCAGACACGTTACCGACTGAGCCACCGCGGCCAACCGAACCGTCTTCGTGCAATGGAATTTTCCAGTGATCCTTTCCCGATCCGAGTTTAAAATTTGATCTTCGTTCGTGCACACGGCCATTAACGCGTTAGGCGGAGCCCCGACCGCCACTTACGTTACACGGGTCTTCAAGTGCTAGGTAACGTTAGGCGGACACTGAACAATCGCAAAATGGTTTTAAGTGGGGGATAAGACGTTAATGGCCGCGTGCACCAACGCCGATTATTTCGAAGTTCAGATGAACGAGATCAATTGTAATCCACTGTAAATGAACTTGGTTTAAAGATTTGCATTGCACCAACGAAAAACGACGTTCAGGAGATTCCGTTCAACTGATCCGAGATTAATTTGTAAGGCTATACCTGATTGGTTGGCTAAAACAAATGACAATCAAGAACCCCATAGAGTAATGTGATGTGTTAAAGTAACAACATGTAGGAGAAGAAAATAATTCTGGCTGCAAACTTCTATGAATTTGATAGATGTACTAATCAACCTTGTCAATATGTACAAGGATGTAGTGGAGTGTAAAAAAATAATAATATTAAAAAAGAACTGACGGCACAACACAAAAGGAGAAGGAGAAAGCATGGAACCTTCTTCTACGGGACTTTAATGCCTTACCAAATGCATTCGAGAACAGCGTATGCTGAACATCGCCCGCTCAAATAAAGATATATTATTATTATTTCTATTATTACTGTACTGTGGTAAGTATTTGAATTTTTCATTTCTTATTTCTTATGTATTGTCGTGTCGTGTAAATAGCCAGTAACATGTATTTTCGTAAATTTATACAATCCAACACCATGTAGCAATATCGTAAACATTGCTGTGTTATAATTTACCTTGCACGTAATATATGACATTTATATATGTTTTGTGTTCTGGGATAGAAAGTACAGTATTTATGAACATTACGACTTTGCACCACAGAACCACAAATTATTATTATTATTTTGGCAGTTTTTAGTTTACATATTTATAGTTCTCGAATTATCAGCATTGTACATCCATCATCTCTAACGTTTGCACGTCCTCGATATCACTTTCCGCTCTTTTTTATATTAAAAGACAACTGCCTGCAGTCGAAGCGTCAGTATCATGAACCAGGATCAGACACCAAAACGGTCGCGAATGGCCGATCAGAAGATAATCTCGTTTTGATGTTCCTAGATCGCGATCAAGTGTTGAACCGTCTTCGTGCAATGGAATTTTCCAGTGATCCTTTCCCGATCCGAGTTTAAAATTTGATCTTCGTTCGTGCACACGGCCATAAGTGGAGATGGTGCAACCGGCCCTACAGATACGTTGGAAAAACCTTCGTCACTTCATTTCTCGTGAAATTCTAGCCTGATTTGATATCACCTCCTTTCCTTTGAAATGTTTGCGTTAATTTCAATATGGCGGTCAACAATATGCCGGACCTGCGCTTGACACACACGGCTAGGGATCTAACTGTGCCTAACCTATTTCTTTCATGACCAATTATATCCAGGATAACTCCTTTACATCTTGTAGGGGGTGTTAAGGGACATTTGACTCGTCATAGTTCATCTAATGGGGCTTTTATCAGTCACATAGTTACACATATTATTTTGTATCTTCTGATCCCATTGCAGGCCCAGAATGATTTTTTGATATGTTTTAGAGTATGGTATGAGGAACCAAATATATTTTTTTCACGATTTTTGGTGATGACACGTTTTGAGATATTGAAGGTCAAAGTCAAGGTCACGTGACAAAATTATATTTTTATCCAAAGGTAGGCTTGTTATATATCACTGGAAAGCTTGTTCAAATCACTGTACAATAAGCTTTATTTGAGCTTCCTAGGCGAAATAGGGGCAGAGTTACAGCATATTTAGTATGGGGGTTATTCCTGAGTAAACAAAAAATGATCGATCAGACAATTCGATTATTGATGGCGGGGAAAGAACTTCCGGTTTGACGAATTTTCCAATGTAAACAAGTGGAATACAGATCGTCACCGTGCTCATTTTCTTATAAAAGTTAGGAAACAAATTGGATAACTTGAAATTTTTGAGTGATATAGAGAAACAAAGGTACCTAGAAAAGATTGGCAATTTCCCGGATCCTTTGGATGCAGATATAAGGGACAATACTAATATTTTCCAAGGCAATGTTGATCTTCTACCATCAGTTTCATTTTGAAAAGACTTCTCAAGGTTGAAATGAAGCTTATATTAATTATAAACATTGAAATACTTCGATCACAATAGTAAAATAAATAAGAATAGTTACTACGGTTAAAATTATTATTATACAGTAATAATATATACCTAATTAAATAAATTTTATTATTATTGTTGTTGTTCATTATTATCATGCTATTCGATCCACAAGCCGAGTGAACATCCAGCACAACTACGAGGGATGATCGAAAAAAAAGGTTACAAAGCCTATTATGGCTTATGTGTTAGATATAGCTGGAAGATCAACACACCTGATGATGGACGGCACTCAACACTAGTCCTCGATGTAATCACCTTTTTTTGTTCAAGCACTTGTCACAACGGTACATGAGGTTTTTCATACCGGTTGCACAGAAATCCGCGTCAAGTTCTCGTAGCCACCGTGAGGCAGCTCTTTTGACATCATCACATGTCATATAATGGTGGCCAGCCAACCAAATGGTAGTCCCAGCTCAGGTGATATTGAGTGTAATGTTCTTCTTCTGTCCTCACGAATACACTCATCCACAAGAGCACAGTTCACGTCAGTGGTTGAGGTACTGGGGCTACCGCTGTGTCAAGGGTTGTCATTAACAATACTGGTCCGTTCTTCTTTGAAGGCATGACACCACTTCGCTACATTGTCCCCTCCCCATACACCTCCACAATCTGCCTATGAATGTCAGCAGGTGGCCCACAGGAACCGCACCACTGCCCTCACTTCTACTCTTGACCAATTTTCTAGACGAGTCACCATTTTAAATGTCCGCTTCTCGGGTATACATGGTAAGAATCCGAAGTCCTCAAACTCGCAACAAGACAAGCATGTTATCAATTTACACATAAATTTTCGTTACGTTACAGTGAATAAAACAAAAGTTATATGCTTTGTAACCTTTTTTTCCGATCATCCCTCGTATTTTCGATTAACACTTTTACATTTCATAGTTACTATACTGAAATGCACAGTTATTGTATTTTGTTATTAACTTTTGCAAGTGTAGTTCAAGAAAGGACTTTAGAAGTTAGAAAAAAATACTCACAAAGTTTATATTGTGTGACCTCATCTAAAATTATTATTTATTCTAAAATTATTTTTCGAATTCTGAAAACTGTGGAACCATTTATTCTTTGAATTAAAAGGTAGAATATGAAAAAATATCCCGGTTCCTGTATTTTTCACTCATTTTTTCGATCTAATGCATATTTTACATTGATTACTCTGTTCGAATACTAACCAAGTGAACTTTATTTCTGTTATTAACAATAACAATAACAAACTTCCTGCTTTTTTGCAACTTGAAATGAAGGATGCCAATTTCCAGAGTGGAGGTCGACTGACCTACCGACGCCCATGGAGAGAGCGCTTATCAACAACCAAAAGGCAAATGTGTTATGATTATGATCATAAATAGTTCCAACTTTTAAATTTAATCAACACATGTGCGTTAGACAATCATAATTTTCGAAACACGTAAAATACTATTTTCATTTGATTTGATGACGAGCCGACTGCAGAGCCTACTCCCTCGTGTTTGTGTACAATCTCTTCACTTTACTGCTTACATCCACGGATTTTTCCGTATCGGATCTGTCTGAAAACGATGCATAGATATCTGAGAACAATTGCTCGTTTCCTATCTCATGTTGAAACCAAAAGCCACACAAATGTTGTCGCTTTTTCCAAACATACTGCCTTTACACCTTTAAATTCAATGTTATTCTTTTCAAAACAGGAAGTGTAGTCCCCGCCAGCACCAAGGAAGCACAGAAATGTAAACATCCGGTGAATAGCGCCCATAGCTAAGCGGTTTCAAAAAGGGCAATTTATGCTAACTTTGACCTTGAATAATTTAACAATTACAAGACGCACGAAACTAAAAATTTTCATAGTTACTAAGCTCCCTTCATAGTTTCAACTCCCCAAATTTCATGAAAATCGGAGATGGTCAGGTTGTGGGCTGTGTTGATTTCATATGGAATTACTCATATACGTTGTGAAAGTTTGAGTGGTGACACATTTGTCTCATCTCGATATCATTCCTAGTTGAAATGGATCAGCGATATTTCCAAGACATTATCAGAATGGGGAGGCTTTATCTATGACTTAGGTATGCTTAGAATTGGACAAAAATTGCTTAAAATTTAACACAACACCATTTTAAATTAAATTCTAAAGTCAAACTGTTAGAAAATGACATTAGACAGTTGAATGCACAAAATAAATGAGACTCGCTGCAGGTCCGATGATTTGCCAGTTAGCTTGTCAAGGATTCTGTAATGCTTTTAACTTGATCCACTTCGTTGCAAATTTTTCTGCATGAAAAAATGCACTGGGAGTCTGTTGAAATGAAGAGCATGTTTAAAACTTCTAAATGATTTCTCTAATCTGTTAAGGCAAGGTTCATGGCACTGAACCCGCTTTCACATTCAGCTACAGATATTGGTACAATTTGGGTTGGATTCACCAGGTCCTTGAGTGAGGTGGGAATGTGTATTGAATTTTCTTTCTAGATGCGAAAATCTTCGACTGCTAACGCGTACATGCTTTCGCTTACATTAAAGTTCACCTTTTTATATAAACGAGGAATTAACATGTCACCATAAAACACACGTATGTATCTGCATTTAATACGACTACATCCGGAAAGAAACCTAACTCTTCAAACCGGCTCTTCCTTTTGTCCACCAACGATTGAAGAAGAATCTTTGGAGCGTATGGTTTTCCACTAACTTTGCTTGCTCTGAGATCTGAAGGATTTTGGTTTTGCATATGCATAGTACTTTCAGTGTTTGAGGAGCATCATAAGGTACAGCTCATTACATTACAAATAATTACTATGCCAAATGTTTTACAAATAACAAATACTTCAAAATTAGATCTCTTGCGAGTTGATCGGGAATCATCTCGATTCAGTATTTATTTTTTAAAAAAGACAACATAACGCTATAGCTGTCAACAAGCGTTCGAAAAGCGCTGTTAACATACGTCAAAGACAGGGCAGAGTTTTCGTATTACTTAGAAAAGTACATGTAAAACACCTTCTAGAAGTCTGAGAAAATACCGAATACATGGCTTCTAAAAGGCACTGTATACGGTGCATATCTGCCAAAATTAGTTTAATGATATTTTATACATAGCTATGGGGCTCTAAAATGAACTAAACTGAAGTGGAATTCTGTAAGTACGATATATTTAAAAATATGATTTTCATATTCAGTGGGAAGGAAATAATTATTCCTGATTTGGAATGACTCAAGTTAGAGGTGGGGGAATCCTCTTCACCTCTCTTTAAATCGCGACCTGCGTTAAAATGAATAGATGTAGCTTGCTCGCAATTTTCACATTACAAACTTTTGATTTTCCATCCCATTAAATTCAAAATGAGTTCAGAACAAGCTCGAGAACTATATGTTTTGGAATTGCTATCTGGTCTTGAAACCTGTTTTTTTTTTAAAAATAGTCATAAAATGTAAAAAATAAACAATAATAAAAATAATAAATAAAAATTATGTAGGCAAATTTTGCATTAAAAACTCGATATTTGCGTCTAAAATGGTATTTCCCATGCCCCACATTTTACCGAGGTATACATATATGTGTGAAGTACATACACAATATGTAATATAAAAGGTTGAATTTTTGTACCCCCCCCCCCAATAGAAAAACGTTCCTGCGCCACTGCATACAATAATAACGGTCTTATTTCAGTACCTAACATTCGACACTCAGTATAAGGACATGACAAATTATGGCATAAGGGCGTGTTTTCAGTGAACGAAGGGAGTGCTGAAGGGGGTGGAGAAAATAATAATAAGGGGTACGCAAGCATCCTCACTCGCCCCCCTGACGCCGCCCCTGATTAGAATATACAACTTCTATCGTAATTCGTAATATACGGGTAATGCAACTTTAGGCTAGTGTGTCTGTAAAGTGGTATATCAACTTGAAATAACATATGTTATACTGTAGTTATACCTAGGTATACTCACATTCACTGCCAAGGGTTACATGTGTAGCACTTTTCAACAATGTCAATGTTATTCTCTTATTATTTTAAGAGAAAACATTATTTACCCAAATCTTCAGCATCTAAACTTGCGAAGTGGTATACCGTTTTTGTGCTGTCGCCATTTTTAAAGATGCGATTTTAATGATCGGGTGACTGTGAGACTCCTTTTGCTGCCTTGGTGAACTGAAGACATAAGACTGTGAGACTCCTTTTGCTGCCTTGGCGAACTGAAGACATAAGAAACCTTATGGTAGTTTCGAGTCGGAGGTGGGTCGGGAAGTGGGGACCCACTTAGCCACCGTGTGAGACTGAAATGAAAAAAATGGAATTAATAATTGCTACACTCGCCAGTAAAACCACTTCCACTCTTTAGTCTTTCGTTGACATGTCAGAAACCTGCAAAAAAAGAGAGAAAATACCCTGACTTTTGGTCCACCCTGTATATATTTCTAGATACATCCCTCTTCGTCCGTGTCTGTTGTTCAGTTTTTAAAAAGTCATTCAGCAAATTCGTATGGCTGCATATGTACAAAAAACAGAATCTATACCTTTTATTTCTTTCTTTAAAAGGGCATTATCTAAAATAACATCGAAACAAGCAGCTCTGGGTTTTGAAAGGACAGGACAGGAGCCATATCTTGCCGCGAGATGGGCAATGGATGGGCGAAGCCAAGAAAACACAAAAAGAAATGAGGAGCGTTGATTTCCTAGCTGCAAGTGAGCAACTATTTGACTCCAGCTTTTGGCAATCATAGGATCTCGCCAATGGGCTTGAAGCATTTCCCTGTCGTTTTGTTTGTAAATGGATGTCCCGGCCCGCTTTAAAGGAACGCTTCCAAGAAGACATGCCCGCCCTTTGAGCACGCCACTGCTATTTAATAGTGGATTCAAATCTCCTTATTAAAGATTTGCTAACGTTAATTAAATATTCGGCCAATAAAAATAACAAGAAAAATATAGTCCGTTTAAAATCCCAGTTTAATAGCATCATTTAGTATTATTTCACTGTGCAAACAGTACTTTTCTTTGTGAAGAAGTTGGCAATGCTGGAAAGAAAGAGAACGGCACAACAGACTACTTCATTCAGGAACACGACTGTTGTGATAAGGCTTACTACTGCAACTTTATTCATAGTAGTGAAGGATGTGATATAGATTGATGACCGATATGTTGGAAGTAGTAAAGATTCTGATAATACTCCGTTTTGTGCCTTGGGAAATGAATAAATAGCATAATTTAATTATAATTGTATCGGTTAGTTTAGCTAGCAAGTACCATGACTGCAATGTTGAAGGTGAGTATAATAATGATGTTCATATTAAGATTTTCATCTTTCGTAGAATAGTACTATCAGAATCAGAAAAGAACTGTAATGGTTGCAACAAATGTAAACATTAAATTACATACGTGTTAAAATTATTCAAGCTGAAGATAAGCTCAACCAATTGACGGACATGGCGTTTCAGAAATATGTACAAAGCAATACTTTATTGTATGCGTAACGTCTGTCTTTTACCTTTAAAAATATCCGATAGAGAAGACTGATATGTTATAAATACAAGCTGTAAATGTAATTTACTTTGCATGTAAAACATTTGGTAACAGTTCGTTATGGAGACACATTTCTTCATTTTTACAGAAGAAACTACGGTAAACATTTCATATGCGGGAAATAGATTTCTTCAAATTTACAGGAGAAAGTACTTATGGAATTGAGTTTCTGTGTAATTTCGGAAGGTTGTGGAAGTGTTTTCTCGCATTTTTCAATGTATTTGGTCGCTAAATCATGGATTTTTCTATAATAATGTCCGTCCAATGCACGAAAGCTGTTGCTTGCATTTCCATCCATGTACTTCAACCGGATGTTGCGAGCATCAATGGTTTTTGGGGCTATTCGTGGATGGTTATACGATACAGAATGGTTTTTGGGGCTATTCGTGGATGGTCATACTATCCCGAATGGTTTTTGGGGCTATCCGTCAGCTACCCGTGCATAAGGTACAATTTGCACACGTGACGAACACGATAGTAAATATTTTTCGGTGAAGAAGGTTGGAAACACTGCATACCTACAACACTAGTCAACCTCTGCCCGCCATATTGTGTGTTACGGAAGCAAAAAAAGGAATAACAAAAACTACTCTCTATGTGTAAAATTGTGTTTGTTTTCGTGTAAAAGCCATAATGGCACCTTGAACTATGTTCCACAATACACAATTGTTAAGTACAAACCATGCAAAACACAAAATATCCGATTTTAATGCGTCTCCGATATAACGAACTGTTACCAAACATTTTTGCTATCCTACCTGATGTATCAAAAACAAGAGTAAAGTTTTTTTTATAATTATATTTGAAAATAATCTGCTGCTTGTATCTAAATTTGACATTTTACATCATTCATCTTTGTTGTCGTCTGTATTCTCTCACTTTAAACTATTTCCTTTGACAAAATCTGTGAAAATCCTGACATATTGTTTTATAGTCAGATAAGAGAGAGAGATGATAAGTGTTCAAAGCAAACTACGTGTTCTTTAAATAGAATATAAGTATAAATGTTCATTAGATACAGCATATCTGAGAGGGCATTTTAAAGCATCAGATGGTGTGCTTGTCATTGCAGGTATGATATTGATTAATAAATTAAAATAGTTTTTCTATGAATGGAGGCATTCACAATAATCATTTTTTAATTATTTTTTTCAGGATAGGAATCAAATGATGTTTGAAGATAAGTGGCCTTCTATGAGACCAATAATTTTAAAGCTATTAAGGCAGGAGACTGTTACCCACAATGAATGGCAAGATTTGTTCTATTCAGTTCACGTTGTTTGCTTGTGGGATGAAAAGGGCCCCCCTAAGGTCAGAGAAGCCTTACAGGAAGATATTATGGACTTCATTAAGCAAGCACAGCAGGTTTGTTGATTGAATTGTAAAGCTTGTTTAGTGTATGTGCTATTACTGGTTCTCTCCTTGCATTTGATGCTGCTTACCAGCTGACATGTACATTTGTGTGGAGATTTTTACAATTTCTACAGGATGATATGAAAGGCGGTAATAGTTTCATGCATCGGAGACATATTTATTCATTTTTACTAGGAAAAGTATTTATGAAAACTCGTTTCTGCAGAGTACGAAATGCTGCGGAAACTGAAAACTTCACCGTAGAATGCAGCAGAACAAGAAATAATCACTTTTTGATGTAATGATCTTGCCTTTTGTGTAAAGCGACAACATTGTGCCGTTGTTTCTGTTATGTACCTGCAGATGGCTCGAGCGTCGAAAGTCACGCGGTCTCACCAGTGGAAGAAGGGTTTCCAAATGCACCCTTTTTTAACGAGAAAATGGCACTAATCTCTCAATTTTTACTATGTTAACCTAACCTGCCTAACTGTGCATGTTTCGTAACTTGAAAGTATAATTTCAAAAACCCAATTATTCATGGAACATAGCCATTTTCTTGCATAATAGAGTTGGAAACACTGATATTCGAAAACAAAAGAAGCGTTATCATTCGCAAAGCAAGCAATATTGCACTTAGAAAAATGGTTTATTTTAGTATAAAAAGTGTTTGTTTTTGTGTAAAAAGCATAATGACACCTTGAACTATGTTCCGCAATACACAATTGTTAAGTATGAACCATGCAGAACAAAAAAATATCAGATTTTAATGTGTCTCCGATCCATGAAACTGGTAATATGAAAGGCACCTAGAATACTGTAAGTGAATGTTAAAGTAAGATTGAAGGAACTAATTTTTGTGCTTCTGCAAGTTAATTTGTGAGAAATTGTCACATGTGATATGATGAAATTGATGACGGGACAGTCACAAAGAACGAAGCTCCCTGGAATCTTAGCATGCAATAATAACCACTCTGCCATGAAGGTCAACTGAAGCATTTTTATTTCAAGTGGAAAACATCACAGATGTGGAGAGGTGGAAGGAAAGTACATTAATTCTAACATATGAGTGGGAGGGCGATTGTAATACTAAGTACACCTAACCCTAGCTACCTAACCTACTCCCTCAGGCCATGGTGTGCAGTGCTAAATTAGGTCACGTTTCTTTGATATTGTTTCTTGTAATGATGACATTTGTGTATTGAACTGCAGTACATAAGTGAATATACTAACTATGATATCATTTCTCAGACCTAGATGGTTTCCTGTATTAACGAGAAGTGATGTCAGTGGGTTTTGGGAAAACTAAGTAAGATTAACCTTGTTTGAAAATTGATATGTGCGTGTTTTCATATAAACATGGCTGAAAATCATTTAAGAAAATTGACTTCAAAGTGCTCATTTCTCATTAGGAGTTTAATTTACTCCATACAACCATTCTACTTTGTGCTGAATATTCAAAATGCATGTAGTAGTGATGGAACAGATTATTCAGTGCTGCTTTAGGTATTGGCCATTGTAGACATATTCATGCAAATCCTAACCCTAATGATAAAAAAATAGTATAAACTATATTTTACATAAGTTTTTCTGCTAATTTTGGCTAATTGATGAGGGACAATCGCAAACATACATGTATGATCCAACACTAGCCCACTAGGTTTGGGTCTAGATACCAGAGCTTTAGTGGCTTGCAACTTCAATTTCGTGGGTGTACTATGTGTACTTTTTTGGGTGCCTTCTCAAAGATCGCCCCTTATACCTCAGTATTAACTATGAAACCATGAATTATAAAACAAGGAAACTAATTGTTTTTCATGTGTACTAATGTCTTAAAAAGTATTCGCAAACTACAGAATACTTTCCTTTTACAAGACACATAGCTACCTGTGTATTACAGGGAGTAAATATGGCTGCACGAACATTCCTGCCGGTTGTGAAGTATGATTGACAGTAATGAGTGAGGGGAAAGTATGACAATTGTGTCGTGAGTTTAAGGAACACCATCTTCATGGTGAAGATAGGAGTGGTAGATGTAGTATTCAAACTGACTACCTTGTTGATCATGTGAATGCAAAACAGAAAATTGTTGCTTCACAGTGAGTACTCTTGCGATACAATTTCCAGAAATTTCACAGGCAACAGTGTCCAAAGTGTTATTGACACATTGGGTCATCTGAAACTGTGTACACAAAAGTGCTGCAGTGGCCAAACTTCCAAGTGAGGAATTTTTTTGCAGAGATGGTACCAATAATAGTGTCTACGTAGATAAGTGAAGTGGATATGTATGTGTTTGTAAGCACCAACACATTTTCGTTACATTTGTTATTTTACTCGTTATAACCAAGCGACCCTCACTTTTGAAATGTGCCTCATACATGCTATCATCGAGAAACTTCCGGCAACTTATTACAGGTTAATTTCCTTGCATTTAGTTATAATGTTCATGTTTCACCTGCAAGAGAACATGTAACAAACCTTTGCACAACTAAAATCTTGCCTGTGACTGTTATGAAACTGTTGCCGAAGCATTTTTTTTAAATGTCTTTCAGCATTTTTTATATTTTCACATAACCACTGTTGTTGACATTAACAAATTAAAATGCAACCAAGAACATGAGAATGTCGACACTAAAATCCTGTTGTTTTTTTAAAATTTTAATATCTGTTTCAAGTAAATGAAATGTCCAGCATCCGAATATATTGTATTAAGCATGCACCATCACATGTATTTGTTTAGTCACAGCAACTAATGTAATTTACTCAGCAAACCTACCCTTTAGTGCTGCAATAATTTTTTGAGCCCTTTCCTGTATTAATACCGTACACTGTACTGAATAGTGTTATCAAAACATATTGAAGACAAGTAAAAGGTATTTAAAAAAAGAAAAACCTAACAAGACCCAAGGGTCTCTTCACAACTTGACGGTTGTCCTCTTAATTCCTTGGCATCTCTTCATAAATGGTTCCAAAGTATTGGAAGATGTGGAATTTAACCTGTTGTAAGTACATCTTAACGTATTTTGGACAAGTTTTATTTATTTAAGGGCAAGAGTGACAATTACGCACCAGTTGTACATTTATTTGAATATCGTCGGAGTGGGCACTACTGCTATATAAAAATAAACCTTGACTATACAAGAGAGTATGAATTTATCTCCAAGTTGCATGTGTAAGCTCTTTTTAATGTGATTATTAAGCTAGACATGATGTTTGAAGAATATGATCAATAAGTATTTACAGAATCTTACATATTCCTTATGGGAAAGCAACTTCAAGTTACGACTAATCAAATGGGGTTTCGACTTTTCCTAGGACTAAGACAAGTCCAACGTGTCCTTTTTTCGTCAATGTACTATTCTCCGTCAAAATGTTCGATATTCCCAAGAGAATGAATGAACTAATGGTGCCATAAGCGTAATACATTTCTCATTGACTTCTACAGCCATTTAGGCAGTGTTGCTAAACCTAATGTGCATAAAGAAGCTAAATTACAACTTAAGTAGAGCTAAAGTTGACTTTCAAGGAGCTAGATTAACGAAGGCTGCATAAAGTCCCTCCTAGTGTAAATTGAAATGTCAGAGGGGTGGGGACACTGCTAATACCGTTTACTATAAAATTATGACAATTTAGTCTTAGTTTTCACCATTTAGATCTGGTGGCATGCCGGCCCACGTGGCAGAGTGGTTAGCACATCGCGCTACGATGCCAGGGGTCCCCTGTTCAAATCCAAGCCTGGGCATGGATGTTTGTGAGTGTCCATTCATCAATGTCATCACTCATCCCCATCTTTCGCAAATTAGCGAAAAGTAACACAAAAAGCAAAGTAAAATAAAGCAAATAAAATAAAAAATCTAGCAGCATCACCCATCTCAATAATCCACCAATGGTTGCATGAAATTGGAAATAAAGGAATCTCGGATAACAATATTATGTCATCTTCACATCACCTAAGGTGCTATAAATAACAGCTAAGGAGGTAAGAGCGGGTGGGGTGACACAGCCAATATAACAACATCACATCACATGCAAAATATATACTCATGGCAAAAGTTGGTCTTTGTGGGCTGGAGCCAATGATGGCATCATAGTAGGGCAGGGGGCGGGTAACACGGTTCACAGCCATACGAGTGCACGAAAGAGCCAGATCTGGCTCCAATATAGCAAAGCTGGCAACAGTGATCGGAAGCTGCTGCAGAGAAAAGAACCTAGGGGAAATTGTCCCTCTCCCCCTTAACATAGAATAGAATGTACTGTTTCTAGTTAGGGTCAGTTTGTCCAGGCTTGTAAACATGGTGGGATTGTGATTTTACATTTTCATGTGTATTATATTAAAAACCCTCTTTCTTAAGTGGATTTTCTCTACAATTCTAGCGAGTTCTGCAGCATCATGAAGACCAAGCTCTGCTGAAAGCTTACATTGCAGAATGGAGGAAGTTCTTTGCTCAGTGTGACTATCTCCCCACTCCATTTAGGCAGCTGGAGTCGGCATTGGCTGGAAAGACTACTACTTCGGTACAGAAGAAGGCCCAGAATGATGAGAGCATTGTTAGAAAGGTAATATTATTATTATTGGTTATTACAGTGTGTAAAAGTAGTCCATTTATATTAAAATTCTTTGCAATTATCTGTGTTATCACTAGGCTTCAGATAGTTATGCACTAAAAAACCTTTAAATATGCTCCTAAAATGCTTGAAATATGCTCTTTAAATGATCAAAATATGCATTTAAAATTTTAAAAATTTACATCGAACTCAGAAAATTTAGCCATAGCTTGTAACTATTTATTAATTCCACTGTTTACATAAGTAAAAAAAAAATATGGTTTGGCTTACTTTATTGACAATTGACCATATTTTACATATGGTTTTTGTATATGTATCTTTATCATAAGTCCACTAACTGTTTCCGATTTCACTGAATGTCACGATTTGCAGAAGGTGGAATTTCACCAGCTCTCTCATTCTACTCAGCATGAAAGATTACTATTACACTTAATAACTACGTATTGTTTCAGATGCTTAAAAGTAAACTTATGCCTGTTATCGACGAGAATACTTTTATACTCTGAAAACACTCTCTACACATCACAAGAAACAATAGGCGCATGTTGTAATTTCAACAAATGTGAAATGTGTAGTTCACTTGGAATACCGTCCACATTTTGTTTCCCTTCATGAATAGAGCAAATGTCCTTTAGGAGCTTGTAGCCAGAATTCTTCGCGAACACATAATGAATCATGTTTCTGAATTGATACAAAGGAAAGGAATTTTCAGACAGAAACAGCAGAATATGCATATTTGTAAGAAAAGTCGGTAAAATATGCAATATATCCTGAAGACACTGAAAATATGCATTTGCATATGCTATATGCAAAATGCATAACTATCCGAAGCCTAGTTATCACAGTGTTCTTTTATCGAATTTTGTTTGGTAACTAATTGCAAAAGAGGCTCTATTATTATCTCCATGATAACTGTTTAAGTCTGTGTATGTTGTGTTTAAATGTACAACCAAATGTACTCTTGAAAAGATGTGAGTTTGAAGTGTGAGAATATTGAAGTACACCAGAGAACAAACATTGTGTTTAGACATAAGTAAATCAAAGTTCATAAAGTGATTGTATTAATTAGGGATGCAAGAAATTATGTTGTGTGTTATTGGTGTCCGTTAATCTATGCACATCAGTTTATCCATGAAATTCCCAATAATTTTACTGATATAATATTTGTATAAATGACATGTAATTTAATATATTTTTCTTGCAAGTAAATGTTTCTAACGAAGGGTTTGGACCAAAGTGACGTGTGCAGTTTGCCATGCCATTTCGGTGTGAAAGCTCAATAATTCCAAGTCTATTGAAGTCACTTGTCACCTGATTACACACATTAACCTCTTAACATACAGATTTTATTAAAAAAATTGTTTCGATTTTAATGTAATTTTTTTATTACTCTGTTGAAATAATCAGTTAAGAACATTATATATGGTTATAATAATGTTGATTGTTGACAACTCAACAATGAATTACATGTGTCTGAAAAGCCCCTAAGATATTATCCCGAGTATACTCGTGCTATCAATGAGTAAAATATTACCAATAGAACTTGTTAAAAAATCAAGGTAAGTTATTTTAATAATCAAAATAAACACAAAATAGCACTGAAACACTAATAGTGAACTTGAAAACAATTGTTTATATTATAGGGACTTTGTCATTAGTCCTAAAACGTGTATAAGTGTACCCACTAAATGTGAAATACATTGTTTATATGTTACTGACTGTGTGATAAGCCCTGAAACATGGATCAATGCACAAATCTACACTGCATTCCTCACACATGTATCTGGATTCTCATCTAGCCTTCTTCCCTCTAGCATCACGCACACTGTCTGGCACTTGCAAAGTCAGTTTCCGATGAATCTGACACATCACTTTCTTCTGAACTTTCTTCATGACTTTCTTCGGAGCTATCTGAACCGTTAAACTGAATATCAAGCTCTTTTTCACTCTCCATTTTCACAAAAGAAGAAGAATACCACCAAGAAACACGGAAGAAAACAAAGGCACCCTAACTGACTTTCTCACACCTATGCCGTAGACGAAAATAAACATCAAAAGAAGGAGATTAGTGACATCTACCGGAAAGACAAAAAAAAAAAAACTTCAACAGCACTATTAGTGACATCTACCGGAAAGACAAGTAAACAACAACTTCAACAGCACTATCTAGCGGAAACATGCAGAAACATAGAAAAATGAGTATAATCGTCCTTTTAAAATGTGTACGGATAAAAAGAAGTTACCCCGAATATACTCGGGATATTATATTTTCGTGGAAATTAAAAACCCGAGTATACTCGGGCTTTTATGTTAAAAGGTTAATTAAAGATGTGACTGAACCATTCTGATTCATCAGAAAACTTTATTTGTAATTCTATATCTGATTGGTAGAATATCAGTAGTGGAAAATTTCATATTGGTTCACCTCTAATATTAATTGTACTACCTGTTGATCTATCATGCAGATTTTTTCTTTTCTTTTTTCGCATGTTTGCTCTTTGTTGACAATTTTTGACAGCTAAACCTTCCACTTTGTTGCCTAACTGCAGTATATTAGTAAATGTCGAAGTCAAGTTTTACCCCTTCTCCCCATCTCTGTTTTGAAATGATTGACAGTTGTGTTCCATATCTGTTTTGAAACGAGTGATAGTTGTGGGTCTTTACAAAGTGGTGTTTATTTTGTTTCACACGTAAATAATGTCCAAGTCAAAACAGTATTCCTGACAGTGTATTTTGAAAGCTATGGCTTATATTCAAGAAGTTCAATTTGTTATGTATGTTTTACATGAATTTGTGTTAACAGTAAACAAATGCTTACTCTTTATATTCCAGCTGATGCTAGATAGTTGGAATCAGAGCATATTCTGTAACATAAAACAACGTCTTCAAAATTCTGCCATGAAGCTGGTTCATGCCGAACGTAATGGTGAAGCTTTTGATTCATTACTAGTCATTGGTGTTAGAGAATCATATGGTAAGTGGATACGTCAATGATCATAAGTATTTCATATTAAGTGAAATAAATAAGTAATGTGATGAAAATGTCTTGGATGATTTTTATTATTAAACATCATAATTACACTGGCCCAGTGGCTGAGCACATTAAGTGGTCAACTTTCGATCTTACCACTTAAGTTCTTGGGTTCAAGTCCTGGCATCAATTTAATTTAATCGTTACTCATCTTTGTCATAGTGATTAATCCCTTAAGTGGCAGAAAAACTGCATATAATACAAATAGGGTGCACCATAATTGTGTTAAACAAACAAGAATGCATATTTTGTTGAAATGATAAGTGTTTTAGGAACTTTTTGATGCCAATTTTGGTTTAGGAACTCATTGTTTTTCATAAATTCAGTTCATTACAGGGTTATTCAGAAAATGTTGTTACGGTTTTTAAAAATTACACACATAGCACACAAGATAGCAATATGATTTCATTTGACTTGACAGAACTAATTGTTTTTAAATGCGTACATGTGCACTATGTAACACTATGTAGACATTAAACATTGGAAAGCTTGTCTCCAATTGGTTCATTTTCACTTCTCTTTGGCAGCATATCACTTGCAAATGCCATTACCCGAATTATCATTCTCAAATTTTCCATGGACAATGGATGAACCTCATTGTAACTCACTAAAGTAAAATCTGGGGCCGTTTACCCACCGTTCCCCCCTCGAGAATTAAGTTGAAATTTATATTAATCAACAGATTTTGATGTTTTGCGTAATATAAAATTAGTTCCAGCATGCGGAGAACACAAATGTCGCAGATATTCGATCACAAAGTATGACCAGCGTAAACAAAAACCTGCCATTTCTGAGTGTTTGCTGCTTTTTATTATTAATATCCTTTGTATGCACACTCAAATAGGGAAAGAACATGTTGATAATAACTATTGGTACCTAACCTAAGAACATAAAATTATAGTTGCTGTTGTGGAATGTTATTTTTGGGTGCTAGATTCACTTGCGCGAAACCTTCAGGCTGTTTTTCTTGATGGTAAAGTAACATGCTAAGGTAACAGGCATACTTTATTTCACAATAACACATTTCTGCGACCTAAAATAAGCTGAAAATGTTCATAAATAACAAAATATTCATATACCATTCAAAATATTTCACTTTCTCTAGGGGGTACAGAGAATCAAGGGTACCGTAACACATTTCTGAGAGCTAAAATAAATGAAAAATGTTCGTAAACAACAAAATCTTCATAAACCATGAAAGATATTTCACTTTCTCAAGGGGGTACAGAGGGTCAAGGGTACCCAAAATCTGTATCCTCAGCCATCATATTGCAAAATCTGTCTTGTGGTTGCCAAAATAAGACATTACGTTTTAAAAGCTCAGCACTGTGATCTTAGCAAATATGCTGGGTAAACTACAGTTAAGATTGGTGCCATTTGAAAATTCCTTCCATTAAGAAACAGTATACTTAGTGTTAGAATATATATTTTTTAACCTTCACTCAATCATAATTAACAAGTTAAGCAATGTTAATTTAAATAAAGGAAGTTGTTAATAAACTTTAATTAAATTTTATGAAATATTCTTTGTAATAATGATTTTGTTTACTTCTTCCTTTGTCTGTAGTAAATTTATGCTCAAACCCCGAGGACAGACTTCAGATCTACAGAGAGAACTTTGAAAAGGCTTACATTGAAGCGACAGAAGCATTTTACAAAATGAAAGCCCCTCAGTATTTGCAAGCAAATGGTGTGCAAAACTACATGAAATATGCAGATGCCAAACTGCGGGAAGAAGAGCAGAGGGCTCAGAAGTACTTGGAATCTTGTAGTGGATCAGTACAAGTTGTAAGTAAGAATTTTATGTTAAGGGAGCATGGGAAAACTGTGGTTCTGTAGATATCCAGAGAGACTAGTGTTCTAGATTGCAACCTTTCCTTTATGAAGTGTTTTGAATGAGGGAAACCTAAATATTTTAAAATATATATGTAAATAAAAATCAAAGAAGGAGAAAGGAAACACTCACCACACAGTGGAATAAAAAATAGAATTTTCGCTAGCTTCATCGTAGCATCTTCAGAGTAAGAAGAAAGAGACGGAACTGGAAGTTGGAGCCCAGCAGAGTTGCCAGGTCCCGATCGAAGAGGAAGCGGTGTGTAGAACGGGAAAAACACTGTTTTGTCACCAGGCTTGTCGAAAACAGTGAGTGGGTGGGATGGGTTGGGAGGGTGGTGGCATGGGTTGGGTTGGGAGGGAGGATCAGATGAGGTGGGGAAGTTACTGGATGGCCTTGTTCAGCCAGGTGGAGTGGTTGCACTCACGGCTGATATATAGGCCCTCTCCCATCTTTTGCGAACAGAGGTATTGGCTGGTTGGGTTAAGAGATGGATGATCGCTACCAGACTGCTTCCTTGCTTTTATCATTTTTTCCACTTTTTATGTATATAAATATATATACATAGCAAAACTTTTAAAAGTATGTATATTGGTGAGAAACATTAGCTCAGCCCTTTTTTGATAAGTTAATATTTCTTGGTTAAAATCTTGAAAAAAATATCTGCTGATTTTTAAAAAAAATATTTTGTCAAGTTATTTCACCATTGCATGTAAACTGTAACATTGCTTGTAGGAGGAAGTATCTTTGGTTCTTGGAATTTCAGAAGTATCCATGTGTGTAGACATTACAGTGTTCAGCAATGCAAAGTAACGTTTAGAAGTTGCTACTTGGTTGCATATTTTAGTTTTCGACACGTTAATTTGTGTATCTCCATTGCATGTAATTTTAAAATATTCTTCCAGAAGAATGATCTTTTATATGTGTTCTGGGGAAGTTCACAAACCAACTCTTGTAAAAATTCAGAATATGAGTTTTAAAAAAGAGTTCATAAACTGTGCCCTATACCCAGCTGTGTAGGATAATTATTATGTAGTTTTTGTTACTGGTTCAAATCCTAGGTAGGATACAAGTGTTTCTTTTTTATCGTCCATCCTCCCTGTAATAAAAAATGGGGAAATCATTCAAAACTGTGACATCAAATTGGATAGCGTAAAAGAAAAAGGTAAAGTTTCCCATGAACTTTGCACCATGTCATGAGGCATGTGAGGGTACGGTCCCACACATTCTATCACTCTTGGCCATTTTGGAGATGATGGGATCAACACCATTCTCTGGCCACATTTACCCCCCAGGTACTCCATTGATTTGAGGCTGGGTGAGCCCCAGAGCCACTTTATGTGGTAACAAGGATAGGGAGGAACTTTCTTATTTTGCT
Organism: Lepisma saccharinum; assembly: GCF_977018435.1. Classification (NCBI taxonomy): domain Eukaryota; kingdom Metazoa; phylum Arthropoda; class Insecta; order Zygentoma; family Lepismatidae; genus Lepisma; species Lepisma saccharinum. The sequence continues at coordinate 67,040,655 of NC_139239.1, read as the reverse complement.
AGCCTACAGATAGTGAATGTCCCCTGAAGTCATATTGTTACACTCTGGGAAACATATATGGCATTGTAAAGTTATCCATGAGAATTCACAGTTTTAATTATTCTTTTGTGTACATATTACTTGCATTCTTCTAGTGTACATTTTTCCAGCAATTTGATACATTTTTTCACAGTGTTCCGTTCTCCTGAAACTTTACATCAAGAAGCATGTTAAATTGCTTGTAAGACTTTAAATTAGAAAAATTGTAAAATTGAAAAAAATGTATGTAAGTAATGCTTTTGTGAAACACATCTGCTTACCTTGGAACTGTCTTGACTTGTTTATGTTTATATTTATATTTTGTTTATTTTATTTTATCTTGTTTCGTGTGTTCATTTTAACTCTAGTGTACTGTTTTACTGTTGTTTCTTTCCGGTTTAAAATGGCTTCTGCTGTACTCGAAATTTCAATAAATAAATAAATAAATAAATAAAAACACATTCAAGCTGTAAATGTAAAACTCGAACAACCAAACTACCTTGTGATTACTCAATTTTTATTAATTGTGGGGAGCTTTCAAACTGAAGTGACGTGTGGCAGGTGGGGGTTTCACCCTGAAGCCACAAACAACACGGGCCCCTTCATTGTGCATGAATGACAGGTAATACAATGCATGCAGTTGAGAAAGAGACTTGGTCTGAACAACACGCATGTGATATGTACAGCTTGTAACGTCACTCTGGTACGAAAGGGTGCATTTATTTCTGAAGGTTCGTTTCCAAGTAACAGTTGTCACTAGTAGTGTGTCACTTTGGTTTGAAAGCTACTTTATCTTTGCTTTGTGGGGTGGGGATATTAGATGTTGACTCTTGATGCTTCTATATCTGTTTATTTCTTTCCAGCTAACAGAATGCTGCGTAAAAGTGTTGGTAACAACTTTCAGGGATACCATCTTAGCAGAGTGTGCACAAATGATAAAGGTCAACGACACTCAAAGTAAGTTTCATTTTTTCTAAACACATTCTAAAATAACTGTTCATCTAATTGGCAAAATAATGCACTGAGAAGCCAGAGATCCCAGGTTCAAATCCTGGGTAAGGCATTGATATTTCACTGTGTTCATGGCATCATCCATTTGATCATAGCAAGGGCAGTGTGAAATAGCTGATATAAAATAGAAGGTATTATTAACATGCCTAACTGTTATGTCATATTCCTAATTTACTTCACAGCCAGTACAAATATACTGAACCAGTTTTATGGGCAAAATATGTAGGAATTTACCAATTTTAAAACTTTGCCTATACAATAGAGTTGTTATGTAAGAGTTAGCAGTACTGAGAAGAGTGATGGATGAACAGATCGGGTTTGACTTCTATACTGACCCAACCAGAGATGTAAAGGATTCTAGCAGACATTTAGTTCACCTCCTAAATATATGTAACCTATATGGCTGTTACAAGTTTTCTCTAGTTAAAACAGAAGTCAATATTTATGTACATTGTCATGCAGTAACAAAATTACAATTGTAGAAGCAAGTTAATGCCTAATACTTCTGTGAACGTTAATGAAAGTGTTTATTTATTTGCATTGTTAATTGGACATTATCCATTGTCTAGTGCAGTTACTTTTTCCTATTTTAAGTAGGGTTATCCTGATACTGATGTCAGCTTGAATTTAATCACTGGAATCGGCTGATACTTTTTCTGGAATCCAGGTCTCTCGTGTAGTCTGCAAAAATGTCATGCATCACTTTATTGATGTCTAAATTTCCTGGAAATTATGTTAGTATGAATCGTTTTCATTATTGTGGCAACAGCATTGTGAGAAGAAATTAATTTTCTCATTATATGAAATTTTTGGAATTATGCATATTTCATTTTTGACAGAAACACGAAATGTGAAATAACACACTGTAATGTTCATTTCTCAGTTTCGGAAAGGTGTGGGATGAATTTTCTTACCATGTTTTGCCACGAAATGGTGCGAAATGAACTGCAAAATGTGAAATAAACTTAAACAAGAAATTTGGAGTTTTGTTACCAACGCAACACTTTCGGAAGTTTAAATTATCCTTTGAGTTATGCAAATCACGGAAAATTGATTAATTCTGCTGCGAGTATTTGAAACACAGAAATGCCATTTTATATACCACTTTTGATCCCAGACTGTGCCTAGTTTTTGTACCAAAATCTTTATCTTTTATTCACCAAAAATATGTTGCTCTAGAAATTATGAATATTTTAAAGCAAACATCTAGTAGATTGATATGATGTAGTTCCAATTCTTATATATTTTAATTTTTTTAGAGATGGAACAGATTAATCTGTACACTACCCTTATTGGCTGCAAAATAATTAAATAATTATTGCAAAATAATGAAAATTTCGGATTTTGCATAACTACCAGAATAATTAGACTCCACGAAAGTGTTGTGTGGCCTTTTTCCAGACCCCGTGAAAGAATAACATGCCAGAAAAATGTCAGGCTGGTATTGGTAAATAAAATCCAACCAGTACTTTCCGATACCAATACATCTGCATCAGTATCGGCCCAGCTCTGATTTAAATAATATGCCATTCTCTTTCCGGTGTTCCTTTTGCATCTCTGCCTTGGCAGTGTAAATTTTGCCATGACTTCTTGTAATTCGCCATGTGTTTTCAGAGTTGCAGCTTATGTTCAAGCTAATGGATAGAGTACCTGATGGTATTTTGCCAATGCTTAAAGACTTGGAGGATCACATTGTTCATGCTGGTTTAGCAGACATGGTGGCAGCTGCTGATGTTATTACTCAGGTAAATAATAAACTTCTTATTAATCAATAAAAAAAATGTGCTTTGACCAGAAAATCCTTGAATTCTGGTGATTATTGCATTCCACTTGACTTTTGGTAACAAACGGAACTTGTAGTCAGGCTCTTCGTTCACGCAATTTTGTACTGCTCCAGCAAGTATGTCTGCTGAGCTGCCTGGATTTTAGTTGCATAATTTTAATGCATAATGCACTTTCCACTTTAAACATTGATAATGATGTAGCACACTATATTTGGTTACAGTTACTGAAACAACAATAAAAATGTTTGGTTTGTCAGATCAGGGTTAGAGCAAATTGTTGAAGTGGTAGTTAACATTTGATATTTGGTGTGTTTATAATACAAGTATTCTACAATTTTAAATTTGTGTTATTGTTTTTCTGAATTGTGTTTGTTGTAAATGAAAGATGTCTAAAAACGTTAATATCGTATCATAATATTATATTGACTGAAGTGATTGCTTAACCTATCAGACTTACACTCAAAATGTTGCAGGTGTAAAACCTTCAGCAGGTCATTGTGAGTGCTGTTTTCTATGCTTTTCATGGTCGGACCAAGCAAATGTCAGTGTAACTCATTTTAAATACAAAAGAAAACAAAAAGTGATAGTTTAACTGCCGTCTGAAGCATCGAGAAGTGAAGAATATGCTGGGGTGGTACACATAACCTATGTCAACTGTGTTTCTGTCTTCTTCTCTTTCATTCCGGGTCTCCCCGATGGCACAGTTGTACGTCGTCGTCTTGTAATCAAGGGGTCCTGGGTTCGATACCCGGTGGAGGCACATAGTGGTTCGGATTCCACTTTAAACTGTAGGTCCAGTCCCGATTAGCCTTACTGTGCATAAATTGAACTTAAAACACTAAATCAACCAATCTTCTCTTTCATTTCATTTCATTTTACCCTCATATTCATTCTTTCCATACCATTTCCCACGATCTTTTTTCTTTCTAATACATTTCTCCCAATCTTCTTTCCATTCCACTTTCCCCTCATTCTTTGTTTCCATTCCATTTTCATTTTACCTTTGCTGTTGCAGTTTACCCACTAGTGCAGCCAAGCTACTTTACTTACTGCCGGAGTGAAATAAGATGAAGAAGAAATACAGAAGGGACTGTTATCAACCTGTTTTGATTGAATGTATGATTTTTTTAAACCTATTTTTGAAAGCTCATTGGATGTTTCTCTGCTTCCAGGATTCTGAGAAGTACGTAGAAAGGCTACTAGAATTGTTCAATCAATTTAGTGCATTAGTAAAAGAAGCTTTCAATGACGACCCAAGGTTCTTGACTGCTAGGGATAAGGCATACAAGCAGGTGGTCAACGATACGACAGTATTTCGTTTGGAACTACCAAGCAAACAAGTAAGTGTAGTTTTTTGTAACATGAATATTTATTAATAGCTCTTGTTATTCTGATGAAACTTGGACAAGCAGTCCTGTCAAGTTATGTATATTTTTGATTAGGGACGGACTGATATAAAATTTTTGATGGTAGCAAGCAATGAAGTATTAATAACCAATTCTTACACCAAGAAAAGTTTAAAAAGTACTTACAGTTTAGAGCTCGTCAAAGGTTGCCATCATTTTGAAAACAACATATTTTCCCTCAAGGCATACTGGCTGTTGTTCGGTCCTATATTACACAGCTTCAGATGTAGATCTTGGGTTCTGAAGAAATGATTGAAAATTACAATTAAAACCACCATTTTGTTTATTTGAAAGTGGACATGTAACTGACTGTTGGAAAGAATTCCATTGGAAATGCAGAAACTAATATGTGATGTGATGACCCCAAATGATGCAGTACAAAATATTTGCCAGGAAGTTGATAACTTTGCAAATATTTTGTATTGCATCATTTGGAGATATCACAACACTTAACAGCTTCAATCTACCAGACTTCATCCTGTGTCCCTAAAGCAGATTCACACAGCAAGGGCAAGAGATGTGTCATTTGAAAATTTCACCAATCGAATGCAGGCTTCTGCAGCCTGTCGTGCCACTATGGTGCAAAATGCTGTTGATATCTTGGTTCCAAATGACATGTGTCGAATGTCACTTTTCCCCAAGTTTTTTCCCAGCTTGGTCCCCTGAAAAATGTAAAATTGAGAATTCTTCCCAGTAGTTGATCATATGTCCATTTCCATATTGAGCAACAATATGTTTTTTTTTAATTGTAATTTTAATCAATTAAAACATGGGATATGCCTATGAACACCCAACATCTTCATTGAAAGCTGTGTGTGTGACCAAACAACATTGAATGTGCTTTAAAAAAATACATTTGGTTTTTGAAATGTAGGCAACCATGTGTTGGACAGCTCTAAACTGTAAGTACTTTTTATTAAACTTAAATTGGTAGAATTCTACTGAATTTTAGGCTATTAATAGAAATTATAAATCGATAAAATTATTTGCTGCAGAATTAATGATAATTAAAAATTTTGCATAAATCACAAGATATTCAAACCTCAGGCATGAACCTGTAATTAAGAATAATTAATTCAAAATCAAGATAGTAATCTTTGATACTGGCATGAATCAACATTGATTTTTAAAAATCAAGATATTTGAATTCAGTTTTTTGTTGATCCATTCTTAGCATAGAGAATTGTATAATTTGCTTTCAATATAACATGCAGCTTTTCATATGTGCAAAGATCAATAAGATATTACATTTACAACATAGAATTTTTTAATGATAGCATCATAGCAATTCACATTAAAAATTTACAATGCAATAACAAAAAAATATGCACATAGGGTCAAGAATCTATGAAAAATGAGTGTGATTTGGAGTAAATAGTATTATAGAATTATTTCATGCTAGGGTGAATAAAAAATGCAATTGATGATAAGAAGACGTAAGTGAGTTACTAAGATAATTTCTGCAAAACTTACTTGTAAATGTTCTATTAAGACATTTACTGTGCACTGTAAAAGGGCAGATGCCTGTTGTGCGCAGGATAATAAATAAATAAATAAATAAATAAATTTTGGTGGCCTCTGCCACCATCCACTTGGGAAACTCGATGCTTCACAGTGAATAGAACATTTACAAGTAAGTTTCGCAGAAATTATTTTAGTAACTCACGCATTCTTATAGAATTAATTATAACTTTTTTTTATTTTTATAATGTGATTTTCATGCTAGCTTCTTAAACATGTAAAAACTATAAACTTAGTAACACTGATAAATATTACATTAACATAACTTATGTCATGAATTAATGCACAAAGTCTATTTTATAGATCTGCTCTTTTTATTTTATGCAGGGTACTGGTGTGAAATCTCAACCCGAGTCAAAATGTCCAGAATTACTAGCAAATTACTGTGATATGTTACTACGAAAAACTCCTTTAAGTAAAAAATTGACATCTGATGAAATAGAAAGTAAGCTGAGAGATGTTGTAAGTATGTATTTCTCTTTGATGTGTATTTTGTAGTCTAAAAATAACAATTTTCATAATGTACATTTTTTTTTTTAAAAGCACTGTCAGTTGAGGTTTATTAGTAGTGATTGTGACAGTTACAAAAATTGTCAGATGTGAGGTAACATTGGATTTACAAGTCTGATATAGGGCAAAGATAATTTTGATAAAAATGAAGATGGCATAGAAGACAAGGTGAAAGGTGGTTCCAAGGAATTAGGATGATTAGATAAGGAACACATTTTGTGTTAACTCCAGGGCTGAACCAATACTGAAACTGATACAGTGATATTGTTTCGACGTTTAGTCTTTTGTGGGCACAAACTTTAATTATTCTGGAAATTATGCAATTTGAAGTTTTGATATATTTTGTACTAATATTGTGTGAAGACCTGTATTTTGTGATTACATAACAGGCATTTTAATATGCTGTTGTAATTCTTGTATATTTTGAAGCAAATCTCTGGTAAATTGATTCATATAATTGGAGTGGGATGCACACTCATTAAAATTAATACTTTGAACAACTTTTAATTGTTATAGTTTTCAAGCATCAATATTGCTATCGGTGGAAAACAGTGTGGGTGTCAGTTCAAATGGTATCAGCTTAGATCTAGTTAACTCATCTAATGACAAGCTGCCTCTGTTGTGTGGAGTGGTTAGCATATGGCACTATGTTTCCAGGGGTGTCAGGTTCGAATCCCAGCCTGGGCATGTGTGTTTGTAAGTGTCCATTCATCAATTTCATCACATCACTCATCCCAATCTTTGCAATTAGCCAAAAGTGTCAGAAAAGCAAAGTAAAATATACCAAATCAATCATCTAATGAGAAGCTTCAATACTAATCATTATCCTCAAGATATCCTCTGAGGATGGATTAGGCATAATTTTCTCATTTATGTTTATCACGGCCTCACTGTTACAAATATTGACATTCAGATTTTATGTCCAAAATTTGACTGTCGACATGCATAAAATATACATTGAGTATATGACGTGGCTCTGAATGTGTGCTAAAACATAAAACCACAAATTACATTCATGCTTTTTTCTGGAAAAATATGTTCCTTAATATTTAAAAGCATAAGAAAACGATTTTGCAATAGATGATGCACAGATAAAGCAGAAAGAAGTAAATATAGTGGAAACTTGATTTTATGTTCCACGTACAGTTGTACAATTTCATGTATTGTGTGTTCAGTCTTTGTGATTTTAGTGCAGTAACATGTTACAAAATTTTCCCGGATTTTATATTTTCCTGCATTTTCATGTCGGGCCCTCAGAAAGACAACATTTTCAGTTTCCACTGTGATTTCATTATTTAATGAATACCAATTGTTAATTAATATTAATTTTGAAATACCCTCTGATTGGCCAACACTAAATTTCATCTGCTTTTCGTGGAGACTTGTTACTTATTTAAAGTACATACAATGGTCTAATATAATGTGTCTTGTCGAAGAAAATATGACATTAGTACTAAACTTATAACTATGCTTTATTAGAGAGTATCAGATGGAATTTATTCATCAATACTGGGCAATATTTTTTCGGAGTCTGGTTAGTTTGAAGAGTTTACAAAATTGCTGTGTGATACTGAATCAAAATATCTTGTGAATTTTGCAAAATTTATTCTGCACCAGTAGTGTGTAAAAATTGTATTTTGTGATTCTTGTGTGTGTTGTCTTAATATTCTGGTAATTTTTAAAAATATTTTGATGCATATAATTACTGTTGAATACTTATGTATTAATGTTTTGAACAATTTTTAATTGTGCCAGTTTTCAGGCATTTTCATACTTGTGAAGATGAATAAGCAGAACATACCTTCAGTAGTAAAATGCTAAAAATTTGCCCACATTTCAACCCTTGGCAACCAGGGTCTTTCTCAGTATCAGACTCTTAGAACATGAGGGTCAAGAGAGGAGAAAGAGGTGGTCAGTCTATTTAGTACCTCTCACCTTTTCCCTTTTATTATTCATGTTATATCCCGATAAAGATTCTGGTGTCCAATGATCAAAACATTGATGCATCATTGCATAATTATTGGTTACTAATAGATATACATTATCAAATTTCTTTTCATTGGGTGATACATAGGATTGTTCCAATACTGATGTATTGGTATTGGAAAGTATAGATTAGAATTGAATCACTGATATTGGTCTATAGTTTTCCAGAGAGTGGGTGTTTCGTAGAACCTGACTTTCCTTAGATTGTGTATCCACCACTCAATGCGAAAAGATTTAAAAGGGACATTGCAAAATATGATCTTTACGGGGATGTCATTGATTCAAATACTATGCACTGTGATGTGAACTTCTCCCCCAGACATGCCTCACACTTAGAGGCATTTCGTCTGTTTTCTTATAGCTGGAAAAGAGGAAATTGGTTAAATTAATTTCTTCATAACTTTTCACGGGTTAAGGTTAGGTTAAACATGTACAGTTGCACATTCTTTGTGTCACTAATTCAAGCATTGCTTGCGACTCCATTCCATTTTAAAATTTTGGATTGAATTCAAGGTATGTGGTCAGTTGACTGATACTCACACATGCGCAAAGATAATTGTCTCTAGGTTTAATACAGGGCCTCCTCGATGGTGCTGTGGTAGCCTCGTCTCCTTGTAATCAAGGGATCCCGGGTTCGAAACACGGTGGAGGCACATGCCACAGTGGTTCGGATTCCACTTTAAACCGTAGGTCCAGTCCAGATTAGCCTTACTGTGCATAAAGTGGACTTAAAACACCAACTCAACTCAACTCTAGGTTTAATACATTCTTATGTTGAATTTGGACCTATGCAACCTACTTACCCATTATACTTTGTAATTATTATTAGTAATTAAAGCATTTTTTGCAGACACCGTGAACACCCAAACTGGCAATGTATCAGCTGACATTGGTGAATAAATTGTAACCAAAATTCTCCGATACCAATACATCATCACTGGTGTTAGATCATCCTTAAGCAAAAAATGGCTTCTGCCAATTTTAATAAATGTAGAGAAATTATATTTTTATATCATTGCATGCACTCCTAATTTTTTGAGGCATTTATTTGTTATAATTATCTTGTTTTCTTTCATTACAGCTTCTAGTTTTGAAATATGTACAAAATAAGGATGTGTTTATGAGGTATCATAAGGCACATTTGACGAGACGCTTAATTCTAGACACATCAGCTGACTCAGAAAAAGAGGAGAACATGGTTGAGTGGTATGTAGTTACAAGTGAATAAAATATTAATTTCAGTATAATATATAATGAATTCTGTTTTCACAAAAAGTTAGCAATATGAATATAAAGTTGAGTAAATGTATTTTCGAAGATATACTTTAATAACATGTGCTAGATTGCCATATTTATTATATCTCCAGTAAATAATTAAGACAAAAAACACTTTTTAAAGGATTCATGAGCAAGAAAGCTGCTGTTGAAGTTGTAAATTCTGTAACTAGTTACCAAGAACAGGGAATATTAGTCATCTCAAGCATATCTCATTGAGAACAAGAAACTTTAAGAAAAGAGTACATAGTGAAGACATCACCCCTTTTTCTTCCTGGTTGCGAGTTTCATATTTCTAAGTGTTTTTTTTTTTCTCCTGAGTACAAGATTTTGAGTGTTCTTGTTGAAAGTCCACATAACCACTATTGTGCATTACAAAATAATATCAGAAAAATCTTGCTTTAAGTTGGTTTTTTATTCATGTAGTGACTTTTCGTTCTAATGTCCATTTTTTTCCACTACGAAGTGGATGTAAACAAAAGCACGTGTTCTAGAGAAAGCCAGTGCAGCCCTATTGGTGGATTCTGGCAGTAGTCCCTCCGCAGACCTTTTGCACCCTGATAGATAGTCCATTCAATGCCGTCTTGAAACTAGAGTAATACAGCATTGTATGCTGTTCAAAGCATTTACTAGCCTTATCCTTGCTTATGAATTCATAATCATTCTTTAGTAAAGCACCTACGGTGACATTCACTCATTCAAATTAACGAAATTCCCGCTACTTGTCCGTCACTCTGTGTTGTGCAGTGTTGCAAATTCGCAATATTAAGTAAAGTCTATAATCTTGAAGCACTGGACTAGACAGAATCAGAAAACATGATTTAGACTGACAGTGCCTGACATGGGAATCTCTAGATTACACACGTGTTGATGTATATACCACAAACACGCGCACACTACTTTCAACTTCATGCGTTTTATCTAGAATGGTAAAACCAACACACTGCAAAAGATTGTAGGGAAACCTTTGAGAAAGCCAAAGTGGTTGATGCAAATACAACCAGTGATGCTTAAAATCGTACGGAATGTTACTTTAGCATTTATTAAATTATCCACCTACGCTTCCTTTCCTTTACTTCCCACATAAAACATGCTCAGATTTCAGGAACCTGAATTCCCCCAGCTTGTCAAAGAAAAATGCCAGATGCATACACTGGCAACAGCTTCCAAGAAGGAATTTGTAGAGGGCGGGGACACAAGCTTTTGGCGTTACAGATGGGCAAACTGTGCCATTCAGTGTTGCTACCCGACCTTTATAGAAACATCGTTACAATTCGGTAATATTCCAAAGATGTTATCGTATCTAATTGCTATATAGCCAATTTCGCAACTACAAAGTTTCATTAATGTTCCAACAGGGGTGTACGTAATAAGACCTTCACATTTCTTGTATCTAATTCGTAAGGGAAAAAATAACATAGTTGGAGACACTACTTCTCGTGGTCAAGAATCTTCCGAAACACTGTTACCCTCAAGCACACGGCTATTTATAGCTTTCCTCCCCTCAACCCTGCAAAACCTGCCCTCCTCTCCCTTGCCGTGTGGTGGTTCTCGAGATTTTGCGTAGTGTTTATAGGTTGTAAATATCATTGAATGTTGATGTGGCTTCAACAGCAAGTGTTACAAAACATCTACATATGAAACTTTGAACAAGTGGCGATACCAAAATTGCGGTGGATCCTGAGTATTGTGTTGAATCGTTAACTTCTGAACAGGTGTCTTAAAAACAAGCATTTATGCGGCCCGCGGGTGGCACATTTTAGCCGATTTTGGACTTGCTGCCGTTAGCAGGAAAGTGGATGTTCTTTATCTTCATGGATATGAGCTTGTCTACGCTGGTTAAATTATTGCATGATTCATTTGGTTTATTTTACTTCGCATTTCTGTCACACTTGGTTAATCGCGAGGATGAGTGATGATATGGTGACATTGATTAAATAACACTCACAAAGAACATCAATGCCCAGGCCAAGATTCAAACTCCGGACTCCTGGCGTCGTAGCGCACAGTGATAACCACTCCGCTACAACGGACAGCTGTGTGAATTCTTCTTACATGGTATATTACCACTGACGAGAACTGACATCGTTGGTAAGTTTTTACCTCTATTTTATTATATTTTCTTCATCTCTCGTATTTACAACAGTGTTCATTTTAAAAACTAATATTTGCACATTTTAAAAAGTCACTCTAGTTTCAAAACGTTGTGGAAAATACTGACACTGAAGCTAACACGTGCGCTGGGAGGGAGGGGCAAGTGCTGGCGAATAGAAAGTGGACACCGCGCGCATTAATACAAATTTCGGTAACTTATTGGCCACACCTACTTCGTTTTAAAGCTGGAAACAGAATAGTTACCCAGAACTTTTTCAAGCTTAAATTACAAAGATACATACACACTCGCTTTTACATAGCTAGCCAGAATGAAATGTTGCTTTGAAATTTAAAATCCTCTTGATTTGGAAAGTTTTAAAGTGTTTTAGTGTTGCTTATTTACTGAAGATGCAATAAATAAATTTAAACTTTTCAGCATTTATCAAATTTTCTAAAGTATTTTAAGGTGGTAGGCATTATGTAAATCCAACAAGCATGTTAACTCACACAGATTCTAAAGCAGTGAATATATTTTCTGCGTTGTGGTTTGCACCATCTTCAAGAGAAATTCTTCTTCTAAAATTCCTACGGCATAGTTAAGATTGCATCAGAAATAGATTTATTGTACCAGCAAGTGGTTGTTGCATATGGCAAATAATTCTGGTGACTAAAACTTTTCATTTCGCAATTTATCATTCCATGTTCCTTTTTCACAGTGCTTCGTCGCTTTTCTTCGAATAGATTTTGGTCCAAAGAGTCCTCATTGTTGGATGCGCAATTTAAAACCAAAGTGGACGACCGTGGATGCAACTTTGGGAACATTGAGAAAGTAATCTTTGCTTTTTTCAGTTTGCTAATTTAAAGCCACTGTACTTTCTTTACATGCTCCAATGCCTGAAGTGCCAGGTTAAAATCCTGGCCAGGGCATGGACTTTTCATTGTGTTTGTCTCATCGTCCATTCATTATTCATTGTCATCGTTGGGATTAACCCAAGAGGTAGAAAAGTGATGTAAAATAACTATAGCTCACTTTGAAGAGAAACTAGGCAGAGTCGAAACCACTTTGACCCAACATCAATACTAATGGTGATACTTGGAAATTGAAAGTAGTTCAAAATATGAATAAATTATAAATATATTTTCCAATTGGAACTGTACCATATCAATGTATTGAAATTTTGCCATAATATATTCACAATTTTGTATTAGGTAATTATCACAAGTCCATTTCTCCTCGCAACCCTGTTGCCAAAGATAATGAAAATTATGTACCTTGCATAACATCGAAGGTTGTGAACACAGCATTTTTGCAAAGCTTGCGAGATTCTCAAACTCTAAAAGAGGGTCTGTAAGTGTAAGTGGTTAAATTCCACTTTCTGACCCTTTTGGATACTGATGCCATGGTATGATTTTTGTTCTAAAAATTGCCCTTAGTTACGTGAGCGGTGTGTAAAGATTTACATGTGGAGAAGATTTAAAGAAGGCAAAATAATGACCAAGTCTAATAGAAATGTGATTGCTTTGAGTCCCTGCTTCCAAACAAACAAGTGCTATCACAAGGCTCTGCTGTCTGGACCCACAACCATTGTAATCTGTGGGGCTTGTTTTATGTCATGTACCTGTGTGTGATTGTCTTTCATCAACTTCATCTTATCACTTTTCATTTTGGTCTGTGAGATTAGACAAAAGTGGCAGAAGAGTGAAGTAAAATAAAACAGATGAAACATATTGTGTAGCAGTGTCATGAATGAGTTTCTTTTATTATACGAGGGCTATCCAGAAAGTAACTCACATTTTGAAATAAAAAGAAGACTGAAAGTAGACATTTTCTATTATATACATTTTGAAGCGACACTTTTACACTACTTTTTGACATAGTCGCCGTACAAGTTTAAGCACTTATCATAGCGATGAACAAGCTTACAAAGACCATTGTCATAAAAAGTTGGCACCTGTGACTTCAACCATTTCTGCACACCAGCCTGAAGGTCTGTGTCGTCATCGAAGCGCTGCGTTGCTAGCCAGGTCTTCATGTGGGGAAACAAGTGGTAGTCCCTTGGTGTGTGATCCGGACTATATGCCGGATGGTTGAAAACCTCACAATGAAAGGCCTGTAAAGGTTCTTGCGTCCGGTTGGCTGGGTGCGGGTGAGCATTGTCATGAAACTGTGATTTTCACAAATCTTGTCATTGATTTTTGCGACCAGTTCATCTGTCACAATGCTCGGTCGCCCACTTTGGTCTTCATCGTGAACGTTTGTGCACCCATCTTTAAACATGAGGCACCAATGCCTCACTCCACTTTCACTCATCACATCTTTCCCATAAACTTCACACAGTTGTTGATGAATGTCAAGCGGTTTAGTGTCTTTCGCCAACAAAATTCATATGACTGACCTTACTTCACAACTGGCGGGGTTTTCAATTGGAGCACTCATGTTAATGTATTATGAACAGAGCAGAAGTGACACAAACTTCACACGTCCACAGCTGGATGCGCACTGAATGGGCGAAAGTTCCTGCACAAAATAGCGGCACTCGCCCCGCTCCTAGCAGCATCCTGTCGAAACGTAACTTTCTGGATAGTCCTCGTACGTTACAGCATCTACGAAGCAAAATTAAGATATGTAAAGGTTAGATGATGAAGAATACATTGACAGTTGACTCATTTTTATAGATGAAGATTAAAGAAAATGTCCACTTTATACTCAGATAGGAACTGACCCACAGTTTATATAGTGATCCTGTGCAGTGTACCTCAACTGGAGATCAACCCTGGCACCCCTTGATTACAAGGTGACAGCATTCCCTATCTGCCATTAGGGAGGCCCAAAAGATTAAAAAAAAAAAAAACACAAGAATGTCACATATTTTTAAAGTTCCTCACAATAGCTTAGTGGATAACACTGTAGCCCTGTAATCTAGGAGTCCAGGTTCGATTCAAGAAATGCATGGGGAGAGTTTAGAGAATTTTGTTTCAGAAGTTATTTACTAATCTGTTAAATAGGAAATGCACTTCGAAACTTAAGGAAAATATGGAAGCTCAATCAGGAGAACCAGCTGTGCCATTGCTCTACCAACTGAGACACCGAGACAGCCCTGATTTTGCATGATTTTTCACTTTCCGCTGTTTTACCTGTGTGGAATTGTTCGTCAGTGATACTGCAATAATATTTGTTGCCTTTCAAACATGGGTGATGTCAACGGTGGCTAGTCACTGACAAAGACTATTACATACAGGTAAAACAGCAGAAAGTGAAAAAGGCAAGGCTGGCTTTGTAGCTCAGTTGGTAGAGTTATAGGATGGTTGGTTTGAATCCTAGTTGAGCCTGCATTTTTCGACTTAAAGTTGCACACAGTACATCTCCCATGTTTGCCAGATCATTAGGTAATATGCAGCTCCATGCTTGAAGATTCTAGGCACTGTTAACATCATCAGTGTTTCAAAGGTAACAGATCTCATTTCAGTGTTAGAGATGCATGTAAACTAGCAGAAGTAAATCAGGCTGCCTCGGTAGCTCAGTTCATAGAACAATAGGATGGTACTCTATGGACCCAGGTTCAAGTTCTGGAGAGCCTCCATTTCTTGCTCAAATTTGCTTAAGTAATGAAAGTCCCAATATAAAATTGCAAATAATGGATATAAAACAGATTGAGTTAACATTTACCTCCTTAAGAAATCTACAAGGTTCTCACCGACATGGAAACCCTTTTTGTGAAC
This sequence comes from Lepisma saccharinum, assembly GCF_977018435.1. Taxonomy (NCBI): domain Eukaryota; kingdom Metazoa; phylum Arthropoda; class Insecta; order Zygentoma; family Lepismatidae; genus Lepisma; species Lepisma saccharinum. The sequence continues at coordinate 67,025,330 of NC_139239.1, read as the reverse complement.
TGGCCACTTTGTAGATGATATTCTGCATAAAAATGTTTTTATAGTGTATTTTTTGTTTATTTTGAACTGTATTGAATAAAATTTATTCTCTTGAATAGCAAATGCAATTTAACACTTAAACCATGGTTATTAGCACATCAAAGCACCATAGAATGGTCTGGAAATTCATTTTCAAATTGCCTGGAAACCTTGCAGATAGTCAGGAAATTTGTTTTGCCACAATGAGTGGAAACCTTGATGTATCGGGCAACTGCATAGGGTTCTAGCTTAGAAAAGGAAAGGGTGAATTTAAATATTTAATTTACAAAAACATGGTTTAAGACTTATGCCTTAATATTCATGAAAATCATAACAATGTGGCAGAATTTTCACCCAATTACAGGTTATTAATGGCAGTTTGACCAATGAACCAATATGCCTATATCAGCTGATACTAGTTGAGTATCAGTTAAACGGTCTTATTCTTCCTGTCAAGTATTGTGAAATACAGTGCAACCTCGATTTTACATTTTACTGCATTATTCATTCAATTTTCATATTCCCAATAGAACAAAATGCTGCAAAATTTTCCCAGATTTTACATTTTCCCACATTCCATGTCCTTTCACTGGGCCTCCCCGATGGCGCGGTGGTAGTGCCACCTTGGTTTCTCACCTTGTAATCAAGGGGTCCCAGGTTTGATACCTGGTGGAGGCACATAGTGGTTTGGGCCCACTTTAAACTGTAGGTCCAGTCCTGATTAGCCTTACTGTACTCAAAGTGGACTTAAAACTCCAACTCAATCAATCAATCAATGTTCTTTCACCTTGTCTCCTGAGTAACATAAAATCGTCAATTTCTAACTGCAACGAACAAATCAACAGCAATGCTTCACACTAATGTGAAATCACCCTAACACTTAAGGTAAAATTAAATGTTATAGAATTGGGAGAGTCCAAACAATTTTCCATGGTGCTGTGTATTCATTGCTATTTTCTTATCCCATTCTCTCTGTCTCTCTTTTTGTAACCTATATGAATCTAGTTTATCTTGCAGTTCATGGTTCTTACAAGCACACAATATAAATAATTCTACAAAGCAAGCAATACATACATCCAAGAAAAACTTTATAAATCTTGGAAAATGAATCTTGTTCTTTTTTATTTCAGGCTGAGAGAAGTTGGAATGCCAGCAGACTATGTAAATAAACTTGCCAGGATGTTCCAAGACATCAAAGTAAGCGAGGATCTGAACCAGCAATTCAAGGAACAATATAGGAATAATAGAGGGAGTATAGCAGGTATGTTGCTTCTTTAACTTGACATTTTTCAAAATTTGCAAACACTGGACATGAAATTAGATCCCACTAGCATAGTCCCAGAATCCGCAACTACTACACTCCAAAGAAGTGTTCCACAAGCAAAATCCTTCCACCATTATAGTCTGAATCTGCAGCGTAGGTGGAGTTGGAAGGATGACATGGAGGTTGCGACATGTACGGCATTCAACATTGTAGAGTCAACTTCTATTCACTAACACGATGTGGTTTTACTTGACAATACAAGGCTTATTTAATATTAACGGGAAATATGTTGTAACAAATATTTACTACAAGCACCAAAAGAACTACAGTACTATGTTTCAACATAGTCTCCCCTAGTTCAATGCACCTTGATAAGGGCATTGATTCCACAGGAAAGAAAATATTTTGGATGCATGCACACTCATGCACCGCTGACTGGACTTCGTCGTCATTCTGGAACCTTGATCCACTTAGTGCATCTTTCAGTGGGCCAAAGGTGTGGAAATTGGAAGGTGCAAGATCGGGTGAATATGGAGGGTGTGGTAAGCACTCAGACTTTAGGTCCTCAATGGTAGAGAATGTGACACTGGCAGTGTGTGGTCTTGCATTGTCATGTAGCAAGAGCACACCAGTGTATACCAGACCATGTTGTCTCTGCAGAATGGCAGGTTTCAGTTTTTCGTGCAAAAGGTTGGAGCAGGTGGTACTGTTTACATTATGACCTCTGAGCATGTAATGTTCAGAAATTGGCCCCTTGTGGTCCCAAAATAAAGTTAACATGACTTGAGCAATGTTGCTTTTCGTGACTGCAGTGACAGTGACCTGGACGTGGAGAATCATTCAACACTGGTTATGGCCTTTTTGACGTTCTCAGTCCACTCATACACTTGCGATTGACTCATACAGTTGTCACCGTACTAAACTGTCATACGGGGATGAATTTATGCTGGTTTCATGCCTTCACTCAACAAAAATCTCACGACACTTCGCTGCTCCAGCTTGGAGCACTACTGTAAGGGTGCTGCCATCTCGTGTAACTGTATCCCAGCATCCCGTGTGAGAGGCAGGTGTGCGAGCCCACATCCAAGGGTCAGATCAGAACCTCAATTGTGTCTTCTTTGCAGTCTCTCGACCAGCCCTGATGATGACTCTGAGATGGAGTTGAATGCATGAGAAACTTTTAAAACATGTCATATTGTGCTGTTATGTCTTTTGTGTTGTTTTTAATAAGAATGTTGGCGGTACGTTACATAAGTTTTTTTTAATGTCATATCTGCCCGTAATTGTTGTTTTAATTATCCATTTGCCAAGGTACATTGTTGTCAGATACCCTGTTGCAATAAATACACTCTGGTGTTTCAAGCAAGATCAAGAATAACAGTAATTGTATTTTTATAATGGTGTATTTTCTGATCATACTTATAAATTTTCTTTTCTTTTTAACAGACTCTATAAATATTAAAATATTAAATGCTGGTGCATGGGCGAGAGGTAGTGAAAGGGTCACAGTATCTCTTCCGTTGGAGCTAGAAGACTACATCCCAGAGGTAGAAGATTTCTACAAAAAGAAACATAGTGGAAGAAAACTCCAGTGGTATCACCATATGTCCAATGGTACAGTAAGTATTGCCCTTAGCTTTTTCATTTAGATCTTAATACTACTTAATTGTACAAGGGAGAGTCAAATTAAAGATCTTAATTTGTTTTTCCTTCTTCTTACTAGTAGATATCTGTATGTAGGATTGCGCAAGTGTGCTGCATTTTAGCACAGACCTATTGCTGATCTACATATATTCTCAATTTTGAGTCAGTGCCTGTGTACCTCAAGAAGAGTAAGTCTTTGGGGTCACTGTGCAGTCCACTTACGAGCCACTGTGAAGGCCTTTCCACACTTCTACCTGCAAACTTAGTCCATTGTTGAACTTTCTTCTCCATTAGTAGTAAACTAGTGTGGTAAGAAATATTGAATTTTCATTTGCCGAGAAATTTCTAAGTTTTAAGCTGACAGAGGACAAGAAACCACTCCTCTTCACTGGTGTAAGTGTGTGTAAGAAGCGCCATCTTTAAAGTAACAAAAATGGCATTTTGAAACTCACTTGATTAGTGTTGCAGCCTTGAGGTCGTTTTGCAAATAACAGTTGACACCTCATGTAGTCTGCGCTACAATTTTTATTGGACTTTTAAGGTTTTTCATTTGATTCTTGTAATAAATTAACTTCAATATAACGTTCAGACCTAAAACAAGTTCCAACAAAAGGTCTGTAAACGATTTTTGTTCCTACTTGTTGTACTGATCAACAGAAAAAAAAAGTCTACCAAAATCTGGCAACCGGAAGTGGGATATTTTCAAGATGGTCACCGGTAACCTTGAAAATCAGAGAAAGTCCTATAACTTGCTTATTTTTAAGCGTAGAACACTTAATTTTTAATCAATTTTACGGTTTTTATGGTCAAGGAATTCATTTCAACCAACAAATTTTGTCTATGGGGTCAATAAATGGAACCAACAGTGAAAATAAAGGTACAGTACCTGTTTGTAGGTCTAAGTAAGTACACAATATGAAGTTGTAAGTTTGTATTATCATCACACATTTTAACTATACTGCATACATATTTTTTTCTGTAAAATATCTATTTTACAAAGTACACTTTAAATTAGGTTATGAAAATGTGCAGCAATATGGGGGTAAAAAAGTCTTCATTGTCCATTAGTCCTCATCACTGTCCTCTACTTCATCTGACACCTGGTTGTCACAATGTGTAACTTGGCATGATCCACATACAAAACTGCATGGAAGTCCGTTTGTTCTGCAACTGCAATGGTTACCACTGTAATGTATAATTTTCAGTAGAGTGTCTGGTGCAACATTCATATCACACATTACTCGTACAAGTTCATCGCTATCAAGTTGTCAACCCCAATTCGCTAGCCGTACTCATCCATGTCGTACACTCTTAGAGAATGGAATTTGTTGGAAGACTCAGTTGGAGGAAGATGTTCTGGATGAACAAACAATTTGGCTATGACGGCTTTCTTCGTAAGTGTTTTGTAACGCAAAGCTGCCAAAGAACTTGTACTGTTGCTACCAAAAATAACAAGCATCGCTTGACTGCCAAGACGTACAATATCAGCAGGGTTCTGACCTGGTGAAGTGAATGCAGTCGCACAGGAATGAAGGACACGATCACCTTTTAAAAGTTTTTCTAATACCGATTTTTTACTAACACCATAAATATGGGAGGTGGAATCACATCCTGTGAATGCATGAATAAATAACAACTGTGCACATAACTCACTGCCAAGAATAGACTTCAAGTTATTGGTGTGATAAACTTTTGGAGTGTCTCATGACTGATTATCCAATGGAAAATACAGTGGTTTGCCTTTAGCTTCGGCATAATATAGGATAAGAATTAACTAGTCAGTATCATTCGCAATGAGCATGGTGGAACAATATTGCCATGCAGGACTTGAATGGACTTGGTTACACCATAAGTGAGTAACACAGGGATTGCAGTGCCTCAAGAATTGAAAGAGATACTCTAGACATTTCAAAAATATTTGCAAAGGTATAACCATGTTCTCCTTTCTTGGCTGATCCCTCATTGAGAAATATCATCAGTGGTATTGTGGCGAAGGAAGACACCAATGTGTATAAGTACGAGTCAGTGGGAAGGAGCTTGTGCACAGTATGATTGGACAAAATGTATTTTCCTTCACTTTTAAGAGGATTGACAAAATAAAGACCCTAATGGCCGCGTGCACCAACACCGATTATTTCGAAGTTCAGATGAACGAGATCAATTGTAATCCACTCTAAATGAACTTGGTTTAAAGATTTGCATTGCACCAACGAAAAACGACGTTCAGGAGATTCCGTTCAACTGATCCGAGATTAATTTGTAAGGCTATACCTGATTGGTTGTCTAAAACAAATGACAATCAAGAACCCAATAGAGTAATGTGATGTGTTAAAGTATCAACATGTAGGAGAAGAAAATATTTCGGCCTGCAAACTTCTATGAATTTTAGAGATGTACTAATCAACCTTCTCAATATGTACAAGGATGTAGTGGAGTGTAAAAAAATAATAATAATAAAAAAAGAACTGACGGTACAACACAAAAGAAAAGGAGAGAGCATGGAACCTTCTTCTACAGGACTTTAATGCCATACCAAATGCATTCGATTTTGAGAGAACAGCGTATGCTGAACCTCGCGCGCTAAATAAAGATATGTTCTTATTATTTCTATTATTACTGTACTGTGGTAATAATTTGAATTTTTCATTTCTTAATTCTTATGTATTTATATTGTCGTGTCGTGTAAACTGGTGTAAATAGCCAGTAACATGTATTTTCGTAAATTTATACAATCATATTTCCAACACCATGAAGCAATATCGTAAACATTGCTGTGTTATAATTTACCTTGCACGTAATATATGACATTTATATATGTGTTGTGTTCTGGGATAGAAAGTACAGTATTTATAAACATTACGACTTTGCACCACAGAACCACAAATTATTATTATTATTTTGGCAGTTTTTAGTTTACATAGTTCTCGAATTATCAGCATTGTACATCCAACATCTCTAACGTTTGCACGCCCTCGATATCACTTTCCGCTCTTTTTATATTAAAAGACAACTGCCTGCAGTCGAAGCGTCAGTATCGTGAACCAGGATCTGACACCAAAACGGTCGCGAATGGCCGATCAGAAGATAATCTCGTTTTGATGTTCCTAGATCGCGATCAAGTGTTGAACCGTCTTCGTGCAATGGAATTTTCCAGTGATCCTTTCCCGATCCGAGATTAAAATTTGATCTCCGTTCGTGCACACGGCCATAAGTAGTTCATCGGCAGTCACAGTCGCGCAGGGCAAAAGCATTGATCCTGGCTTGCTCTTACAACGATTTCTTTTAGTCTCTAAGACAGGTCAACTAGATCTAGAGGAGGTGATGAAGTATGAGCTTACTGCATACCCAACATCACTGTTTGAGGACATGCACATTCTGAGAAAGGCAAATAAACCACAGTTAGCCCATGCCATTGATGAGCATTAATCAAACCTCAATTGATGCTGTTCTGTGTACGGAAAGATATGTTATTGACGGAGGCTACTTGATTCGCAAGCTGAAGTTAAAAAAGGGAGATACCTGTCGTAAAATAGCCAGAGAAATGCAGACTTTACAATTCAACACTATGGGAATGCAACTGTTGTGTTTGATGGGTATAACACAGGTCCTTCAATAGAGGATAATACACATAAGAGAAGGCAACGAAACATCCATCATCCAATAGTTCATTTCACCGGTGATACTGAATTCGAAGGGAAGCAGAAAGAATTCCTTTCACTGGGATGTAATAAACAACAACTAATCACATTAATCAGTGAGGAAATGATTATGAGAGGCTGTAAGGTTTTTCAAGCGGAAGGTGACACTGACGTGGACATTACAAAGGCTGCAGTTAATAGTGCGAAGGAATGTTCCACCACACTCATTGGGAATGATACTGACCAGTTAATTCTTCTCCTATATTATGCCGAAGCTAATGGCAAACCACTGTATTTTCGATTGGATAATCAGTCGTGAGACACTCCAAAAGTGTATCACACCAATAACTTGAAGTCTATTCTTGGCAGTGAGTTATTTGCACAGTTGTTATTTATTCATCCATTCACAGGATGTGATATGGTGTTAGTAAAAAATCGGTATTAGAAAAACTTTTAAAAGGTGATCGTGTCCTTCATTCCTGTGCGACTGCATTCACTTCACCAGGTCAGAACCCTGCTGATATTGTACATCTTGGCAGTCAAGCAATGCTTGTTATTTTTGGTAGCAACAGTACAAGTTCTTTGGCAGCTTTGCGTTACAAAACACTTACGAAGAGAGTCGTCATAGCCAAATTGTTTGTTCATCCAGAACATCTTCCTCCAACTGAGTCTTCCAACAAATTCCATTCTCTAAGAGTGTAGGACATGGATGAGTACGGCTAGCGAATTGGGGTTGACAACTTGATAGCGATGAACTTGTACGAGTAATGTGTGATATGAATGTTGCACCAGACACTCTACTGAAAATTATACATTACAGTGGTAACCATTGCAGTTGCAGAACAAACGGACTTCCATGCAGTTTTGTATGTGGATCATGCCAAGTTACACATTGTGACAACCAGGTGTCAGATGAAGTAGAGGACAGTGATGAAGACTAATGGACAATGAAGACTTTTTTACCCCCATATTGCTGCACATTTTCATAACCTAATTTAAAGTGTACTTTCTAAAATAGGATATTTTACAGAAAAAAATATGTATGCAGTATAGTTAAAATGTGTGATGATAATACAAACTTACAACTTCATATTGTGTACTTACTTAGACCTACAAACAGGTACTGTACCTTTATTTTTCACTGTCGGTTCCATTTATTGACCCCATAGACAAAATTTGTTGGTTGAAATGAATTCCTTGACCATAAAAACCGTAAAATTGATTAAAAATTAAGTGTTCTACGCTTAAAAATAAGCAAGTTATAGGACTTTCTCTGATTTTCAAGGTTACCGGTGACCATCTTGAAAATATCCCACTTCCGGTTGCCAGATTTTGGTAGACTTTTTTTTCTGTTGATCAGTACAACAAGTAGGAACAAAAATCGTTTACAGACTTTTTTTTTTGTGCTAAATTGACCCGTCTACTATGCAAAGTAAGGCCTACATTTTATACCACGTCTGTGCGAAATTATGTTGCCTAATTTATAACTGGGGCTGCAATTGCCAGTTTTTCCTAAAACTGGTGTGCGCTTCTCGTTTTGTGAAATTTCTTGCATTTTAATCATTGGTGAACAAACTGTTTCCTCCACATATCACCTACATTTCAGCATTAACTTGAATTTTAATAGTATAAACACATATTTGAGGTGTGTGCGATATAGCATCATGATTGGCCCATACAATTATGAAGGAGCATCTCAGAAAATCTCAGTAAATTTGCTGTTTTATTGCCTCACTGGTTGACAACTTTACTAACAAAAGTACTGATGTGACCTTATCAGCTGATACAACCAGCTTCCATGGCAGTGTGCTTAGCATACTTATTCCTTCATCAATTCATCATTCATCCCTATCATCGTGATTATCCTAGATGGTTAGAAAACCAATGTGAAATAACCAAAAATGCATTAGCTGATATAGTAGCAATTTGTCCCATCCCTAAAAAATTATAATGTTAGATAATTACATCTTTTGAAAATCACTACCAATCGTCAGATTTTAATATACTTTTTTTCTAATTTCCAGATAACTTTCTTAAATGACGTAGGTAGGTATGATGTTGATGTGACAACATTTCAAATGGCTGTGCTGTTTGCGTGGAATCAACGAGCTCTTGACAAAATCTCCTACGAAAATTTGCGATTAGCAACAGAACTGCCAGATCCTGAACTGCGGAGGACACTTTGGGTAAGTCGAATTAATTTTCTTGCACATAATTATAATTCTTCTTACTGGGCATAATGCTTGTTGCACTTGCTCCTCATGTCCATCATTGAATGTAATAAGCACATGAATAGCAGAACTATAGAGCGACCACAAGGAAAGGAATTTTCGATCAAAATCCTTCATACACCTTCCCTTCCATGGGTTCAACTCTGACCATAAGGAAGCATGCTCCACTCTGCCCCTCCCCTCCATGCAGGGGTACGATACACAGGAGTCACTGGTCTGCGCAACTTCTTTTGCCTGTGGTTCCACTATGCAGTATGAAGTTGATTGTAAATCGGCTGTTTTGATATCTTATTCGAGACAGTTCCAGACAAAAATCACACATTATTAGAGCCACATATTTAATAAAGCATCAAGATTTTGGTACAAAGACTAGACACATTTTGGTATCAAAAGCAGTATAAAAAATGGCATATCGATGTTAAAATGGTGAATAAAACCCAAAATTTGATTTTAAAACTATTCTTATGACACAAAGAAACCTTTCCTTTCTAATAGTACATTGTATGTAGTTATCATAGTAATAAGTTTATTCCTGTGTAAAGGAGTCCATTTTTGCTTCTCAAATGTTTACAACAGAACTAATCAATTTTCCATGTTTTGTGTAACTCAGGATAATTCAGACTTTAGAAAGTGTCGTGTTTAAGAGTTTATTTCGCATTTTGCAGTTCATTTCACATAATTTCGTGGTATGCCTCTACACATTATATGTTGACCCGTGCCCGAAGAGGAAATTCCTAAGTTGGAAGGGGAGGGGTGTTTGGTCTAGTTTGGGTATAGGTGGGGGATGCTTGTGACATGGCATCTGAAAAAAATTCACATGGTGCCTCAATTTTTAAATTCAGTTCTATTTTTTTAACATTTTTTTTAATATTTCAAGTTTGCTTATGGATATTTCCAGTACCTTTTTCCTTAATATGTGTTTTTTTTGTGTTTGTGTGTTTTCTCTTATGACATGTATCAATAAATCAGATTAATAAAAATGCCATCATAAATTTTTGCACTACTGCTAGCCATATTTTTAAATTTGAACTGATATGACAGAGTCATACATTAGAATGCATTGCATAGCTATTTAGGGTGTTACTGGTAGAGCCTTCTTTAGGAAGGCCACTCTGTGCAACAATTAATAACTTTTAATCCAATCTTCATTAATAAATGAAATGTTTTAAGATCCCATGTCACAGCTTATCTTAGGTGGATTTATGGCTTTCTTAGCCCATATTTGAAAAAAAGAAGAAAAAAAAAGCTGGCTCCCGGGACTGGGGATGTCATCCTTCCATGCCTACTTTGAGTACTTGTCTTGACACATCCGATGTGTAACTGGTCTAATACAAAGTTTACCGCCAACCTCCCTGGCCTTGTGGTTATCACAGTATGCTATGATGCCAAGGGTCCCAGGTTCGAATCCCAGCCTGGGCATTGTTGTTCTTTGTGAGTGTCCCTTCATCAGTTTCATCATATCATCACTCATCCTCATCAGCCAAAAGTGGCAGAAATGTAAAGCAAAATAAACCAAATTATAATTTAAAAGAACAAACAAAAAAAATAGAGTTTTCGAAATTCTACAATTGTATTTTGGTCCATTTTCTCTTCACGTGTTTACCAAGCTAATTGTACTAAATCTAAAATTTGGTTATGTTTAAAGTTACTTAGTGTATGAGGAGACTCTCCCACTCCCCTCTCCTTCACCTCTTTTTAACTATGTGTAGATTGAGTATTTATGTCCGTGCATTTACAATTAGCATCTTTAATAACTTAAGTTGTTTTAGGAAGAAGAAATGTGCACACTGTTTCATTGTTGAAGTATCGTTGGCTTAATGTACTATATTTGTACTGTTATTTCTAATCCACTGAAGTTCTTATTTGTACGTTTGTGTTTCTTGCAGTCTCTAGTAGCTTTTCCAAAATTAAAACGACAAGTTCTTATTTTTGAACCTGAAGTACAAAGTCCTAAAGAATTTGATGAGAATACCATGTTTTGGGTCAATCAGGAATTTGCGTTAGTGTGAGTATAATTCACTAGTCTGTTTTTTATATTGTAATTGTAATAATTGAATATTAGTTAGTGTTATGTACTTTTCATTTGCTGTGATTTGGACTACACTTTTGGAAGAACGTGTTTTGTAGAGAATTGAATGACAGAATCATGCTGTAAATTATTTTTTAAAGGTCCTCACAATAGCTTTGTGGCTAACACTTTTGCTGCGTAATCAACAGATCACGGGTTCAGTACCCAGTGAAGACACACTGGACAGTGGTTCATATACCACATTAAACAATAGATCCAGTCACAATGAGCATATAATGGAATTTGATATGATTTGAGGGGAGAAAATATGAGGAAAGTCAAATGCAAAACCTTAAAAGTACACTAAAAATTCCAAACAGCACTAGATTGTCATGGTTTGAAGAGTAGCTGAGAGATGACATGCTGGTACAGCAGTAGTGTAAAAATTGTTTCAGTTGCAACATGCACCAAGTAGGAACAGTTTTCTATTATGTTTCTTGAGTGGTGAAGGTATCAAACCCATTGAAATCATCAAAGAATGTAAGTGACGTATGGTGATGCATGTCTTGTCACTGCAGCAAATGTACACATCTACTATTAAGTCAAATGGCATTGCTTCTGTGACAGACTCTCCTCGACCAGGTCACGCATGTCGGTTAGTGATGCCAGAGGCCATTGCAGCAGTTGAAGCCATGGTGAAGGAAAATCTCACCATGTAACAGTGGATGAGATACGAGTTATGGATCAGGATGCCATATTGTCCATGATGTTCTGTTGTGCTGTTAAATAATTGATTGGTACAATATTATTTCATAGCCTTGTTAATATTTTGCCAGTTCTCTAGGACCTCCACATTGGCACTGTGGTAACACTGTAATCAAGGTATCCTGGTTCAATACTCTTGGATTCCATTTTAAACTGTAAGTCCAATCCTGATTAGTCTCAAAAACTTCATCAGTACTGCATCTGTTAATATTTTTATTACAATCAGACCTTAATTATTGGTGTTTTATTATTTTATGATAAATGTTAAAAAGGTCAAAGATCAATTACTTATGTGTAGAGCCTGGAAGTTCAGGCATTTATTTTCGTTAAAATAGGCAGGCAAAAAGGCATTTATAATGTGGAAAATAGGCACTAAAAATTAAAAAAAGGCAAAATAAACAAAAAAAAAGGCACATTTGGAAGTCGCTTACTTTTATCTATAATTTCTGGCAAAATGTTAAAATCTACATTGGGAAGAGCATTTCAATTTTCACCAAATTCACACACGTAACCATGTAACTTACCACTTAATGGCACACTAAATTTCGGCATGATGACAAATACACGATCGTTTCCCTCCAAAGTGCAGAACTAAACTAAAGATAGAGAACTTGATTTTGGAATGCATGCAAAGGCCCTTGGGCATTAGTGCTGTTTCTTGTCAATAACGTCCTGACACGGACGCTGGGCGTGATGACATAATTGTGCAGATGTTCTGCAACAGGTTTTCATCTGTCAATCATGCACAAGGAAATGTTAACCGAAAGCCAATATCCTAACTCAGCATGAAATACTTTTCTCTCACACTTTTCTCCTTCAGCAATGTTGAAACCTGCGTGAGTTCAATATTACATAAATAAAGCGAAAATTATTCACATAATAAACGGAAGAAAAATAAATGCCAACAACGTTTTTTGGGAGAAAAATAATTTATATACACACTTTTTTTTTAAAAAATGGTCCAATTTCATTGAAAAAGGCAAAAAAAGGCACTATAATTAAAAATAGGCAGTGGGGTCCCAAATAGGCAAAATAGACAAAATGAAAAGGCTTCTAAAACATTCGAAACAACATAAAAAACGTATATCCGGAAAAATTTTATCAATATATCCAGTAGATAAAAAGAGGCATTTTGCCAAACTTCCGGGCCCTACTTATGTGTGTGAGTACGAAATGTCGATCAAAACAATGTTTCAGAGGTCATGACTGCCTTCTTCTTCAGGTTCATACGTATTCCTAGACACCTGACATCATGTCAAAAAATTGTGTTAGTTGAGGATACAGGTAAAAGGTTTTGGTAAAAAATACTTATGGAAAAAAAAAACATTGTAGCTGTAACCTTCACACTATTAAAACTCGATCTAAAACCACACGTTTCCTATTCTAAAAACACTTAAAAGAAATGTCCTAAGCGGCTGTTAGAAGCCACCTGGCCAGTGCTTGGGAGAAGCGTTACCAGTCCAAGGTGAATTCAATTTCCGCCTCTGCGGCCCTCTTGACCTCGTGTGTAACATGAAAACCCATCTTGGCGTTATTATTTACAGCTTTATCCCATTTTTTGAAAAATGCAATCCATCTGTCTTCCAAATTGGCGTCGTCTCTGTTAAGTTATTCCAATTATCTGTGCATATACAGGCTGTTTCATAAACATTCCTATCCAATTTATTGTTCACTTTCCTGATAACTTCCCTTGTTGCGATCTTATTCCTACTAACTAATATGTGCTCTGATAGTCCTGTTTTGGGTATACCCTCCTTTATATCCTTGTCCTGTTCACCCCACCTGTCCCACGTATTCTTTCCTGCATTTGCATTCAATCTTATAAACTCTCTTTTGCCCTTCTGGGTTATCATGCCTATCCCCTCCCCTTTTTTTTATATCCTGTGAAATGCTTTTCGATGCTCCGAGGTGCTTTCATCCTGCATTTTACACCATATCCTCTCACTATTTTTTCAATTCTTTCGGAGACACCTTTCCGATAGGGGATTCCGACACAATGAGTTTCATTTCCACCCTTTTCTACTCCGGTTTCGTCTTTCATTTCCTCTTTAACGCTGTGGGAGCGTTCCCTCCTCATTATTTTCTTCGCTTTTTTGGCAACCTTTTCCATATCCAGTATTGTATACCCATTTCTTATACCCACCCTCTTTATCCATCTTCCTCTTTTTCTTTTACCTTTTCGTCATGACATAATCTTTCAGCTTGGATGAAAAAATTAAGTAAAACATTTGACTTTATCCTATTGGAGTGTTCGGATTCCTTGTGGAGGTACAAGTCGCCTGCCAACGGTTTATGAAAAAAAAACCATTACAATCCCTTTGTCAGTTTTGGTAAGGCACAGGTCCAAAAAGTTGATCCTCCCGTCAACTAGGTTTTCCCTGGTGAAGCCGATTCTGACATCTTGTTTTCCTAATTCGGTGAAAAACTTGTCCATTTCATATTCGTCCCCGATTATGAGGATATCGTCCACATACCTCCCATAATATTTCAACCCCTCCCCTACTCGTTCTAAAGTGTTTTTTTTCGATGTAGTGCATAAAGATATTGGCCACAAGGCCTGATATAGGGGTGCCCATGGCCAACCCTTATTTCTGTCGGAAGATCTTGTCATTTACATAAAAGTTATTATACCCTGTTAGTAGGAAAAACCATCTGACATACTCCCACGCCATCAAAATTTCAACGCCGTTATCTAACAACCATCTTTGGAACCAGTCCCCAGCTTTTTTAGGGGTACGCTGGGATACAGATTAATTACGTCAAAGCTGCTGATCGTGTCCGTTTCCCCAATAACTAATTTTTCAATAGACTCTTTTACCCTAATGGAGTTTTTAACACTGAATTGGGTGTCTACATTAATTTTCCCCATTCTCTTAATCAACTCTTTGGCTAAACTGTAGCCTGGGTGTTCGTACATGGGGATAGTGGGTCTAAGTGGTACCCCCTCTATATGTGTCTTTGGTATGCCGAATGCGGTGGGAATATTCCCTTCCTTAATGCCCTTAAGGAGTTTCTTTTTTTCCGCGCTACCCAGTGTAATGCTGGTTTCAATGCCTTTTTTGACCTCATTCTTAATCTTATTGGTAGGATTCCCTTTAATTTCTTCATAATCGTTATTCCTAAAACCATCCTCTAATTTACTATGATATTCTTCTTTTTCAATAATCACCATTTTTCTTTTCTTTATGCACATTATGACACACCAAGAGAGGTGACCTCGACAAACTGAATTACCCCCTATGATTACAGCAACCAATCTGAGATATGATCAATCCACTCACTATCTCATCCATGTATCCATATTTACACTCAAACAAAATCCTCCCTATTAACTCTTTACTCATGCAAATTTGGTCACCCGTGTCATACCCGAAATGCCAGAAAGCGCAAGTGGGTTAAGTTGAGCTGGAGAGGAATAGCAACCCTAAATGTAATCGAATTGAACCAAATGGCTTTTAAATTAGTTTGCAATATGTGTATACCAAGCAGGTCACTTCTGCTCAAACCGATAATTTTGCCAAATACTATCACCTGAATATACTATGCAAAATTGCCTTATTTCGACGTCACCCAAATATGTGGCTCGAACATGTTAAGAACGCATCCTTAACTGAATCATGACAATTTTAACACACCCTTGAACCATCCAATATGAAATTTCAATCAGAATCCAGACTAGTTACGAAATAGCATACAAGAAAGATAGCCTTCTGAAATAAATATAGTTAATAGCTCATTATATCTCAATAGCTGTCACTTATATCTTATTTGTATATCTGGCTGAAACAGAATTCTCATTTCAATGAATATGTTTATTGAATAAGATCTTTACATATTTGCCCTACAATATGTCTAGTTTATTTTTTACTTGTTAAAGCACAATGTGGTTTATTAGCACATGAACAGCTGATTCTCTTGACCTTGAGAAATCAACATAGCAATTAAACATGAGCGTACAATATGATGGACCTTGTTACAAATGTCAAGCTATATCATTAAGTGTTAATAGAACCGATATCACTCTTTGACTGTGAGAATATCCTTATATCTTAAAAGTCATCAATTGCGCAGAAAATCACGTGATATCCTTACTTTCTCTAGGTGAGACATGTGTGTTCATATATGGTCATGTATCAGCGTGAAAGATTAAGCTGCAATCATTCTCAAATTAATGATGACTTACAAGTGTGTGTCGCATATGCACATTCATGATTCAAGTTCAACTGTCTACAAAGTTTTAAACAAGTCGTGAGCTTGTTTATGCGACAATGCTGATTCTTATATTGATGACGTTATCCTCCATATGCAACGCACCATGAGAATCACAACGAACTATCCGAAATTATTTGGATCACACGATTCGTACGAAAGCATGCTATAAACGGTCAGTACAATCTAGGTAGATCTACCCTTTGTTCGACTACATGAACTCGTGCATGTATATATATATTGGAAACAACAGCTTACCTTTGAAGTCCCGGAAATGACAAGTCACCACACATGTGCGTAGTTATTTCCCTTCATGATTCCAACATCCAGACCACAGGTAACCGAATTCCACTTACTGCGAATGTTCCTCATTCGTTCATAAAGGTATATCATATTTCCTTTGTCGCCAAGCAGACGTGAGAATGCCAAAATCCAAGCATTCTTCTTTCACCCATATACTCGCTACACAGTACTACTCGACCACCATTTTTCACATCCCTTTTTTCCTCACCTCCTCTCTTTTTGTGCACAGCACGAATTTCCTAGTTAAACCAACCATTTTCATGGTTATACCATTGCGCATTAGCATACATATATATGTATTAAGGATCCTTTTGTAATAAACAGTTAACTAAACCTTCTTTTTTTATGCAAAGGATTCGGGTGTAACACACTGTAAGATCTATTTTGAAATGCCATCAATGCAATTTGCCCATGCGTGCACTCACGGCGACATCGAAATGACCCTGTGCATAAGGCAATAGCAAACTTTTGGTGGCAAATTTTTACAGACAAATTAACCACTAATGTAAATGACTCGTACCAAAGACTATAAGATTAAAAGGACTGTAACTTTATCGTTATCGCAACTTTTAAGCGAGACAAGAATCAAGAATTTACTGTTTAATCGAAATTCCCGTATGGCACCATCTAGCATCACTTACTAAAATTAAGGCGAGTAGAAGTATATTTTACAGCTGTTACATTCAGTTCCTCGTGAATTCTCGATTTACATGTAAGTAGAACTAATGGACGTGCACAGATTACTTGAAATTTTTTCGCAGCTGTACAAATGTAGCATGTTAAATGTGCCATATGACATTATCTGTCATAACATCACAATGTGTTATTTTATGATGCAAAGTAATGTATGGTTATTTTAAGTCTTTTTATTTTTATTTTTCATACAACTTTTCATCCTGGTTTCCCAGAACTTTCTGAAGCCAAGATCCTCGATAAGGGATCCAAAATTTGGGTCCTACTTCTGGAAGTGTAGAGTGAGTAGTCATGCAAGTTTGTGTGTTCTGTGTGAAGTTATCTTGGCTTCAGAAAGTTTTGGGAAACCAAGACAAAACATCGCATGAAAAATAAAATAAAAACCACTTAAAATAACCGTATCTACCTATAAAAAGTGGTTATGCGAACCTTTAAGGAGAACCTAAGTGTGATTTTATATTTTTGCAGAAAGAATGGCAAACTTCAAAAAAGAGGGAAGATCAACTTGATAGGGAGGTTACAGTTGTCTACTGAGAGAAGCAAGGAGGAAGACAATGAAAGTATAGTTCAGCTCAGGATATTACGGGTTCAGGTAAAGGCTTTTAATATTTTTCTCCTCTGAATATCAAGTTGTTCATTTGTACAATGAAATCGATCGGATATTTGTTTAGTACTTTTTACAGCATTCATCGGTAAATTTAGATAAAGGTGAGTCCCTTGAAGGTGCATAGGAGGGGAGTGGAGGTAATTCACACACCTGAACCATACAACACTTTCACGGAGTTTAATTATCGTAAAATTATGCAAATTTGCAGTTTCCAATTATTTTGCACCAATAACATGTGAATTTCTTTGTGAATATGCAAGAAGTATTTTAATATTCTGATGTAATTCTTGAATATTTTGAAGCAAGCTCTGATATATTGATGCTTATAATTGGAATGCAATACTTACACCCACAATATTTTGAACATCTTTTCATTGTTAAAATTTGCAACTTGAAAGTAAGAAGAAAGTTTGTCTTCACATGTAATGACTTGAAATCATTCTTTGCCTGACAGAAACAAGTGCTGCTGTATTAATAGTCTTCTGAGCCTAATCATCAAGACTGTATTGTTATCAGCCATTGCCAGTGGCATTAATATAAAAAAGTATCAATTTATATTTAGTTACCGATATGTGCAACACTTTCACAGAGTAATTATTTTGTAAATTGTGCATAATTCATAAATTTTATTTAATACTGCATCAACATTGTCTGGAAAAAGTGAATTTAATAAGTAAACCATAGTTATTTTAATATTCCAATTATCTCTTTACTAATTCTTTGAATACTTTAAATCAGAACTTGTAAATTGATGTGTTTTAATTGCAGTGGAATTCTTATATATTAGGGATGAGGCAGATTAATCGGTACTCTATTATTATTCCCTACCTTTTGAAAAGCAAATGTCTGCTTCTTTTGCATTGCAAAGGCTTGGTTCATGTGCTAACATCCATTTATTAAGGAGGTCAATGAATCATTTAGATTCTTGAAGAACCATTTGGAACCAAGCAGAAAAAACTTAAAACATGGAAAATGTTATAACATTTTGTGATTGAATGTATAATGTGGGAAGAAATAAAATTCGGGAACGCAAAATTGGAGTTCCACTGTATTTATAAACCTTCTGCACACAGCTTTTAATTGTTGCCATGTTCAAGCATTGTTGTTTGAATTGGTTGTTAATGATATTTAACATGTGCTATTATTGTACATTTTAAATTGTAGCTTAAACTCAGGAAAATAATGTTAGCTGTCATTCATTTGTACCTGATCATTTGAATTTTTTGTTTTACTGCATCTGTATATTCTCTAATTTCAGGAAGCAGTTATTAAAATTTTGAAAATGAGGAAAAAAATCACAAATGCTCAGCTTCAGACAGAACTTGTGGATATTTTAAAAAATATGTTTCTGCCTAGTAAAAAAATGATCAAGGAACAAATAGAATGGCTAATAGAACACAAGTACATGAAGAGAGATGAAGACGACATCAACACTTTTATTTATATGGCATGAGATTGCAGATATCACCACACAGTGGAACTGAGCAATACAGTGTTCATGGTGAACAAATTATTCCTCTGGATGTACTTTCCAGAAGCGGAGACAATTGTGTTGAAAGTGAGCATGAGGTACCATAACATTTATGCAGGAACATAAGTTGTCTATGAAAAAAACCTATGCATAATCAGAAAGAAGAAATAAATCTATGTATGCATTATATCAGTTATAATTTTATACCATGTGTATCTTGGCAACGGACCCAATTTGTACATTGTTATGTAGAGAATGTCGATATTCTCTTTCTTCCAAATGACAAGTTACTTTTCAATTCAATTTTTTCAATAATCCTCTTGCCTCCTCCCCATTTATTTTGTTCAAGAACAATGCTAACCATGATCTTTGTTGTCTTGAGATGGAGTAGGGATTTTTATGGTGTGCTTCTCTTAGTGTAATTTGTTTTGTATTTGTTATTTTTTCTGCTACAAAATTGGACACAACCTTCCTCTGCGATACAGCCAGCATTGCATATGTTGAGGTATGTCTTAGTACTTAACCTGTAAGTATTTACCTTAGACTGTCCACCTATATTGATTTTTCTTTTTTTGTGAAAGTGCAATAAAAAGTGCTGTTTCATTATTCATTACCTTTTCGTAGTTGACTGTAGTTAATTTTCACAAAGTCCTGGATCCACGAGAACCTATTAATACAGGGTGACCATCATTTCAGGTTGTATGGTATTGGTTCTTGATAAAACAAAGTCAGAACTCGCAAAGTTTATGTGGAAATTGTATAGTTACCAGAGCCACAATGATGATGCAGTTAAAAGTTTTCTGAAGTATTTCTGCAGGCTAGCGAGCATGTATTGAATGTGGCTTAGAGCAGTAGATACCACAAATATACTGTCTTTTGTTAAGGTAAATAGATTGTTATGTCAAACAATTTCTGCTAGAAGGCAAAGGAGTGCATGCACAATATGCAGAGACATTGACGAGCTTCAAGTAACTCCTCATGTTACAATATTTCCAACTCTTCCTTAGTGCTACAATCAAGGTAGAAAAGTAACGTATTTTAAGTCCAATTTATATTTTCTAAATCAGAATTTACCACATTTTGGCCATGCCATGTAAGGTATTGGGCTCGGACTACAGGACACATGCTGGTTTGAGTCTCTTTTGGGGAATCATAACAACAACTTTTCTCTATTTCGGCCAGTGTATGGAATTGGTGGTCACTCACCATCGTGAGGAAACTGGGGAGCTACCAATGAGTAACATAGCCCCGTCATGGAAACTTATAACAATGACTGTGGGGTCGTCCTGCTGACCATGTCACCCCGTAACTGGTTGGTTGATCGCTCACCTCTGCTGAGCATGTGGGAGTGAGGCCAACAGTCGGTAGGTAGGCACTGGCCCTCACGGACTGTTACAACATGGGGTATTATTATATTATTAATTGGAGTGCCTCCATTGTAGCTCTTATGTAGCTTTCCACATAAACTTTGTGAGTTCCTGATTCCATTCAGCAAAGAAACACAGCTTCATAAGCTGAAATGCAAACATAATTAACTTTCAAATTGTTAGGAGTTTTTTGGAGGACACCCTGTATATCTTTTTCTTCCATTTAATGGAGGACATCCTGTATATTTTCTCCCACCTTTCTTTCATTATCCCTCCCTCCCTGTGCCAATAGTGCAGTGCTTGTTATGAAGGGGTACCAGTTGAGATTCCTGTGTGGGAGGTGATTCTGTGTAAAATGCAATATGTGCCTAGACTCATCACTTTCTTCCTTGTGTTGTGATCGTAAGCTCCAGTCTTCCAGTAATGTCAAAGGTGTGTATGTGATGCCACTGTGAATGTGATCGCCATTACATTACTTTGCCTTGTGGATTTTGGGTTTTTTGTCGTGAATTTTGTTTGGATTATTTTTGTGTGCTTGTATTTATTACAGATGCGAAATGAATTCTTAGTTGTTGTTTATATGTTATTTATCTGACAAAGTGGTGTTGTCAAATATTTTTTTACATGTTTTTACAGACTGAGATTATAAGGTCCTCAGTTGAGAAAATTCTGATTTTTTATATATTTTGTACTTATCAGGTTTGATTTGGCTAAGAAACTCTCACCTCTTTATCAGATAAATAATATTACCATGGCTGCACCAGCACCTTGTGATAGGAATTAAGGTGCCATTACTTCAATATTGCGCACGATATTTCAGTTCTATCTTTTTTATTCATTTGTATATATATGAAGGTATGACATACTCTGACATTCTTTGCACCCGAGTGAATGATTTTGGTTCAATTAGCCATGCAACACACTGCACTTTTGCTGCTGTTCTTGTCATCTGGAATACTAAGGACAGCTTACTGAAAAACTAAGACAAAAACTTGTCAAGTTCGTGCATAGAAGCACAATTTGCTTCTGTATGTCAATTACAAGTCTTGTTATTAAATTATGGAAAGTGTGTGTGTGTGTGTGCGTGTGCATGTGTGAAGGAAGAAAACCGTAAACACCACACAAAATTCAAATTTATATATTTTGTGGCCTAGCTGCATGTTTAGTGGGCAAGAAAAGATGTTGTCGTACTGCAGTCAAGCCAGACAATGGGAGAAGCCCTCCTTGTACTCACCTGCAAGAACTTTTACTTTGAAAACTGATACTTCCTTCAAATAAGTGCCACAGTTGTACACATAAGAATGGCCCCCCTTAACCTTTAGCTGTCGGACCTCACTTTGAAACGGAGCTGGTGCAATTTCAAGTGCACAATTTTCAAACTTCCCGCGAAATACCAAAAAATCGTAACTATAGAACTAAAAAGTGTTGAATGTTGATGCTTTTAAAACATCACGAACATTCTGAGGACCACAAAACATCATCTGTAGTACGGGCAAATTATTCTAATCATGGGTCATTAGTGACAACGCTAATTCGTACGAGACATTCAAAGGCGATTCAAGATTTGGTTGGTTGATTTGGTATTTTAAGTACTTTATGCACAGTAAGGCTAATCAGGACTGGAATTATAGTTTAAATTACCTCCACCGGGTATCAAACCTGGGACCAAAGGTGATCCAAGAAAACCGACATGTCAGTTGTTGTGGATGCATCACGGTTTCTTACTATTCAGGGACTTGATTTGCAAGATGAGTCTGAGGCAAACAACAAAGGGAATTTCTACGATACTTTTGAAGTTAATTTCAAAATGAGGGGATATTATTCGGAAATGTATTGAACTCGAACCTTAAACTGCAGATTACACTCAAAATTCGATTTAAAACAAATTAATCTGCGTAATGTTCACACTTATTCTCAGCAAAATTAGCCAGGAAGTGGAAGATGCGAAAGTATTCGCAGTGGTCAGATGAAACAAAATATATTACAGGAAAGGAACAGGACCGATATTTGTATCACTGGCAGGTAAAAGAACGCATTTTAGGATTTGCCACTATTCAATCATTAGATGCAGGTTTGCCCTTTCTCGTACATATCAAAATCGAAGAACTTCTTTCCAAGAACTTCATAGGTGCCTGTAATTGTGTAGCACAGACATACGTTGGAGTGGTAGAGTGAGAGGTTAAGAGGTGTACCAGGGTCAGAATATTTCTTGAATTATGAGATAACCATAACCTTTATCAGTTTTTTATTCCTGTGATAACATTTCCCTGAAAGGTGAAACACAGATTTTGCCCAAAACTCCTTAAACGTTACAAAGATGGAACGAAAGTACTGCATTTCTTCGAAATCCTAGGAAAGTATAAATTGGCATGTCACATGGGTCACACACTAGTTGTATTCTCTAGTTTCCAATCCAGCATGTGAAACAACCTTTTCGTCTTTGAAACCTTTGAAAAGCCTTGCTCAAAACAGGATGCTGGATGCCAGCTGCCACTTTTGGCTGTCCTTGCTATTGAGAAGAAATGTCAAGTCCTGGACATACTGAAGGTGGGCAATGTGTTGTCCAAAGCACATACAGCAGAATTCTCGTACAGGAGAATTGCACTTCACTAAGTGACTTTCGTTGTTTCCAATACTTAAGAAGATTGATTTCTTTCGTCATTTATATTATTATCTTATAACTTGAATATTTAAATCAGTAGTTTCATGTCAAGAAAGACGATGAATTATAACATTATAAATGTCTTTCAATACTAAAATTGGCCACTAGAAACAACGCAACTTGCGGCAGTTCCCATGAATAAAAAAAGAATTAATGCCATTATTAAACGAATCATACGAAGATACAACTCGTAATGAAGAAGTAAATTTAGGCAGTAAACGTCTACTCTAAATAAAGGACAATTACAATACACCATACATGCAATAATAATGATTATTATTATAAATATTTTATATATATAAAATGGCATAGGAGACAGTAAACACTTAACACGATTGAAGAAATGTTTGATATTTTGAGGTTATGGCTTCATTGTCACATGTAGGTAGAAATTAAGGAGTACACAAAAGCGTAGAGGCACAGAATACAGATGCTGGTGCTGGCTTCAGGCGGCTTTGAAAATCAAGTCCATTTTTCCAAAGATTAACAGTATTAAATGAAGGCAATTTGTGTGTGTTGGGGGGGGGGGGGAGTGGTCGTGAAGTTATATAAGGTTTAGAAATATACAAATACTACATTTTTCTATATCTTTTAAAATATCAAAGTGTTAATTGAAATCGTCCCTTACTACACACACCATAGTACTTTTGATGATACAGATACGTATTTATATCAGACAAAAATAGGGTTATCACATTGCTGTAAGGGAAATGTAGGACATTAAGTCAAAATTTAGGACTCAACACATTCTCAATAAATAATATATATTTCTATAGAACATGTTAGGAAGTAGTTGAAAAATGACACTTTTCAGTTTTTAAAAAAATATTTCCTAATGAATGTTTAAATGCAAAATTTCAAAACTTGCAATCATACTAATCAATGCACCTACTTGATTTAAGTGGTACTTCTCAGAGGAGACAATTTTTATCAAAATTTCAGGTTTTGTCAAACTATATATTGATGTTAGAGTGGACAGTCAAACTCGTTGAAATTATAGGGACCAATACCAAACGTTTTACAGACTTTATGAAAAAATAATTCTCTCGCGAGTCTGTTGTGCTGATGGTAATGAAAGTACTCTCTCAACATTTAAATTATAACCTGTAATGGCAAAAAAATATTCAGCAATTACTGTAATTTAAAATGGTTTCATCTTGGGTAGTTTTTAGTTCAATAACAGGGTGTCTACCAAAATAATACATCCAGAAAACTTGACTTTTTCTGGACTTTACTTGATCCTACTTAGGTAAAGTTGGAAATTATTAATTAAGAAAATAAATATTTATTTAATGAAAATCCCTACCAAAGGGCCAGTTAAGATGAAAACTGAAGCTGAATTTATGAAGAGAATTACATCTGCTATTTCGTATTAATGCATCCTGAACTGTGTTTGGCAGACAAGCGAGGCTTTGGCATCTAGACTCGCAGCCAGTATAATGTTATGTAGGGTTTGTGTTGGTTGTCCCTTTATGTTTATGACTATTCATTCATCCATCTTATCTTACCATCATTCATCCTCATCTTCGCGATTAGCCAATCGGACAGAAAAAGTGAAGTAAAATAAAATAAATCAACCAATCAATAGCAAAAATTCTTGACCACAAGAATAATTTGTTGCCTTTTTATTGACTTCTTGACTTACTTGTTGTTTTCTTTACTTTTTCTTGACTTCCATGACTTTCTTGACTGGCAGACAACCTGAATAACTTTGTTCTCTATACCCTTGCTTTACAATCAAATTATATTGAATAAGAATGGGCAACACCTTGTTCCATCAGTATAAACCCTAAGGCAAGAAATTCTGCTCAGCCATTGAACAGTGACGTTATCAGAAAGTGGTCCCAAGACTTTGTTCATTAATTGCTTCAATTTTCTCGTTTGTTTAAAGCAGGACAAACTTTATTCTTTTTGTGCAATGACTCAATGAAAATAAATTTCACTATTGAGTTTGGAAGCGCAGTCCATAGACTTGTAATTTGCATGACTTTTTTCTGTTACATATTTTCCTAATTAATATTATGTGATGCTCAAAATGTAGGACATTTATGATATTTTTCAAATTTCTTCTGAACGCCGGACATAAGGCTAAAATGTAGGACATGTCCGGGAAAATCCAGACGTCTGGTAACCCTAGACAAAAATGGAAAATAGTCAATCATAGAGACTAGCGTACATTCCACACCTTGCTGAAGCAATGAAATTTCCCTTCGTTCTGAAAACTTGGGAAATTTTGAACTTTGACGCAGATATGAAGGGAATTTTCATGATGATGTCAAAGTCACAGATTTCTGTCGCAACAGAGGCAGCGAAGGTACAGCTAAAGAAACACCCCTACGAAGAAACTTTCTAAAGCCTAGAGAAGAGGATCTCTTAAATACTTGCCCCTTCTGTTCATGTTCTTTGAACTTATTCTTCACGAAAGTTGTGAGTAAAATAATATCTGCTGTCTACATTTTCACTCTTCACTGCAAACAAATTATACAAAATAGTTTTACCTAATGACAGGGGGGCTGACGGTAGTTCCAGGGGGGCTCAGCCCCTGGCCCGTGCCTGGCTACGGGCCTGTGGGTGCAGGTTGCAGAACTATGCGTTCGATTAGTGAAATCCTCAAGCAGCATGTGTTGCCTGTCGCTTCGGTGTGAATTCTCCCCAAGGAAGATTTCAGACTTAAGCGACATGGGCAGTGGTGGCAATGCGGTTTCATCGATGGGGTTGGGGGAAGGACAGTTTACTTTTTCTTGGTAGATAAGGTTTAGTATAGTGCGGAAGCAAGCATGGCAAAATTGGGGGCAACTGCCCCCCTTGCCACCCTAATCGCCGCCATTGGATACGGGGATTTCACACCGAAGAGACAAGCGACACAGAAGCATTCTAAGGCAAACCATTCACCATGCATGCACAAATAACAGACCGACGCGAGAAGATGCGTGGTACTCATACATCGGCCCACCGAGTGACAAACGAGATGTGCAACTTGTCGTGTCACTTCGGTTCGGCAGATTTTGTTTATTTCTGAAGGTTGGTTTCCAAGATGCACGTTTAGCTTGTAGCTTCAGTCTGAAAGATTACTTTCAAACCGAATAAAAACTACAAAAGACCAGAGTCGCTTGGACTGGACAGTTTTCTCAATACCATGCGTTCGATACCCGGAGGAGGCACATGGCACAGTGGTTCGGATCCCACTTTAAACTGTAGATCGTCCCGATTAACCTTTGTGTGTATAAAGTGGACTTTAAAAAAAACACAAATCAATCACTGAATAAAATCAATACCATGCCATGTGTCGCCTCGATCCGTTGCTTTCGCATGCATGGTGAACGCTTGCTTGGGTCTCGTGTTGCTTGTCATTTCGCCCTGAAATATTTCTAAGGGATCTTTCAGTCCGAAGCGACACGTGTCTCTTGGAAGCAAACCATCAGAAATCAATACACCCTTTCAAATCGAAGTGATACGACAAGCTGCAAGTGTCGCTCAGACTCCCAATGGCGTGCATTGTGTTGCCTCAGTCTATTGATCGGCCATGCGCAGTGATGCTTGCTTATAGACTACATGTTCCTGTGTCGCTTGTCATCTCTGTGTGAAACCCTAGTGTGGCGTGTCGCTTTGGTCTGAAACCTCCCCAAAAAAATAAATGCAATCTACTGATAGTTTATGTTTTTCAACTCTTCACTACAATAAAGAACACGATGTTCCCTCTTTAGTTTTCTCTCTTCTATGAAGGGATAATAAATCTGGGAAGATGCCTCTGTTTAAAGATTGTTCTCTTTCATTATGTCCTCGTAGAGCAAGTTCATGTCGACCACAGAATTTTAAGCAATCGATAATTCTGTTTAATATATGCCTATTTTTCCGGACAAATTCATTGTGTCTTGTAATTGACAGCCTATGTCCTTCATCAATTTGTGTTCGAACCTCAACCCTGCCAAACTCACTCAAACATAGCGAATGAAAGCCACCAAAACACTACAGAACAACATGCGAGATCGAACGCGACGCAACGGAACTAGCCCCGAATCGGCACTCAAATCCGTTGCACTCTACCCTCCTCTCTCTGCTAGCACGTGACCTTCACTGTAGCGTAGGTGGGTGTAGGCCACGCCTTCCTTTGCGACGTGCCCCGAACACCGGTAATTGATATCAATGTTGCTAGGAGCGCTGTCGAATCCATTGCAACAGACGATGAATTTACATGGGTAAAAATCGCCTTTTAAAAGACTGTGTGATAGTTATGCGTTATGGTGATTGATAATTACGTGAATACGTCCGTTTTTCTTTAGGGGCGAAGCCCCAAGGGACAAGACGCCACTGATATACACACCTCGGAAGAGGGGTGGATTTCCAAGAAGAGGGAAGATAAGCTTCTAGGAAGAGAATCCCTTCCTATTGCTGACAGTTTGCCATTGTCAGTTGTGTGCTGTGAAGTGTCTCTTGTTTCTGTAGTTTGTTCCTCAGTGACCTTATAACTTTCCCATTCTGTAAGCAGCATCTAATAGTTCCTTCCTTTGCTATAATATCGGATTAAGCTGAAAAGGGACGTACTGCAACATTTCAGTGTTTTTACGAAAGAATTCAACGATACTGGTAGTATGAACGAAACTGAAGAAGGCGAGAGACAGCAAATGCGCATATGAATGGAAAACAATCCAATTGTTTCCACGTCATTTCATTTATCTCAGTTCCTGATAATTTAAAAATTAAAGTGAAAATATTTCCGGTTAGAATTCGCTTATTTACGATAAATCAGCATTTCTGGATATTTTGAAAAAAGTAATATATTTTGGTAAGCGCTATTCGATTAAGATTTAAATGAGAACCCATTTTATTGAAATAACATACGACAGATCTCACCATTATTATTGATACAACAGTGAATTACAACACTCCAGTGGCAAACCAATGAATCAGGAATACCTTAGCCATCATTCTTGCTTGTTTATATAATCTCCTCAGAGAGAACTGAAGGGGTAAGTTTAAAATGCCATTTTGACCTTCATTGATAACGTACAATTATAGGCTACTACATTATAATTTTTATTATTTTCTGGTTCATAAACACTTGAAATTATACAACAAAATTTATTTCTCTCTGACACGCCCTTTATGGGAAACAGAATATATTCTACCTGAGTGATATCTCTCTCCCTCTTTCTATACAGTTTTTAGAAACCTCCCCCACTCCAATGGACATTCCTTAAGAACAACAATGATAATACGAGATACAAATGTTTAAGTCTCAGTAGCTCAGGTCAACCTCCATGGCGGAGTGGTTAGCACAACGCACTATATGTCAGGGGTCCCGGATTCTAGTTCGTTTCGGACATGAATGTTTGTGTTTGTTCCAATGAGAATACAGAAAACAGAAAATTGAGGACTAAAAGTGGTAAACGTTGTAAGTGCCAAAAGCGAAATTGTTGGGAAATTGCATCGTTCCGCACATCAGCCCGTAAGAACGTGCACGCTAGTGACCTCTTTACACGCCCTTTGAACTACTTAGAGGGCTACCAGCCACATTTCACATTTGCCACATTATAAAGCATGGCACATTTCACAGTTTAACGTGGAAAACGGTGTTTGAATTATTGTGGCACGTACAGCGTTTACCAATTTTAGTCTTCAATTGGCATACGTGAAAATTGAGAAGATGTGAATAACGGGGATACTACCATGCGAGAGACCCCGGGTTCGATCCTCGGTAGGGGAGAGCAGAGATTTTTTCCAGCTGTTGAAGCGGCTTCAGCGCCCACCCAGCGTCGTATAAAGTGGGTATCTGGAAAGGGGGGGGTAAAGGATGCCAGGGACGTGGTGCTGATCACATCACCCCCACCTTCGGCCATGATAAAAAAAGTGTGGGGCACAAACACCCCCTATACGCCTTCATAGCGTCAAGCAAAGCACAGGAGAACACTTTATTTTGTAATAAATATAAATAAACGAAGACTTATATTATGTACCAGTAACATAAATAAAAGACAAAATATGTTATTATAATTAATGGTCGATTTGTGGAATTTGGTTGCAAGAAAATTTTCAGCAGAAAGTAACTTTAAAAGTAACTTAGAGTTACTTTTGAAGTACATGTGACTGTAACTGAGTTACTTTTTAAAACGAGTAACTGCAACTGTAACTAGTTACATTTTTAAAAGTAACTTTCCGAACACTGTCATAGCTTTATACAGTTACAGCGCCTTGAATAACGTAGTGTGGAAAATGACCCAAGAAACTGGTTCACCAGACGGATGAGAAACATAGATGGCAGTGCGATCAATGTAGGTGCTAATTTTCTTATGAAATTAATGCGGCTTTGTTAGTTTTTGGAATATATTACGTAGATTTGTTTGTCTTGAAAGGCGGTACGTGAATTGATGGAAACAGTTATATTTGTGGAGTGATTTGCAGTCATGAAATGACATTAATTTGGAAAGAAAAGTAAAATAAAATTAATAAATAAATAGCATGCTTAACACAAGAAGAAACATCGCAAAGTGATTCCGGACGTCAGGGGTTGGATTGTGTACTAGAGTTTTATTTTTCTATGTTATTAGAATATAAATAGTATCCTGAGAGATATTTCATACCGAGGCGACAAACCACAAGTCTCGCTTGGAAGCGAGCAGTGCGTAATCAATGCAGCCTTTCGAACCGTAGGGACACAAGCTCTGACTGCACCATTTCCTCAAGGAGATTTTACACCAAAGCGACACGCGACAAACGATACGAGGATTTCACACCAAAGCGACACGGGTCCTTCGGTCCAAGGCAACTTTCACACCGAAGCGACACATGTTGCTTGGAAACGAGCCAATCAAGAGCAACATTTCACATCGTAGCGGCATGACGGGAAGCACAGGCCAGCGTTCGGTTGATGAAATCCTCAAGCGACAAGTGTCGCGTGCCCCTTGTCGCTTTGGTGCGCAATCTCCCTAAAGCAAGACACTCATTGCATCGCACATGCGCAAACAACACACCACGGCAACATGTTGCAAGCTATTGAGGAAATGGCCCAGTTTGAGCGACACACAAGCGACAAAGCAACACGTGTGACTTATCGTGTCGCCTAGATCTGTTGTTGTAATGTGCGGTTTTTCGTGTCGCCTATCTGTTGTTCGCACAATTAGCAGCGAACGCTTGCCAATAGACTGAAGGCACCATGTCGCTTGTCACTTAGTTGGGAACTCCCCCTGTAGCGCGTCGCTTCGGTCTGAGCACCCTTCCTTTAAGGAGCTTTCCGACCGAAGTAACAAGTAGCACGCGAATACGCCATATGAACGTGTCGTTTGCTGTTTGGACCCTCATGTGCAATGAATGCTATTTTACAGTCTGGAAGTGTGTGTCACTAGTGTGACAGTATGAACATCCCGTGTCGTTTGTCCCATTGGTTTGAAAGTTTCCTTACACTCATGTCGATGGCACTAAGAAAGTTTTGTGGGGTTCCCCTTGTCGTTTCATGGAATCATCATTATCATCATCGCAGGCCCGTAGCTAGAGGGGGGAGGGAGGCAAGTTTTCCCCTGAGAGCCTGCTTTGCCCCCCCCCCCCCCCCTGTGAAAAATACGGAACACATTTCTACCTGGAATTCTCTCTAATCTTTACAATTATATCATGTGTTGCTCTAGCATCATAACAACGACACTTATTGATTTGTGATTTATTAGGGTGTATGGGATTCCGTATAATGTCTTATCAGGATTGGGGGGGGGGATTCCCTTCCAGATTCAGACTTCGGGAAATGATTTCGCAATTTTCAGTATCTAGAACAGTTGTGACATTTTTAAGTACGGTAGTCTTGTATTAAAGGTGCCTAATGTGTTCGGATGTTTTTCTTGGATGTGTTACTTGGAACTGCTTAAATTTTTGTTTCCCAAGTCTACCTTTTGGTAATAATGATTCATGTGGTAGAGAGAGGGAATGGATATTTTATTTTTGTTACTTAGCGTTGCTTTTCTGCCACTTCTAGCTAACCGCAACAATGAGTGATGATGTGAAATTGATGAAGATACACTCATAAACAGTGCCGCAACCACAGGGGGGCTGGGGGCATTGTAATCCCTCCCCCTCCTGAACTTGGATGAAAGTCCATTCTAGGGGAAGCAAACATTGAAGTAAAAAAACAAGACTAAGAAAATCTAAGAATAGCAGGACAATTGGATACTCGTGATGGAATTAGTTTTCACGTGTTCCTTGCATTTTTCTTCCAGACGGCCAAGGGCACTTGCAAGGGGCACAGAGGGGGCAATTGCCCACCCTCCTCGATTACAAATTTTATACAAGTAAAAGTACATTTCGTAAAATTTTCTTGCTCGATCCGCTCGCAATGCCTGCTATTCTTATAGTCCAAGTTCAGAGCCATAGCTATGGGACGGCGGGAGTCAGCCATGGGAGCCAAACGATCTATATGAAAGAAAAATGTTAAAGAGAATTTCATGGCGACCCGTAATATTATTTGCACCATATTAAAACAATTTCTTTCTATGAAACTTAATATGAAATATTAATGATGACACTGTAATCCAAGAAGTTGTTGATCAATCAAGGAATTCCTATTTGTTTGTCAGGTGTCAAACATGTATTTCACCTATAATTCACACAATATTTTGCAAAATGGTTAACATAACCAGTAGGCAAACATTGTCTGTAGAGATTCAAGAGTCTCCCCTTTGAAGGAAATGTAGTCCGTGGTGGACTAAGGGGCCCATGTTTTAATGTTTTACCAAGTACAAAAAAATGTATTACACATTTTTGCACAATTTATCAAAGTGTAGATAATATGTAACTATTATTATTGGATTAATTCAATTTTTTCCCATAACACAACACAATGGTGTTGTTGGATTCTCGTTAGATTCCTTTGTGCGTAGAAATCTTGAATAGTGGAAACTAGAGGGAATCATTATGAAGCATGATTTATAAAGGGCTCCCTTAATCAGTTCTGCAGAGAGTCCCAAAGCTGTTGGTACATATTAATCGTCCATTAACATTATCGACCTGTAAATATCAAGTAGATACAGTCCCTATTAGCCTATTTATGTTAAACTTTATATTCTTTGGCAATCTGGAAAGGTCATTATCGAAATATTGCTATTCGATGTTGCTCGAAGTGTTTTTTTGTTCGTTGGAGTTTCAAGATATCATCCCTTTCTGTTACTTCTCTCTTTTGAAGGAGGGGGCAACTGCCTCTGTGTACCCTGCTACATATGCCAATGCGACACCGTATATTAAAAATTTGCCCCCGCTAGGATTGACTTCGCCCCCCTACAAAGAATTCCTGGCTACGGGCCTGCATCATAGTAGTAGTATTGATGTACGCCAAGGCCTGCCCGCGGGCGTTTAATATTCGCAATTAATTTGCACGTACTTATAACTAATTTGCACGGGTTTTAATTAATTCGCATGTATTTAGAACTAATTTGCACATACTTAGAATACTTTACATTTATGTATTTGCATGTTTATAACTTTTATGAATATATAATTATTTATTTTATGAAAAATATATATATAGACGGTAATTAGAGGTACTAAACGCTATGCATATGGTTTTATATTCATTACTGTAAAGTATGCAATGTATAAAATGTTAATATTAATGTTAATAATATTGAAAATAAGAGTTTATGGTTTATGAACCGCTTTGAATGGTGGTAATGGGTGTAGGTATAGGTCCAATTACAATTTGGGACGGTTCCGGTACTCGAACCCGCGATATGCAACGGTAATAAATGGTTAGGCCTATAGTGTACAATGTATGTAATAATTTCATTATGTTATGAAAGACGGTGGTCTCAGACGCTAGACAGAATACGGTCTCCGAATCTCGACTCTGCGGTGAGGGTAGACAGAGAGATTGAATTAATATTCCGCACAGGTATCAAGAATGAAGCCTCTGTTAATGTAGGTCAAGGCGAAAGGGTTGTGAGCGAGACGGGTTGTTGTTGTGACGGGTGAAATACACGACAACTCATTTTGGGGAAAATAAATTGGTTAAAGATACGAATCGCTTTGATTTTAGGTAGAAAAGAAAATGTATCACGGGGTGATTGTGTCCCTTGAAAAAAGACAAGAGATTGTAAAATGGTAATTTTAAAAGTCTCCCGGTAAGCGGAAAAGTCCGTCTGTGTGGGGGTGATACGAACAGTAAAATAGTAATCGCCAAGGCAGGTAGAGAATTTGGACGAAAAAAGGATTTTATGTTAAAAGGTCATGAGCTGAAGGTGATATAATTCAAGGCGGGTGGACGTAAGGAATTTATCTAATGGAAAAAGAGGCTGTGGGTTTTAAATTTGGACCCGTAGAGTTAACGAGGCAGCGTGAATTTAAAGGCATTGTTATTTTCCAGTGTGGAAAATAGGGGTGGCTGGAAAAGGCCTTGAATTTTCGGCCCAATTTTGAGGTATTTAAACTTGGGAATCCGAATTATTCCGCACATTTTTGTTATTTTTCTACTGTGTTTGCTGGTGTGTTTGTCTGCTGAGTTTTCTGTTTCTTCAGGATGATGATTCATATTGTAAGTATTGCATTTTTTATCTAAGTACAAGTGTTATACGAGAATGGAATTTGACTAGTGTTTTATTGTAAATACAAACTAGCGAGTCAAGTTCTATCTCGGTTGTGTTTTTTTGTTTTAGCGGCAAAGCGTTTAGCGTGGCGAGACGGAATAAAAGTGAATTGTAGTAACAGTCGCGATTAATATATTTGAGATTTGTGCAAGATCCCTAACAAGGATCGAACCTAGGACCGCTTGTACCAACAATATTAGTTTTTTTTACTCTACATATAACTATAAACCTTTTATTTTTATTTTTAAAAAGAAATAAAACGCACAAGTCTACTACATACAAGTTTATTGTTCTAAAACTAATCTACTACAAAATGAATACAGAGTCAAAGTAATTTTACAAAAGGTTACACATAATTAATGTTTTATACACATACAGAATACATAGCGTTAATACAACGCTTTACAGTTTTTATAAGTCAGGTTGTACACATGTTGTAATACATAGCGTTCACACAACGCTTTTCATTTTTTCAAGCAAGATTGTACATAGAGAGTAAACAGCTTTAACACTATGTTGTTATATTTATACATTATAACTACTCAAAGTACAAAGCTTTTAAGTTGTTACTTTGTGGAGCAAATAGCTTCCCAGAACTCGTTCTCCAAAGAAAAATCATATATGTGAACCCGGTGCGAAACCAAGGCACATGTACATTCAGGTATATAGATATATCCCTGCCCACAAAAGTGAAACTTCTTTGTTGGCTTTTCATTATATTTAAACAAACAGTGACGTACGGGATTACCGTACAATTCCCTTCTGCGTAATGTCTGTACTGGCGCCCCAGAAAAGTACACGTTATTATTATTATTACAGGTGATAAATTCATTTATATACAGTACACCTTTTTGTTCTGTTTTTGATTTGTTTGGAGCCCACAAATCATTGCATGTAAATGCAATATGATAATTATTGTAGAAAAATTTACTATGCAGAAATTTAGTATACAGTTTTATAACTAGTTCGATATCTACACTGTCCAATTTTGCATCGAACGCATTTCTGTCACGTATAAATATTCTTTTATGAGCCTACTGGAAATAGCAGCAGATAATACCCTTGTAAGTTTTGATCAACTGTTCCATTTTCTTTTTTTCTATGCACTCGAGATTTAGACATTTGTGGAGTTTTTCTTTTGGTTCGCCAAGTTCACATTTAGAACATGTAGGGTAGGGATAATTTTCTACTATTGCTTGTGCAATAGAGAAAGTAAGACACTGGTCTTCGATGCAGTATTCACTGCAGGCACGCTGTAAATTAATTAAAGGCACTTGAGAATTTTGTCCATACAATTCTGTCATTTCTTTTTAAGTCTGTTCCAAACAATGACAGAAAATAGGTTAGGGGTAACTTACGGCAC
Organism: Lepisma saccharinum; assembly: GCF_977018435.1. Classification (NCBI taxonomy): domain Eukaryota; kingdom Metazoa; phylum Arthropoda; class Insecta; order Zygentoma; family Lepismatidae; genus Lepisma; species Lepisma saccharinum. The sequence goes on along the minus strand of NC_139239.1, from coordinate 66,990,531 downwards.
ATATAATGTAAAAACATAATACAATAAATTCCACACATGGAAGAGTTTGGGTTTTGAACCACCGTTTCACTGATGCACCATGAAATACAGTTCTTTTTTATAAATTTTAGTACATTTGCACTAGGAGGTTGACCAAAACTATCAAAGTACAGGGCCTCCTTATCACTGTTTATAAACAAACTTGTCCAGTGTATCCCTGGTCCAGATTCATTGTCGGTGTTAATAATGCATGCAGCAGGCAATTGCACACTTTTTGGCAATGTATTATTAGCAAAAACACCTCGAAAAATAAAAGACAGACATTTGTCTGATTGAACAGTTTTTTCAATTTCAATGTTATTCACTGTTCACTATCCGAAAATGCACTATCCTTGGAACAGCAACCTTGCTCGGATAAGTAATACACACTTGAAGCGTCGTTGTAAAACGAAGCTAATGATGAATATCCACTGTCCGATGTTGAGGTGTTCTGTTTAGGTGCAGTCCTTGTGGCTTCTCCTATAATATGCTGTTGAAGCATGAAGCTACGGAGATAAGATGCGTATAAATGTGCGTCTCTAAGAGCACATTTGATTGTCCTTAATCTGTGATAATTGCGACAGCAATTTTGTGCAGGGAAGGCTAACAGTGACGCTTTGGGGCATTCTAGGTCCTCGAGGTTAACCACAGTGCGGTGAAGTACTTTAATCAGAAACTTGCATTTATCAGCTCCAAAAGAATAAATAACTGATGCGTTTTCGGTGTACTGGGAAAGTACAGAAAACAATTTTGAATAGCAAAGTTCACCGATAGGCCATTCGAGAGAATGCTTGTTTTGTGTTTGCCACATATTTTCGTTTTTTGCTCCAATATCTAAAGTATCCCATTCGTAAGGTGGTAGAAATATCCATGATTGCATACTATCTGAGTCTACATCGACAATAGCTAATTCTTTAGGAATAAAGTTGCCAGAATTGTCTCGGAATCCTTGAAAATCAACGACAGCCCTCATATTGTGATCCATACTCCCTCCTGGCTGGTACTCAACTGATTATTATTTTGTATTATCTGGGAAAATATCTCTGTGTTTATCTATTTGGAGTAAAGAGTCGAATTCTCCATAAATAATGCACGTGACTGCCGTAGGCAACGGAGCAGAGAATGACAGTTTAGCACTTACACTCCCATCGCGTAATATGTCCCAAGTAGAGTCAATTTCCATTGTGGGTGAAAGAATAAAGGGATACAAAGCAAATCCATTATCAAAATCTTCTCGGGAGAGACTATTTCCTGTATCCTGGTAATGTATTCCCGTTCCAGAGAATAAATTATAATATGCTTGGATAATATTTTTGTCTGTGAAACTTGGGCAGAGAGGTTGGTTTGGAATGGTTCTAGTTCCAACTTGGAGTTGAATTTTATTCAATCCGAAATGATGGAAATTAAAGGGGTTTTTATGTATTTGACCATTGAAAGCTGAATTTTCAACAAAATCTAATATTACACGTTTAGGAACAGTGCCTAAAAATATATTATCTAGATTATAAGAAGTAATATTTTGAGGGATAGTTATTGATTTTACTTCCACGCGTGTAATTGGGTATTTAGCTGTAGTAGTTTCAAGAGCGTTTGCATGAGCAAGACCTATATCTGGAGATACAGTAACTCTTTTTACATAAAGAGAAATGTCCTGTATTTCTACACGATAAGAAGTATTTTCGGCGGCCATCAATGAAAATGCATCGTTTGATCTATGTAATTTAATTCTCATGGACACATTGTTCAAGAGAAGACGTGGTTGGCACATAAAATCAGAATACAGTCGATCGTACATGTCGAATGACCGACTTTGCGCAGCAAGACTCATTCGTTTTTCAATTCCTTTATTTTCAGTTAGATTTTCTAATTTTCCAGGCGTATCGCGATACCAGAGAGAAGAAGTGAGATGAGATTTTTTAGCCTCATTAGAATAGTTGAGTAATGTTTCAATGTATACTCTGTAAGCGTAACACCCTGCAGAGGACGAAATCAATTTGTCATTTAACGAAACGTCGACCTGACTGAATGCTGTATGTAGAAAATTGTTTCCGGGGGCTACCAGGTTATCGGCAGCTAAGGCCGTACCATCTGGTTTAGTTATTTTACATTTTAGGTACAGATAAATGTGTGCTGGATCAATGTATTCCCCACTGTCTCCAGTAATGGCAAACTCGACTGGACTGTTACTAGTTAAAGATGAAATGGGACGATACTCCACTAAACAAGAATTTTCAATGCTAGTTTGAGTTAATGGCAGAGAAAACAAATCCAATTCTGTATTTGTGCATTCCGATGAGTTACAGTTTACTAACGACATGGTAGTTAATTAGCGAATATATCTCTGTGTACCCTTCGCCTCTTTTTGCGTGACTGGCAGGTAATAAATGGTAGTTCGAATTTTATAGTTTTAGCCTTTTTTTGTCTCCCCTTTCCTGAAAGAATCAGAAATTTTTCTCTCACCTTTTTCACGAAGAGCTTGTCCCGCCTGATTTACACGATCTCGGAAAGATTGTTTGAGAGGCCTGTTTTGTAGAACATCCCCAACAAATTCCATTCCCGAATGTAAAGCTTGCTGGCCAATTGCTCTAGCTCCCTGTTTTAATAAAGGGGCCGCAAAACGAATCAAGCTTTTAAATATTGAACCGAGGGCTCCGTGGCCTTTCTGATACGGAGGACCGGGAAAATAAGGTAAACCTGTTCCCGCCTGGTTGAGATAATAATCTCGATATAACTGACGTCTATCGTATCTCATTGTCGCTTGAAATGTAGTTTAACACTCAGATCTCCGAAGGCAAATCAGAGTTTACGACCTGTGTTGTCTCTTAAAACTATTTCTATTGTATCAAATAAATATTTCGATACAGGCATATAATGAACGGGGTTAAATATTATAGATTGTGACCGGCCATAAGGGACCGAAGAAAATGTAAACTTTCTTAAAAGAGGTGCCTTTGTATCTCCTACAAACTGGTAACTGAGTACATTAGTGTATACTAAAACCTGCTGGGGATAACCAATATTTAGGTTAGTTTGTTTCGAACTATGTTGTTGTTTAACAAGATTTCTATTTGGTTCAAATCCTAACTGCAGAGCCAAAATATCAGAGAAGTTCAGTGTAGATAATTGTGCATTGTATTTTCCCTCAACAATATTGCTGGACGGGTTATAACCGAATCGAAAAAGCCCTTCTCCAATATGATTTTGATTTAAAACTTGTAAAGCAGAGTCCACACTTGAATAATATCCAGGGGGAACAATTGTTTCAACGCTCTGTTTACTTGACTGATCCGACTCTTGGTTATAAAAAGTCCACATAATTTCATTTTGTCCTTTTTGAATATTAAACAGACTGTTTGTGAAATTAATTTCAGACAGACCCACTAACCAGCCTCCAGACTCGAGCTTAACAGCATTAGAAAGTTTAGTTAAAAAATGAGAAGGTGTATTAGTCGGAAAAATATTTTTGGATGCTTTTGAAACCAAAGTTACATAGTAATCATTATCACTGCCTTCAGAAATCATTATTCCACTTTTTTAAAATGTAATGTAACGCTTGACGCTCCAAACTCAAATGGAAGCAACGTTCCATGCTCTGTTTTTAATATAATTTCAATTGTTTCAAAGTAACGCTTCTCGACTTTTAGATACTGCCTGGGCTCAAATATATAACTTTTTATTGCTCCATATTCATAATCAGCCACACTAACTGTTCGTATTACGGGACCTATATTTGCTTGATATTTGACAATATCTGTGCATATGTTGATTTCACGGGGAATATGATAATCTAAATTTCAAGGATAAATAGAACTTGATCTTGCCGTACCTGGACCAATAACCGAATGTATAGATATTTCTGACTGAGGAGTATCCAACGAAAAACCAAACACTGGAGCTAATTGTGGAGATATATATACAATTTCATAATTTCATCTTCCTCTAGTATTGTTTGTGTATACATACTATGCGTGGACAAAGTATAGCCAAATCGGACATGTTGAGCAAGCAGTTTTCTTTTTAAAGGGGGAATATTGTTTAATAATAATGGAATATTGGAGTAGTAACCTTTAGGAACTATACTTTCACTATAAAAAATCTGGTCCTTCTTTTTCGGTTTAAATTGATATGAAATGCTATTTGTATCGGAAACAATATTATAAAAACTCCAAATTAAATGAAGCTATGTGGCCGCCACCACCCATTGTTCATTTAATTCTATTGGTTCGCTCAGCTTAGTACGGTAATGTGCTATTTTATTATCAGGAAACAAATTCAAGTTTACATTGGAAGGTAATGTAACATAGAATTCGTCCAGCGGCATAATGGCAACTAACCTAAACACGCGTAATATCTGATTTATGTACATAACTTGCACATGCGAGAGGGTAGTTTTTCCATTTTACTAGAACAAAGTCTCCCTTTCGTTTTAGAATTTTCTCGATAGTAAATGGCTTGTCTGGATCAAGTGTAATTTTTTGTAATTCTGGTTCATAGAAAATGCCCTTGACAGGATCGTTACTCCAGTCTTTTATATGATATGTAGGGGGATCAGTACTCATACGATCGCTAATTATAAAAATTTCCTCTGTCCAACTAGGTAGATATCCTTTCTCGAATTTCATTTTGGCTTTACTTATCCTTACGTAGTTACCAATATTAAATTTAAATTTGATATTATTGGTTTTTTGACTTGTATTGTTTCTAGACTGAGATCAGACCTGCAGCGCATTATTTTCGCTCACCTCAACAGAAGCCATTTTTATAGAACGGTGATACGAGTGATTATATGATTTTACTACAAGGGGGAGAATATCTACATAACGATATATATTATTATTGGCTGAGAAGTGTTTATACAATTTTGATTTTAAAGTACGAATAAATCGTTCCACTACTGCTGCCTTTAGTTCTGAATAAACGCTATAATGAATAATATTGTACTTGTCAAACACTTTTTTCATTTGAGCGTTATAAAACTCTTTTCCTTGATCTGTCTGGCAGTAAACAGGAGGATATTCTAACATGTTTATAATTTTAGTGATTGCTTTTGCCATAATTTCACCCGTTTTGCTTTTCACTGGTATACAGAACGCTTGCCTTGAAAACACGTCAATTGCACAAAGTATATAGCGCATACCGTCATTGTACTTGGCGATATTCTGCATATCTGCCAAATCCATTTGCATAAGTTCCAGGGGAAAAGTGGTTTCGTAACGTTTACGTGGGATTTTTTTTCTAACTGGAACATGTAAAGTATATGCATCTTGTTTTGATAGCCACTGAGAAATATTTTTTCGTGATTGCGTAGAATGTTTGGATAATTTTTCAGTATTGGAAAATGAAGTCGGTAGTTCATGTGTATAATACAATGTTTTAAGATCCATACTTTATATATCTTCCCATATAAACTCAGCTTTCCTATTTCTTGAAGGGGGTGGAGGCGTGCGTGTAACTATATATTCTTTGGGTATGTTTAGAGAATGAAGAATAGATTGGAACTGATCTTTCCCGACAGGATCTCTACTTTTTTTACGGGGACGAACAGAGTCATTAATCAGATCGATGATATTAGAACCCTGAATTCTTTTTCCATTTATGTACACTGTTCCATATGCGTCCCAATTTATATATTGAGAAGATAATAGTCTTTTAAGTAAAAGTTCTGTTTTCTTCTGAACAGTTTTCGGTACTGAAGCAAGAATTTCTTCCCTGAGAGTAACACTAGGAGGAGGGTCGTCTTGTTGGATTGGTTCACTTATTTGTGGCAACTTATTTTCTTCTTCGATCACTGGTAGGTGTGTGGGAATAGGCTTAGTAAAATTAACAAATAGTCGAAGTGCCTGTTGGTAAAGTTTCCATTTTTCACTTTCCCCTATATCTTCACGTGCTAATATTTTACGAATATTAGAATCTAATCTTGATTCGTGTCTCTGAGCTTTCTCAACGGAGGCATGCGTATTAGTGGCAAAGTCCTCGGGAACAAGAATCATTTTTCTCACGCTCATTGTGAAAACAATGCACTACCTAACGCTGATATAATCCGACCGATTAAAAATGGTAAAAAGCCGGCGCCTTTTTGAATTAATATTTTATTTTTATTTTTGAGCAAAGTGCCCTTCGCCGCTAGTTTACGCAAACTGGCCTTATACTTTTGAAGCTTGGTTTTTTGTACCCCTGAAAGCGGAATATTACCGCGTACTGTATTGGCTGCACATTGTCCTAGTACACGAACTAGTCCTGGTGTTGCTCGTTGCAAAAGGCGTTTCCGTTGACTAGGTTTTAATTTACACAATAATTTAAGTGCCGGAGCATGTTCTTTTAGTTGTGATGTCATTCTGACGTTCGCACAAAAAATGGTTTGTTTACATGCTTTCCAGTGGCATAAATAGCCAGTTGTTCATCGGGGAAAATATGCGCCCTCATACGTAAAATTTCAGGTGTATTTTGTGTTAAATCGAACATTAAATAACTGTGTGGTGTTTCAGTTGCATCTTCAAAAGCTTCCAAAACACTTTTACTATTGTCAGGTTTGAATTGTCGTGCTAAATGGTATATTTGGTGTTTGTCACGTGGATTTTTGAATATCACAAGATAGTGTGAGTTGAGGCTTATGTCTCTCATTTTAGCACCTTTGTGAAATAAATTTTGTACTATAAAAATAACACTTATATTTTTGTGATGAGAATATTTCGTAAATATATCTGCAACAGCGGAATCTTTGCTGCTTTCATTCATTAGATCATCAATGACAATTAATCCAGGAGTTTCAATATCCATATTTGCTACATCAGGAATTCCTTCAATAAACTGAATATTTGTATTTTGGCTTAATTTTAATCTGGAAGGAACCGCACCATATGCCCATATTACTGTTTTTGGAACTTGAGTAAACATTTTATGTTTATAAAATAGAAGCTTATCCACAAAAGTGTTTTTTCCACTTTGTGACGGCCCACAAACCATCATTGCAAAAGGGTGTGTAAAACGCAGTTCCATGTTGAACAACACACGTTCTCTGCTTGAAGCGCAGACACACAATGGCACATTTATATATTATCATAAATTTTAAACCTAACTATAAACCACAAATTAATTTTATCTTTTCTTTTCAGGATGAAATAAAACGAGAATGTGAAATATGCTGGAGAACGGGATTCAGAGGCAAAAAGGCCCTCATATATAATTTGAGGACGGAACACCGCCTTCGGCCGGTGGCCCCTCCCCTGTCGCGCCGGAGGCGCCGAAGAGAAGAAAGATGTGGGTATTGTACCAGGCGGCGCGTCAACGGGGAGTGCCCATGGATAGCCCGCCAAATTGAGGCACTAAGAAGGGTCTTAGGCTTTTAAAAACAATAAAAAAATAAAACAAAACACTCGTTTTTTTATTTAGATACCATATGGAACCGTCTCAAAATTTTCAATTTTTCTACGTTTCGTGTGGACTGCTTGGTGAGTTTTCTGCTCAGATTCAGAAACAATTTCAAAATTGGCTTTTCGTTTAATTTTACGGGGGTTCTCAACAACTCGCTTTTCAATTTCCCCTTTGACCAGTTGCTTAAAATAATCAAAATTAATCTGGAGTCGAGTTCTGTAATTCATGGTAATGCCCCTTATTTTAATAACATGTTTCTCATCCTGAGGATCATGTTTGTTCACCGTCTTATATGCATAGTTTTTGGGACCACCACCCAAAAAACATGTAATTTGGTAGGGCTCTTTAATCTCATCCGTCATTTCACCAAGAAATGAGCCTATAGGAATAAGTTTTTCATGTTCTCTTTCTACATAGAACACAGAGTCTGCATCCACGTAGTGAATACTTTTCTTGACTTTGTCCATAAAAGAATATAAGTTCATTCTTCCATAAGCAGTAATAAACGCAGAGACAAGTACATTTGAGAGTACTAACGGTTCATTTTTGCTTTCCAGATCAATATAATTCACTAATAAACAAAATTCGGAAATAGGGACAACATTACTGATTTCATACTGTGGATTAAACACTATATCATGGAATTTCTGTTCTGTATTTACAAAAATAGACTTAGTTTTTAAAGGATTTTGGGCGAATTTTCCAAAGATTGAATTCAGCAGAATTTTGGAAATAAAACGAAGTCCAGGGTTAGGTGCAATTTCATCTTTTACAAGTTGAATTCCCTCATGATCGAAATAATCTTGAATATACTTGTCTTTGTCATGTTCTGAACTGCAGTCGGAAGGATATCCTGAGGACTGTTGTTTCAGTCTAAGAAACGTGTCTACATAATCTTTGAACACATTATCATTCTGGTGAGCCGAAGGAAAATCCCAAATTTCATATATTTTGAGTATTTTGTACCCTTTTTTTACAGCTAGTTTCAGTTCTTCCGATACCCAGGTTCCATGTAAGTATCTTTCTTTATCTGTATGTGAACATTGTTCTTGATTCTCGCTTTGTGCACCAGTTCTGCATAAAGCAAACATTAATTTGTTATTGCACGACATGCCCAGTACTGGTAAATATAAATCTTTAGGGGGGAGAATATCACATTTTACAACCCCAAACACATTATACAAGGTAGGAAACTCTGACGTGTAAATCACTGGTTTCCCTGTAGGCATTTTTCTTTGCTTCATCATTGCAGGGTAAAGGGAAACTACATCTAGCAGTTTCATGCTCGTATTTTCATTTTCTTGTTTTTCATAAACTGCTCTGGAAAGTTCAGTGCGTCCCCCATTAAAAGCTTGTTTTGGGATAAGTGGGTTATTCAGAGAATAACAATTCTCAGCAATAAATTTACGTAATTCTGGATTTTTTAAATTTCCTCATTGAATTCACATTCCCATTTTTCTACAACCGTGTACCCCATTTGCTCTAATATTTCTTTACGGGTAACAGTACGTTCGTACCTATGGTCTAGGGTCTCGCCAGTCTCGTTAAGAGGCTTATCTCTGTTTTCAGGAAGACAAATCGGGCAAGCATGGTAGTAGCAACCTTGGAAACTATAAACAGTTTTGCTTTCTTCATGGAGTCCATCCAACTTATAACGTCCTATTTTAGCCTCCCCGAGATTACCTGCGTGTCTTAGAGTGATTTTTTCACTATTTTCTACCCACTTTAACCACTTTAAGGCAATTAGAGACTGTTGGTCTTGTTCACGAAATCCAAATGGCGGAACTTTAATAAGAGTGTTTTCTTTCAGATATTTACTTCTAAATATCAAAGACGCTAACGACGCAAGAGTCGCGCAGCGAACAAAGCACTGTATTCCAGTCAGATCTTCGATCAGATTAGAGAATTTAATACATGCACCAGCAAGAATTTCCACATCTTTAATACAGTATTCGCGCAACTCTTTTTGAAAATCAAAAATTTTCCCTGCTTGGACAGTTTCCTCATGCCATTTTAGCATCTCTTCTCTTTCTTTGGGGGACTTGGAATCTATATCATAATATTGAATATCAGGGAATGGACCTACATAATTCTGATTTGCAGGGGTGGAAAACAAATATGGAAAATCGCCTTTCTGCAAATCTTCCGCTAGTCCCAGACTTGCAGGCAAGTTCTTCAATTTCATGAACATGAAATTCAACGAGTCCCTGAACACTATTTTCTTTGTAATTGACATTTCTATTATTTTTCTGCGCTGCATAATTACAGAGGGGGTAATATTCTCTTTAGTAATCAGGTAATTTAAAACAAAATGTGAATCATATCGCCCTGCATTATGTGCCATACACACGATTTTATCAAACCCTTCCCTCGGTGTTTGAATATATTGCATAAATTCTTGAATATTGGGGAAAATATGGACACGGGGACCGCACGTCTCGCAGAAATCAGTATCAGTGTCTTTACAGACATGACAGGCTTGCTTAGCAACAGCCAGATTGACTTCGTGTTTCTGGTCATTTTCTCTTTCTACCAGCATACACTCAAAATCATAGAAAATATAAAGAAATTTTGCACTTGGTTCGGGCTTAACAGGCTGAATATAGCATTTGTGTGCTGGCTCAACAAAAGCATTACAGCTTTTACAAAAGAAATCATCGCATTTGTGTGGTGTTTTGCGCTTTCTCTTGTTCACTACTTTGTAACAAACGTTACATTGGTGTATAGTTTGACAAACACTGGATTTCCGCCCTTCTGTGCGCAAATGATTTTCATAGCATTCCGGGGACAGAAACTTCCTATTACATGCAGTGCATTTTCTGGGGATAGTGTTAGTGGATTCATCTATGACTGTATTCACACAATGAACAATATCTAGTGCATTCAGTATGTTGATATTTGAAATTGAACCCGGCTTGGCATTTGGGACAGTAGAAATGTTTCACAAAAAGTTTGGGGACAGAATTAACTATATCGAAATGTTGATCGTGATACAGTAAATTAATCTGTTTAGGGGCGAACGGTGTTGACCTAATAACTTCATACTCCCTTTCTCCCTCTTTCATTGAAAACACAACAATTTGGTACTCTGGTCCCAATTGGTTCTGAAATTTAACAATGTCCTCTACAGTGCACCCATTGGTTGGATCAACGCGTGCTTCATGGCATAACCGTAGAGCGGCTTCTTTCAATTTATTATCGTATCTACGAAACGATTTGATTTTCTTAGTATTCTTGTCGACTTTGACTTGGGCAAATACAATAGCGCGTGGCAAGCACAAATTTTCATCGTTAGTCATAATAGTAAAAGCAGTCTGTCTCTGATTGGGATTGTTTATTGATAGTAAAGGAGCATACTTTCTGTAAAGGGGGTACTTTTTCTTCCCTCTACCGCGCTTGGGTTCGACAATATGCACCATGCATTTCAAAGAGTTATCTACAAAAAAGGATTCATTGCTGTTCAGCACTTTGGTTACATAGTGTTAAATAATTTTAGAATTTAATGCCGAAAGTGGGCGCCAAGGGATATAAATATCCTTATTGGTTTCATTGCCGAAAATAATCAAACCAACCTGACTGTCCGGTGACACATCAAAAAAATCTTTTTCATTAGAAATTGGAACATAGACCGAACCAAATATTCAGGGTCCCCCACAACCTGATTAGGTATTTCAATGGATACCTCCCGCCCTAGCATTCCAAATCGTCTAAAATATATATTTCTCTTTCATACACAATAGAAAACTGACTTGCCCCACCCCTAATTGACACATTGCTGTTTGCACTGTCTCACAGAAAAAAGTCGGATCACATGAAGGGATATCGTCGTGGAAAACAACTCTGTCACACATATCATAGTATGCATTAACGAGTTCTAGTGGGGAAGTATACATTCCAGAGGTAAAATTATGTATAATTTCGTCCGAAGTACTCACCGCAGTGTGGTTAGCCTCGTTAGTTGAGCTTGTAGATGCCATCTTTCACTAACAGTTCCTTCCAGTTACACGTACACAGACAATAGAATCACCTGTAAAAAATAGAAAAATAGTTGTAGTACTTGTTCACATTACGCATATTTGTTTTTTGATTCGATTCAATATTTGATTTACGCATTATTTAAGAAGACAATACATATATATATATATATATATATATAACAATTCACTTACCTTAATTATAGCTTCTTTTGAGTTCTTTGTCTTCAAATCTCAGACAATAATCACAAGTTGATATCTTTTCTGACACAAGGCTTCAGAAATTCTTCTCAAACTAACATCTTCTCGCTTTTACGCGCTTTTTTATACTTCATAAACAAAACTGACGCGTTCTCTGATTATTTGAAATAAAACCGACGCGTTTTCTGATTGGTTGAAATAAAACCGACGCTTTCTTTGTTTTTGCGTTCTAGTTCACCTTGAACTCCTTCCCATCATCCTTTGTTCTAGTGTTCTAGAAAACCTTGGCCTACTTTGACAGAAACATGTTCTAGCATGCAAGCGACGCACAGTTTTAAAAAATTTGACCCTTGCTGCGCATTCCGAGACTTCCTTTGTTGTCTGGTTCAATCCCTCCCCTGCCCTACAGTATTGCATACCTTTCCCCTGTTCTTGCGTTATAGTTGACCTTGGAAAAAACCGGTTCTGAAAACCTACCGACGCGATCTCTGATTGGTCAATCGGGTTCTTTCTTTGTTCTGGCGTTCTGTCGTAATTTGACCTTGACCGCACATCCCCCAAATTCGCTTCTCCTCTACCTGCGCGGAGTTGAGATTCGGAGACCGTATTCTGTCTAGCGTCTGAGACCACCGTCTTTCATAACATAATGAAATTATTACATACATTGTACACTATAGGCCTAACCATTTATTACCGTTGCATATCGCGGGTTCGAGTACCGGAACCGTCCCAAATCGTAATTGGACCTGTACCTACACCCATTACCACCATTCAAAGCGGTTCATAAACCATAAACTCTTATTTTCAATATTATAAACATTAATATTAACATTTTATACATTACATACTTTACAGTAATGAATATAAAACCATATGCATAGCGTTTAGTACCTCTAATTACCTTCTATATACATATTTTTCATAAAATAAATAATTATATATTCATAAAAGTTATAAACATGCAAATACATAAATGTAAAGTATTCTAAGTACGTGCAAATTAGTTCTAAATACATGCGAATTAATTAAAACCCGTGCAAATTAGTTATAAGTACGTGCAAATTAATTGCGAATATTAAACGCCCGCGGGCAGGCCTTGGCGTACATCAATACTACTACTCATCATCGCCGCGATTAGTTTAAAGCGGAAGAAAAGAGACAGTAAATATCCAAAATACAAATGCTTCATTGTGTATATCTTTAAAAGAAATGATGATGATAATAATAATAATGAACCTAATTCATACACAAAAATTTAGTTGCCACGAGCATTCCACGCGTATTTTTTCTCCCGTATTATGAACGAAAGTATGACGATAACAGGACGTGGTCGACTGTCTAGAATGTTCGTTAATATCTTCGCGACCACTGTCCCAAATATCATAGCAATTATCACATTCATAGAAATGCTTCATGTAAAAGAATCAGACGTTGCAGCGAAAACTCCATTTACTTCCATTATAAGCAGACGAATACCAAGCACCGGGTTCAACACCAGCGCCTCTTACGGATCATTTTCGAGTGGAACCAGTCAGAGCGCGCAAAACTGTGCCGTTTTCCACACTACGTTATTCAAGGCGCTGTAATACAGTTTCGTCGGTGGTTAAAATGGCGTGATTTTTCCAATCCGGGGTGAATATGAATCGTATTTGAAAGGCAAGTACTGTGTTTACGGCCAGCGTTATATGATTTTAAGTTACTCTTTACATCCTCATGCTTTGCAACGCGTTTGGTTGTTGTACGATCTCTAATAATGTTCACAGGAAATTTGAAATACTGCTTATCAATCAGCGGGTGTGTTCGAAGTATGCGTATATTTGTCATTCTTTCCCCTTTGTGCGCCTGACGGCGGCACGCTTGGCTGCTGCCCGGACGCCAACTCCCGCCAAATCGCGTGCGATATCTCCGCTATGGAAGCCGTTCGAAATGACTAAGTTCTCAGAATTACAGTTACAAATACAATCGAAATAAGCACGTACCTTGTCACAGGGGATGTTGGAAATGTTGTCCTCATGCATCCACACGATTTTGGCATGTTTTTCGGAAATATCCATTTACACGCAACAGTCCAGCTTCTGAAATTGCTTTAGTTTCTCTCCTGATATTCTCCTTCAGTTCTTCTAATGTGTGAAGGGTTGTTGCATAGACTTTATTTTACAATTTCCCCCATAGATAAACACTTTACTAACGCTAACCGATAAGTCAGGGTGACAAAAGAGGAACTGGAGAAGAAGCCACGTTAGTTTAGAGATTGAGATGTCGCGGGTTCAAGTCACGAGATGAGCGCTGAATCGGTTCATTTCGCTAAATTTGGCGGGAAACTTGGAAATGGCACAACATGCGATAAGAATGTGAGAGAAACATTGCAGAAATGCGAGATTCTTAAAGAAAGTTAAATTTAAACAAATTTAAACTTAGAAAGTACAACAATGGAACAAAAGCTCTCTCTCATTAATGAAAAAGGACAGATGAAGGAAGACACTTCTTGTGATCAAAATGTGATAAAAGTACTGTAGGATAGTGGGTTATTTTAAAAGAAAATTAAATTTGGAAAAGGCTAGATATCCTTTGTTCAAAACGAGTTCAACAGCGGACGATAAGTCCCATTGTTGCTGGGAAAGGAGAAATAAAGTCACAATTTTTTATCAAAATGTGATAAAGGAATAGTGTTTTTCAAATAAAATTAAATTTAGAAAAAAAGGCTAGATATACTTATTCAAAATGATTTCAACAACGGAAGTATGGTTCCATTGTTCCCTGTAAATGGAACCTTGCTTCGTTAGAGAAGAATATTAAACGTTGATCAATTACCCGAACACTAACATTCCCCATAACTCATTTACAGAAATTTAACAGACTCTGGTTCTCAATCTCTTCAGAAAGTTTCGCACGGTATTTCTGTGTGGAACAGGCACACCTGGGAATTCTGTTGAAAATAGTCTACGAACATCCCTTCAAGAATTGAAGACTAAAATTGGTAAACGATGTAAGTCCCAAAATAATTCAAACACCGTTTTCCACGTTAAACTGTGAAATGTGCCATGCACATGGTAAACGTGAAAAGTTGCTGGTAGCCTTCTAAGTAGTTCAAAGGGCATGTAAAGAGGTCACTAGTGTGAACGTTCTTACGGG